>NW_016690294.1:2474107-2483447 GCF_001604755.1 Lepidothrix coronata
CTGGGCCCTGCTCTCTCCCTTTGTGCTGAGAAATCAGCCATCATCAAATCACTGATGGCATTTCAAAGGTTAAAACAGCACTGCAAGTATTCCCTCTTACTTTCTCTCATCTCTCTAGAGAAGACACCACTAGTTCTTTGAAACAGTAAATAAACCTTAAACCTTTACGTGTTCAAAGGAAACGCTGGCTTGTCTCAGAGAGTATTCCTTTTGACACGGCCTCCAAAAGCCTGCTCCCTGGCAAGTTCATCCTGTTCCTCAGGCAAGACCTGGGTATTCCCTGCTGTGACAGAGCAAGCCCTTCTTCCCCTTCTCCCTCAGTGGAAAGTACATCTTCTTTCTAGCCAGGGTAACCTTTGACTTTGTCTAGAGCATAACAATATTCACTCTTTTGAAAGCTTCCTGGAGGACTTCTTCCTTTAAAGCACAGAATTGCCCTAATTGGACCTCCAAGAAAGACTGTCGTCCTTTTCTCACGTGGCTTTAAAAACCCACTATCCTCCCCATCTCTCTATTCTGTGGTGTTAGATTTCGTTAGGTTTTAGATTAAAATAAATTAAAGGCAACTGCATGAGGTTAAAGGCACTTTAGGGTTTAAAGCACTGTTATTGCAGTAGCTCTCTCTACTGTGACACTATCACGCATCCATCACATTGTCAGTTCTCTTTTCAGTGCACAATTGACAGAGAACAAGATGGAAACAGTCCATCAATCTGGTGTCACAGCTGTAATAAAAGTCTGCAGCAAGCCTGTAAAAATGCTTCCCCTCAGCTCCAGCAGCAGCGTGCTGGCTGTGGAAAGGATTCAACAGACCTGCAAAGAGAGTCCCATGGAAAAACTGCCACTGGAGGCATTTTGCAGGTACTGAGTGCTTGCTGATACCTCCCCATCACAGCAGAGGAGAATGAGAACTGCCCAAACAAACACCTCTGCAGCTCCCACACTAACACACATAACTCTGCTGTGCCTTCATCTGCTGGGCTGCACCTATGGCACTCGTTAATATGCAAAGGGACACAGTCACCCAAGCCACAAACACTCCTCTAATAACTAATTCAATTAAACATACAACTCTTCTCAATGAACAGATGGTCTTGCATGTGTTCTTCATGTACACTATATATTTGCACACTTGGAAAATTTGAGACAACGCACCTGAGCGTGGATTTCTTGTACAAAAATACTGAAAGGCACCGTAAAGAGATCCCAAGCTTCCAGAATAAAGAACACCTAACACGGAAATCCTTACTTGCAGTTCACAACACACACATTCATTCCATGGAAAACGTCTTTCACACGGTCTGCTCACAAACAAGAGGCATGTACAAGGAATATGAGACCCCAGCCCTGCTACCTACAGCTATTCACATTCCTGGGAACAAAAACGCTAACACAAAAGGAAATTAGGGTAAGTGAAGAGACAAAATCATCCAGAGGATGTATATTTAGGAGGCTGGAGAAGCATAAGAAGCCAAATTAACAGCATAAGGATGTCTGAGGAGACCAGCTCTCAGGAAAAACACATGGAATAAAATTCTACTTGAGAATACAATAAATTTCTAGAAATACATATGCAGGTTATACTGATTGATTTTTTTTTTATTAAACCTGATAGGAATTATTTGAACTAAGGGAACCACTCTTATTTTAAAGAGGATCAGAAAATGCCCCCATCATCCTATTCACTCACAAGGAGAAAGCAGTTGGTATATTAAATTGCTGCTTTGTCAAGGGGAAAACTAATCACAGAATATCTTTACAAACATTCTAACATTACTTTTACTAATAAAATAGAGACTCATTCTTTAAGTTGTTTGTTTCTTATTTGTTTTTTAAGGGATTGGCTCTTCTTTAGTACCATAATCTACCACAAAAAGGTGGTTACAAAGCAGCTGAATTCCACGGTTTTGTCCAGCTTTCTTCATAGCCTTTTTCTCAAAAATTTACTGGAGGAATGGTTTTATTTATCAAATCACAATCAGATGTTTGCAGGGTGACCCAGAATATGAGCAATGGCAGATGTGTCTCAGACTTTGTGTCACAAGATAATGATTTGAGTTAACAAAAATTGTTTTGGTGAGGTCATGGATACTTCTATCATCAAATAAGAGTTCAGCAATCTGGGTAATGAGGAGCAGCAGGAAAAGCAAGTGAGAGAATAGAATGAAAAATAAGATTTCTACTTTTTTTGATTCATTGAGACTAAGCCTTTAACTGTTTTAAGAAATAAGATTTTTCTTCTCAGTTTAAATAGCAGTTCCATTTCATCATTTATGTGGACACAGAAAAACATTCTACAAAACCAAAAACAGAGAACTGCTAAAAGCTGGGATTTAGGATAATTCTTACCACATTGGAAATTGCTCTCTTTCTGATAAAAATTAAGGCTTTTCTGAAAGAGGTTAACCAAGAAAGACAAGGGGGAAGGGGAGGATTCTTTTATCATGCCAGTAAACACAGTGGTTATGATGTTAAAAGACCCACAAAGCAAAGCAGAGCTCTGCCCCATGAACAAAGCTCACACTCACATCCCGGGGCTGACTCCTCCCTGTGACCCTCCCCACCAGAGGCACCCTGAGCCTATGGCCGTGGCCATGCCCTGCTTGGTTTGCCCTGTTAATCACTCTGAGCATCCTTGTTCTTCCCTGTAAGTGCTGCAAAGTCAGCTTTATGTCACAGCTCCATCCACCTGGATAGGAATGAACTGACCAGAGCAACGGGCTTTCTAAGGAACTTCAATCAGTTCACCTCCCAGTATGCTAGACCATAGGAATATACAGCTGTGCAGGACTCTACTTTAAAGAAGGGTTCAATTCACCTTCCCTGACAACTAAGATGCAGTGAGAGAGAGAGTAATAATGTTAGAATATCACCTTTTTAATAAAGGCACTCGTATGACAGAAAGAGTCCGTTTGGTTATTGCTTCCAGGGGTGAAATACTTCCCATATGGCTCCAGAATTATGGATTTGCAAAAATAATGCAAGATTTCTCTGATACTGCTGCTTAATGAGAGCATGAAAGCAGGGGCTTCCCAGGCACAGGAAGATTTATCACAGCTGGGCTTGCAGAGCTCTGTGCCCCAAAGCCCTACAGGTGCAGGGTGTGGGACTGGCACTGCAGCCTGCGCTCCTTGGACACCTCCTGCCTCTGGCCACCAGGACTGGCCCAGCCCCTCCAGCACCAGAGATCCCTGTCTAAGTTCTGAGGAGCAGTAGTGACCTCCAAGATGCTGCAGGAGCTCAAGCAAACCCTTTCTGAGAAAATCAGCACCAAAAGGTTCCTGCTTTTCTACACCTCTCAGAACTTTACCCCATCCAGACACGTGTGCCTTTCACAGGTTCTTCATTCTAACAGTTTTCTCAGGTAACAAAAACATCTGGTCCACTCTATCTCTGAAGGAGTGGCATTACCTTGACCATTAAAAGAACTATTAGCCATGAAAGTTAGTGGTGACTGTCCTTACGGGAAGTAATTTTTCACTGAATCAAACATAGAGGAAAATTATCAACAATTAGTGGATATTGCAGATTGTGTGCACACATTTTGCATTATTTGGTGCTTTTAATTGTTATGTCTCACCCAAACAGGATTTTGCAATTAGTCTTTTATGTATTTGCTGCATTCTCAGCACAGTGTTAGGCAGGACAGCTTTACATAAAGAACATTCAGATGTTTGTCTTAGATTAAGGAGGAGGGTGTTAATTGGCAAAATAGTCCCTAAGTTTCATATTAAATATGAGTACATGCAACAGATTTTCAAGGAAGGGTCAACTAAGTTCTACATTCTGTGTTTTCTTTGCTGGTCTTGAAATGAGTGACATAAGTTCTTGCTAATATACAGATGGTCATTTATTTCCATGCCAAAGTAATGGTAGTTTTTTTCCCTAGCTTTTAACATCTGCCCAAATTTATCTATTGTTGTGTTAATCTTAGCTTTCTTAATTAGAGGAGAGAGGGTAATTTGAAGACTCAGTTGGGATACATTTCCCAAACTACCCCATAGAGCCTTGAGTCTTCCTGACTCTTGGGAAATCTAAAAATCCTGATGTTATTTTGGCAGCTCCTGTTTTCTGAGTTTCCTTCTTTCTCTTTTCAGCAGACAGTGCCTTCCTGCAGCTCTCCCACACAGCCAGTAAAGGGGATTCTAACATTCTGTATGGCTGCTAAACTCCAGTGCACTCAGTTCATAGACACTCTCGTTTCCACATGTTCCCAATGGCTCCTGTGACAGTCCTTACCTCAGAACCAACTCATTAAATAGAATTGTCAGGAATCTCCTCTGCCCATTACGTTGGAAGATTTAAATCCCCTCATATACTTGTTTGATTATAGGCTTTTCCTATTTCTAGTTTTCTATTTCAGTTGGTTTTTTTTTAAATGGAGTTTATTATTTCTCCCTATATATCCCCTCTGGAGCATTACCTGGTCCCTGCCTGAGAAGGGCCCTGCCTTGAGCCGCAGGCTGCAGTGGAACCACTGTGCAGACACGCCCTGGGTTACCACGGGAGCTGCGTCCTGCACATCGCTCAGTCCAGCTCTGACACGAGCACTGCCACAAACTTCAGCTGCATTGGAAAGCTCACCCTCCGCTGCAGCACATGATTTAATGCAAATTATCAAGATATTCTGCAACAACTGTAAAAATATTTAGGGAAGAGAAAAGTAACATCTTTCCATTCAGCTTATAAAACATTGCAAGGTCCACTCAGAACTGCAAGAGACTTCTTGTAAAGCCTTGACATCAACAAATTTTGATCATACATTCCTGCTCACATGTCACAACCTTCAATGAAGGGATTTTGATCTTTGCAAAGCCAAATTACTTTAGAGGTACTACTCTGAATTACTTTAGAGGTACTAAAAACATTCATTATCTGTGTCAGTTTGCTGTTGCCGCTTATTATTTTATTTAGATTTATTTAAACTGTTGATCCATAGCTCCGTTACATTTTTCTGCCATTCATTTCCCTTAATCAGAACATTCAGCAAACAGTGTTGCTATAGCAATACTGCAACTTTTCATATGACCAAATTCTTGTCTACTGCAGTCTGTGCAAAATAATTTAAAAATATTACTATCAGTAGCTAAAGTGGTCCGTGGGTGCACCCAAAATAGTCACCCCTCACTCCAAGAGCTGGTTTGCATGCTGGTGTCAATAAAGGCTACACATAGGATATACTTTAAGTTTACTGTTCACCTTGATGAAAGGGGTTTCTCCACCTTCATGCACCACAGAGGATGTTTCTCATCCTCAGGCCTTCAAGGACCAACATTTCTCAGCGTTAAAGGCTAGAAATAGGTCGGAGATTCTCCATTAAACATGTAGTGACCCAAATTTCTGTGCAGGTGGCCCAGTGTAGCAGTCCCTGTCAGTCCAGGCCAGCAACGCAGAAACACCACTCTGGACTGAGGTTCACAGGGCACAATTTGTTTCCCCATTTTTCCTTGTGCTTGACCCATATAAAGTCCTCTCAGGAAAGACTTAGTATTTGAATTAAATTCACTGATGCACAGTATTTCTCCAGTGTGAGTTGCACTGACATAAAATGAAGTGACGAATGAGGCCCTCGGGGCTTTGGGAATGACGGGCCTTTCACAGGCCTTTGGTGTGGGATGAGCTTCTGCCCACAGTGAATACATAAAATAACTAGCTAACTCTTTTACTTTGAATATCACTTACAAGACCAAGGAGTCTTCATTACTCTACTGGCTGGGGACTGAAAGTTCCAAAATTAGAAATCCACTCAAGGAAAAAAAAATCTGGGCACGCTATAATTGAACTGGTTATGAAAGGAGCTGTGAAGAGACTGTACAAGTGAGGCAGCAAACATACCACTAACCAGAACAGCAGCAGCAAAAGAATAGATTCTGCAAGCCATTTCTAGGCCAAGGAGGCACAGAGGGGGATAGCAGCCAAAATAATGAGAACAGAGGAGAATTAAAAGTGCTTTACCAAAAGATTAATTTCAAATGTCTATAATAAAGTTGCACAAATACTTCAGTTAATTTATTCTTAAAATAATGCAAATTAGTCATACTTTTATTTGATATCAAATGCTCTCTTATAAAGTTTGTCAGTGTTTTTTCAATAAGTTTGACTTAAGGTAGAGATTCATATTAGGGCTTTTTACCTGTGTCCATTCCTTCTAGTCAAAAAGGTTTGACTTCCCATTGCTCCCATCTAACTCACTGATTCTCTGTGATTGGTCAGGGAAGAGCCAGTGAAGGAACTGGGATGATACCAACCTTTTTGTTCATACTGTGTCTGTTCAAAAAATAATTTATAAAAACTTAGTCTAAATAAAGTACAGCAACATACACATCAGAGGCAGATGATGATAGTCACACATATTTCATGTCCTGTTCATAATTCCAATGACAGAGGCCTCCTCACCAGCTGGTTTTACTGACTTCGCGTTTCTCAAAGTTGTTCCAACAGCTTGGGAACTGGAATTATCATTTATTAAAACAAAGCAAAAAAATGTATTAGGTGTATCTGTGCTCCCTTAACCTTGTTATCACTAATTATTGTGTTGGAAATCAAAATCTCATTTCTGTTCTTGGATTAATTTCACAGAGCTATCTAAAGCTGGGTGGTGTGCATGTCACTCTGCCAAGGGACTGGGCTGAGCCCAGGGTAACTGCTGCACACTCCTACTCCATCCCAGCTGTCTTCTCCTGCCCAAGAGTTTGCTTTTTCCTTTGCATCACCTAATTGCTATTCTCTGTGGTTGGCTTCAAAGGCAAGAACACACTAATCAAGTCATTGTTTTCTATGATAAAAATCCCAAACCATGTTCTTTTCCAGGTTTTAGTTCTGTTACTAGTGGGTGTATGTACAACCCCTACTGCATACACTCCACTCAGCAACAAGGACACTTGCAACAGCCTGATTTTAAAGCATTTCTGGGTCAGCTTTACCTGCCAACTACGGGAGGGAGGGAGTGCAGGCCTGTCTATAATGGGCTGTAGCCCTTGCATGATGATTCTTCTTTTGCCCGTGTGTATCCCAGGAGCAGTGATGAAAACTCCACTGGTGCTGTACAGGATATACAGCAACACACACACTGGCACAGTCTGGGACTTACACAACATTTCCCTTTGGGATTTCAGCACAGCAGCCCAAATTTCATTAGGACTGGATCCCCCAACACTGACTCCACTGACTTGCTTCTCCTACACTCTGCATGTATTTACAGTGCCCAAGCAGTGCTGCATCTGAGCACCACCCAACTGGCATATGGAATGAATCCTGTGTAAGATGGGAGGTCAGCAACCAGCACAGAAAAATAAATGCATTCTGAACCATAACTGCAAAGCTCATGCCACAGAGAACACATTAATAGTTGTTAAATCTATCAGTATGCATACAAATATCCCATTATGGTGGATCTGCAGTCTCATTAAATAGCTATCTTTCTTCCCATCAGTTAAATCAATCCCTCTTTCCTTTTTCTGAAACAAAGTATTCCATATTCCCCATAGCTGGCACTCAGCCTAATTTTATGAAAATCTGACAAAATAACTTGGTTTTCACTATGCACTGCATCCAGCCAAGGCTTTAGGCTACATTTGGGATGGCAACCCTTCCCCACCCCCATTCATTCATTAATCTGTTTTCCATAAATCTCAGTGTATAAATAATGTAAGTTCATTATAAATATAACTAATAACAAATCCAGCTCCAAACTATGAATAAACTATGCTCTGGAGTTTTTCCAGTTTCCAAAGAATAAGAATTTTGTCTGACAAATGGCTGAAGAGCCAACCATTTAGATCTGACACAGAAATTTAATATTGTAATAGGAAATTTCTGAAATCAATATAATAGACAGCCTCTGCTGGATGCACATAAAACCCCTGAGTTAAACGACTGTGTCACTGAAGCATTCAGAGACAGGGGATGGTTGGAGGCCCAGCATGTGTTTGCTGTACTACTCTGCTGAAATGAAGCTTTTATTAAGCCACATATCTTATGGAAACTTTCTTTATAGCACTTTTTTTTTTTCCTAACTCTGTTTTCCAGAAGAACTTACCCTCAAATATCAGAGGTCGAGACAGAATGCCAGGTAGGGAAACAGAGAAAGCCTCAATGTCCCTTCAGCAATATCAAATGAAGCTTTGTAGTTGGGAATTTTTTTCAAAATGTAATAAAAAACTGCATATTTGTCTGTTTATTTTTAAAACACTTAATTTTGGGGGTGCCTAAGCCTCCTTGAAATGAAGAAAAGAACCCCACAGATGATTTTGAGAGTTGCATTAGCAAGTAACAAGCAGAAAGTTTGCAACTCCAGCTCAAAATTTTTTCCTTCACTCAGAATTTAATAATTACAGAACTTGCATACAGTTTATTCTGAACTACTACAGTTAATAAGAGCTTCTACATAGTATTAGTATTCGTGGACATCAAACAAAAAACTGGCTGAGGATGGCATATTTCCCTTCTAACAGGAAAATTGTTGTGTGAAACTGTACATAGTTCAAACAACTTCAAAAATAATGTTTAATATTTAAAGAAAAGTACTAGTCAAGGGTTCCATAACTTCAGTAGATTTTATCATGTATTATTTACCTACTGGAGACCCTGAAACCTGCTGTATAACAAAAATGTAAAGATGGGTGCTGAAGTAGCCCTTCTAATTTTATGAGATCACCTGAAGGAGGGGTTTCATTTTATGATGCATGTGGAGGATTATGTTAGCAAAGAAAATATTTGATGGCATTATTATGTTTTTATTCAATTAGATTTACTTATTTTCAGTCACACCAGACTGAGTTAAGTACTTCTGAAGTGAAGCCCAAAGAACAGAGAGGAAAGAAGAAGTTGGCCTCCCTCAATGCCCAGGCACGGTGCTGCTCTCTGCCCTGCCTGGCCACCGCTCTTGCAGGCTGGAACAGAAGCCCACCAACTATATTGCATCAGGGAGACAACTCTAGATGTTAAAAAATCAAAATATGTGGAATTAAAATTGGTTTTAAACCCGCATACATAACTCTCCAATGAGACTGCACTGTATTTTAGAAGGGGAAATAAAACCGAATTTCCAAACCCTCTGGCCAGAGCTGCCATAAATAAAAATCCAATGGGACAGAGACACACGTTCTCAAGGGTGCAGCAAAACACAAACAAGTTTAAACTCTTCTGCCTGGCCTTCCAAAGGCGAGGCCTGCACATGTTTCCTGGGAAGGAGCCTCCAGGGCCAAACCCCATTTGAACCAAAGAGCCTTCCAAACCCCCACCTGAACTAAAGAGCCTTCCAAACCCCCACCTGAACTAAAGAGCCTTCCAAACCCCCACCTGAACTAAAGAGCCTTCCAAACCCCCACCTGAACTAAAG
>NW_016690294.1:2483680-2510748 GCF_001604755.1 Lepidothrix coronata
GGGGCACCCTGGCACACCCCAGTGCCACATCCTGCTGCTGGGGCACCCTGGCACACCCCAGTGCCACATCCTGCTGCTGGGGCACCCTGGCACACCCCAGTGCCACGTCCTGCTGCTGGGGCACCCTGGCACACCCCAGTGCCATGTCCTGCTGCTGCTCCAGCACTCCCCAGCTGGGCTCAGCCCCAGCAGCAGCACTCTGGGTCCTGCACACCCCAGAGCCATCCCAACACTCCAACACTCATCCCACCTGAGTGCAGACGTTACACTGGCTCTGAAGGGGAATCAATGAGACGTTTCACTCACAAGTAATCTTCAGTCCTGCATGAGCACAGAATGGGAAGCATTGGGACAGCAATGGATTTGCTATTATTAAAATTATTCAGAAAATATCAAATAAAGACTAACTTTAAATACTTTGCTATTTGTTCATGGTTAGCCTATAAGCAGCAAGATTTATTAAGCATTTATTCATTGAGTAAACTGCTGTGATTAATTTTTCAGTCATCAGTCTCCTTTGCTCACAGAGACATTTAAAGAGCATGTGCAGTGAACATTTTATGAGTCGCATTTTCTATGGCCAGGAAGTTAGGCAAGAGGAAGATGACCTTGCCTGACACAATTTCTTTATGAGCCCATCTTCTCACTGATCTATGGCTCCACCAAGTAGAATTATGGTCTCGATGCTGCCCTTGGAACACGGGTCAAGTCATGTCACGAGCATACATTCTTCCTTGTCAAACATCTAACTGATCCCATGGTTTGCAGAGCCAGTATTATTACTCCAAATTTGATTTGCATGTTTTCAGCAAAGAGGTGCCTGAGTCTGTACATGATAAGTAGCTGCACCTGCCTTCAATTTGCTCTACTACATCTAATTTCCTAAGTGAGGAGTTCAAATACTATGAGATGGCAACCAAAGACTAGCAAGATTTCAGAAGCAAAGGTAAGGACTGAATTACTCTAAGCTTTCAACCTGTGTTTCCCTGTCCTTGTCCAATTTCTTGACTAAAACTGGGAAATAAAGACGCAGCTCCACTAAATATAGTTGTCATCTGTTCACTGGGAAGCTGCAGGGTAGAAAAATGTTTTATCAAGACATGATGCCTTATTCTGGTAGCTCTGAGCTTTATCACCATTTTTTAAAACTGACAGAGAATTTATTTTAACTTATAAATACAAGAGGGTACAATATAGATGTGTGTGAATCCCAGAAAACATGTCTGCTGCTTTGTTTTTAACCATTTTTTTTTGTTGTTGCGAAGTCCTGTGTTTGTGGTTACAAATAAACATAATGCAAATAAAGCTTTGATATCTGTTGTGTAATTCACATTCAATACTTGCTTCAATCACTACTGCCTGGTTTGGCATCACACGTTTGAGTCCCAACTGGAAGCAATTTCAACCATCAGTACGAACACAGGATCAACACACCACAACACATTCCATGCTGGTACATTAAGCTTGGTCTTCTAAGGGCAAAAATTCACTTATATCCTTTGCTTTCAATTGGAGTCTTAAATCCCACAAGAAGTATGTGATTTCCCAAAATGCAGAATAACTTTTTTTCCTAAATTGTACTTATAATTTGATAAGAAAGATTATTCCAATGCAAACAGAAAGTTCAACAGAGCTTTCCAGTATGGATATAAAGAAATCATTATCCTCTCAAGATGTTTTGCTGTTGGACCTATGAATTGCTGTATAAATCACAGGCTCTTCATTGCAAAAGAAAATTTGCTCTGAAATAATCTGAGAGATAAAGAAAATGTAGAGAACAAAAGCCACAATGGAACTAACTAGCAACATGCAGAGTCATAAACAGAAGGTCAAATATAATTTCCTATTATTTTATATTAATATATTATACTCTTTTTTTTACATTCTAGCATTACCTTATACTACACTTTCCCAATTTTCGTAATGTATTTATGTGGGCCTGAGCACTCTATCTGATTTTTGAATTCTCAATTCTGCCACTCTATCACAAAAAAAGACAAAAGATAACAATATATTCTGGTGCTACTGAAAAGTAAGGTAAGGGCTGTTATGTCAGACAGGAAAAAATAAAATTTAGCGTAAAGAAACTAGATAATTTATCTAATATGATTAGTATAATACCTAGTAAAAATGCACCACTTCTAATATACAACTCTTCCAAAAAATGTAGGAGCGCAGAGAGAGAACATTTAATGCAATTTTGTCAACAGAATATGAAAAGTCTTATTAGTTGTAATTACTTGATTAATTTTCCTTCATTTGAATTAGATTTAGTTGGGTTTAACAGTCACCACGTAGAGAAGTGATAGAGTATGTCTGACTAGATGGAGATGCTGTCTGAATGAGCAGCTCAGCTTTTCCAGCCCATTTTCAAGCTCGTGCTGGCCATTTGTTCCCCTCAGGCTGGAATGCAACATGCAGTGCTGCTCCCTTAGAACATCTCATGTCTCCCATGACATCACTTCCAAATTTCCAGCTGAAGCCATTTGCAGAGCATGGTCCCTAATGCAGCCTCAGTGCTGACAAACTGACTCCCCCAGCACCTCGTTCTTTACAGACACATAATGCTTGACAGCATTATCTCTAAGGGGCCTCAGGAGTCACCCAAATTAAAAGACCAACATGTTAAAGTCAGAGTAGCACAATAAATTTACCACCTACTAAGCTAATAATTTTATTATTAATATGATCCATTTATTTATTTCTGTTATAAGAGCTGACAATGGCTGAATACATTGCTGAAAATATTCTTGAAAAATTTATTAATTCCATCATCAGCTATCCACCATGACAGAAGGTCAGTACCTAAGATTTCCCTGCAATTTTAAAGGAAAGAATACACTTTAGTACCAGGGTAAGCCAAAATAAGACTGGAGAGCCCATAGAGCCATTAGTCTCTAGAAATTGGTCCTAACCTGAATACTTATAGAAATAATCTCACCTGGTGATTGTTTGCTAAGCCCACAAAAAACTATTTGCTAGTTTCAATAGAATTATCATCACCAAAAATTGGCACTAGCACCTATCTTTTTGTCTTGGGAGCGACAGTAAATCAGTTAGAAACAAACAGCAAATTCCAGCCAGCAAAGTGCCTTTTAACCTTCTAAGCACGTGGACTGTGGTGTTATCAAGTCTCTGGCAGTAATTTCACTGTCAATAAATAAAACATACATCAGATATGATATACATGGACATTTTCGAGACAAATGAGTTCTTACTGAAAAAAAATTATCCCCATGAGATACAAATTTAGCTCTTTTATATTCATAGTAAAAATCAACCCCGGTGTCTCAAGAAGAGGTATGAAGGAACTCACAATGAATGCTTTAATTCAGGATCTGCTCTCTCAGTGCTTTACCCAGGCACTGCCAGGGAGAACAGGGCACACCTGCCCTGGGCTGTGCTGCCTGCAGGCTCCACTTCACTGGGGCAGCACCACACGTGCTCCAGCACAAAAAGGAGTAAGATGCATTTCAGGAACTGGCCAAAACACTGGTGGTTCGGGCTTTTGTTTCTAATTAAAACTTAATAAAAATATACTGATACTGCTTTCCTAGCAATTTCTTTTGGCCCACTATTTTCTCAAATGTCGGTGAAAGGGACAAACTTTACACATTATCAGCTCTTTCAATAAATTAGGAAAACAAATATGAACATAGTATACCATATTCCTATATAATGAAAAATTGATTATAAGCAAAGAATTGCATACTGTGCTAGTGTTGTAAATTACTTCCTCTGTGGCTTTTACAACATTGCCTATGAACATAATTGAATGTCACCAGTTTATGTTTGCAAATACAATCCCAATGACATTGCACCTGGGAGCGTGTGCACACAGTCATCTGTTATGGAGAAGGATCTAAACATATGGCCTGTTGATTAGGGTCTGGCCCCAAAGCTATCACAAAATCCTCCAGCCAGTTTTCTGCCAGACTAACCCATCACAATAATTCAGCTCTATCAAATAGGAGCTTCCCAACACCAACTGAGAAAGCAAATAGCATTTGAAACAGCCACCTCAGCTCCAAACAGTGAGCATTGGAGAAGGCAAAGGTCAGAGACTCACCTCCTACCAAGAGAAAACTAGAGTGAGTCCTATCCTACACTGCTATTCATCTTACCAGGCTAGCCTGTTAAGGCACAGGCTTTAATTTCCCCCTTCAACTTTCCAGTAACACCCTTCTAGACCAGAATTGTACCAGCACAGTCACTTTTCTGAGTATATGGGCAGCACCTGTATGTTCAAAGTTAAGCTGATTCTTTAAACATAACTGGACCTCAGGCACATGGTTCCCATCAGCTGTTTAGGGCAAGTCTTCTGTGGCTCACAAATGCAATGCACGTGTCATCACCTGCACAGGTAGAACATGCCTCCTTCCCTCATTTCTGCATGGCTTTTCCTGAATAGGATAGTAATTAAACCACAGAAATTAAACTGTTGGGGAAAATGAGCAAACGTTCCTGGGAATTCAAACAGGATAAAATATTTAAACTTTAAATAATACCTTTGGAAAGAATATTTCCACCACTAAACACAGGAGTTTGATGTGTCTGACATGAAATACAGCTTTTGGCAATCACTAAAGCATACTGCAGGGTTCCACACTTTAAAAATAAAGGTCTACCTGTACATTTTTTGGAAGAAACAGCAATCAGACTAAGAACTAAGCACCTGTTGGCAATGCCAAAATCTATAAATTAGGGCAGTGTCTGTTGGTGTCTGTAATTACATTTGAATTTGAAACATCTACCCAAAGTAAATTGCAGCATTTGGGCTGCTTCCTTTGTCATATGTTCCAGTAAAAGCTGGCTTAGTTTGATCTTGAAATGCTTTTAAATTGATAACTGTAAGTGAACGTGTGCAGTGGGCATGCTCATACAATTTTCCTTTGTATAAAATAAAATAGTCAAACTTGGTACTGTAGGTGATAGCCTGCTGGTAGAACACACTGAAAAGAGAAAGACGTTCCTCCTAATGAACCCTTAAAGTGAAATGTTCTGGAGGACACAAATATTCAAGCTACTAGCTGACCTTTAGAGTCATATAGGAGAGGATGTGCATAATGCATTATTCTGTCGGATATGCATTACTTATTATAAAATAATGGAGGCTTCAGTACTTTACATATGACCATTAGAAAGATCAGAACATAACCCAGCCTTCGTAATATAATTGAGTGCTGCAAAAATATCTCTAATGATTAATATACCAGACATTATGCAATGCTCCTACAAGGTAATTTTGTCCTGACACAGAGTAATGATTGTTACAGAACTTGTGCAGCTCAGGACACGCGAGGCCTGCGGGCTCGGCGGCCGCTGGTAAAGCTGAACGTGGGTGTAGGAACTGCTCATTAACATCAGGGTACCTCTGACATCTCTTTACAGCAGGACAACAAAGATTTTAAAAACATGCCTACACAGAAATGCACAATTCTCCCTTCAGTGTGCACGAGAAAGAGCCTCCAAGGCCAATAACAAAGCCCTCACTCCCACAGGGCCGCTCACACCCGGCCCAGGCCTGGCACACACGGGGAACAGGCACAGGGTTTGTCTCCACCTTATCACCCCCTGGGAAAGGACTGCAAGAATCCAACAGCTTAAAACATCCATCTCAGCTCAGACAGGGTGGACTCACCGTAGAGATGAGCCCTGAACCCCCCGTCCATGGCATCGCTCCCATCCTGCACTCCCGTCACCCGTCCTGCTCCGGCCACAGTCCTGAACCCCCTCACTCATCACCCCCATCCTGCACTCCCATCACCTGTCCTGCTCCGGCCACAGTCCTGAACCCCCTGTCCATGGCATCGCTCCCATCCTGCACTCTCGTCACCCGTCCTGCTCCGGCCACAGTCCTGAACCCCCTCACTCATCGCTCCCATCCTGCACTCCCGTCACCTGTCCCTGGCCACAGGGAAAGGGCAGGAATGACACGGACAGCAAAGGGTTGGTGGAAAACAACTGCAGGTAGAACGATGCAGAAATGTCTTCATTTCTTTGTTATGACAATTCAAGAAGCAACACTAAAAACCGATGTCCAAATCTGTCACCCAGCTGAATTGTTCTGCTGTTTGTTTTGACACAGAATGAATTCTTGCAGTTCATATGAGAGCAGCTTTTCATGAACAGCAGTTTGATAAATGTTCCATGGTCTGGGTATCTTTTTCTGGGGTGCCATATTGGGCTACCACTTGTTTGCAGCTTGTATGGAAAGCATTTCCAGGGCACACATGGCAATCTGCTGAGAGTGGCTGGAAAGGATGGCAATGTTTATAAAGGCAGCCCTGGGAAACTATTCAGAACAACCAAAACCACAATTATAGCAATAAAATTTGAGTCGATATTACTTCAAACCAAGATTGGACACCATTTCAGGTGAGAAAATTAAAAGGTTTTATTTATAAGCACCCAAACGTGGGGAAGTTTTTTGCACCCATATACCATAAGTATTATGATGTTTCATTTGCACCCATATACCATAAGTATTATGATGTTTCATTTGCTTCCAACTATTAAGAAAAAGATTGTTATGACTTCAGAAATAAGGTGTGTAACATCTACTCAATCATTTTCAGAGACGAAATCTCAAAGAAAAAGGCAGCCCTTATTTGCCTAAACACAGGAGCTTCAATAAACCAAAGGCTCTCAGAAAGTCCTGGAAATAAATCCTGAAATCAGAAAAGAGGCAACTAATAACCAAGACATTCTTTCCAATGATATCTAGGGGATTTAAATAAAACAAATGTTACACGTTTAAATTGAACTGCCCAATTAACCCCTTCCTTCCTAAAGTCATATATTTTTTTCAGCAGATGTTTCTTTTCATACCCCAATTGACAGTGGACACGGAAAAGCTGATGTGATCTAAGCTAGCTTTCTCTAGAAACTCACCATTGAAGGGAACTGTTTAGAAACGGCCCAACTTTTCTTTAAATTCTCCACTCTCATACTTTGGTATTATCCAGAACAGATAATCAGATAATAAAAATGAAAGGGTAATGTGTTTCATAATACCAGCCAAACATCCTTAATAGGAAACGCATTTAATTAGTGCTGTTTTTTCTGTCAAAGGACTGCAAAAGTTGCCATGGCAGAATTCAGAACTTTAACATCACGTTGCTGAAATAAGAAAATCGGAAACAAAATACTATATTTTGAAAAAACTTTACAAAATGCTTTGACCAGTGGGAGTTTTTAATTATTATTTTGAAAATCAATGGAGTGGAAGAAATCCTTCAAAAAGAATGAGCAAATCATTTTTTTTAAATACCAAACCTCTCTGCTCAGCCATCAGGGCTGTCTGGTGTTCCCAGTGACCAGCCCCAGGAAAAGAGAGCAGCCCTCTGCAGCCCAGCACCTCCTGGCTGGATCAGCAACACTTTGCAGCAGATATTCCAGTAGCTGGATTAAACCCATTGTTCTAGGAATATTGCCTCTTGGGTATGCTTGGGGAACAGCATTTACAGACTGTGAAAGGAAAAAAATTTATACCTAAAGGGAAAAATAGAAAAAGAAAGAAAAAAACCCCTCTATGATTTCACTTCTCTTTTTCTGGAACAAGTTAAGAACATACCAAGATATTGCAGTTTGGAGACAAAAGTGTCAAACAGCTGAGAGGCAGCTGACACACTGCAGCTCCAGTGCCTGTGTTAGCACTGTTCTGTGAAAGGAATTCACTCCCAAATTTCTTGTGGAATTAGCCTATGCCTAGCTTTTTAACCATGCCTAATGGAGATCCTTTAGATTGAAATTCTAAAAGTGCCAGCCCAGGAAAAATGAAAAGGTACTGAATAAACTTCACTCATTTTCTTCCTGGCTGATGGGAAAGTGTCCTTAAGCCTCAGCATACTTTAGCATTCTTTAGTCCATTTAGGGAACTTTCAGACATCCCTTCTCTTTCTTGTTCTTCACTTTAAAATTTTATTCATTTTTCCCTTTTCCTTGGCATTACACTGTAGATGGAGTCTTTCAACTCCATCTTTTCATGGGCTTAAATCACCCAAAAAGGCAGCAACAGTTATGTATAGGAGTGCAAAGGAAAACGTGCAAAAACTGATTCAACAAGAAGAGAAAAATTAAGACATATACAATGAGGAGACTTCTGTTTTTACAGAAGCCACCTATGGGAACAGCTTGAGGACATTTTGCATAGCTCTACTTTTATGTGCTTGTAATACAGACACGGATTGATTATATCACATTTGGCCTTTTCTTCATTATCTACAATTCACAATGCCTTGGTTGCTGATTTTTTTGAGATTTATAAATAAAACAAAGATCAGAAACTTGCAAAATTGGTATATTGCTAAATTAAACTTTAAAGGTGCATTTTAAAGTACTGTTTTCTTGCCTAACTAAGGCAAAAGATGTTTTGCTTAACATTTGCTTTTCAAGTCTGCAGTTGTTACCACATAAACAGCGGCTACAGTGTACTCCCCTCTTTCATTAGCTTATTCATAGCTTCCTGTGAAAAAGCTGGCACATCTCTGCATCTTAAAGTAAATATTTTATAGTGAATTCAACTTCATTATTGATTACAAGGCATATTACACTTGAGTTCTGTATGCACAGAATAAAGCCAAAAATCTCACAGTTAAAGTATCAGAGAAAGTTTAAAACCAAGAGATGATGTTCTACCATGGTGACAGGGATCCAGGCACAGGAATGCACTGGGAATAGACATCAGTTTTATAAGAATTCTACTGTGCACCCTTTACTGATCAGTCTGTTTGGGGATGTTCACCTGCTGCCTGCAGCTTACACCCTGCCAGAACCAGAACCCAGGGCAAATCTGTGGAGACCATGAGATGATACGTTTACATTTGTATTTACAGCTAAAGGAAGAGAATTTTGCAAGTAAATAAGTAAATTTATCTGCAAAGAAATCACATTAGTAAAACTTGGACTACAGCTGTCATTGCTGTTCCAGTCCCTCCAGGAAGAGAGCTGAACCAGGATGGAATTCTCAGTCAGAACAGCCCACGGGGCTGAGTTTGATTTTATTCTGGCAATGTGCACCTTCCTCAAGAGCAATGCTAAATAATAGATGGAGAAAGGAGAAAGGAACTGTGAGACTGGGTCATGTTCACAGGGTGAGACACCAGGTCTGGAAAAGCAGGAGCACAGAGGAGGGAGGGTAAAGAACCAACAGAGTGCAGCCCTGCTGCAGCTAATGCCCAGCAAAGGGACTCTGAGAGGCACAGCCAGGTGAACACAGGAGCTCCAAAACATCACTGAGTCATGTAGCACCTTTTCACAAAACCAGCATTTCTGTCCCCATATCTTTGTTCCTCATTTAGTACTACAGTGTAGAACTTGCACAGTTTCAATGACGTGTTTCTAGACTACACTGTCAAATATGTGCCAGGGAGACTTATATGTTAACTAGGGCTTGCCAAACCCCAAAAACTCTGTTTCTGTTAAAACAAAACAAACAAACATCCAAACAAACACAACAGAATTAAAAAAAAAAAAAAAAGGACTTTTCAATATTTGGGAGAAAACAGACCACAAAAAAAGAGACCAGAGATACAGAAAGATAACCAAAGACAGCCAAATATCTCCTTAAGTTGGGTCACATCTCCCAGTGGAAAGTTCAGATAAACAAGGATATGTAAAAATTATAATTTATGGCTTTGATCAATCATTACTATTAATAGTAATAATAATGCCTTTTGTATCATTAAAAAAATATTTAACTATATCAGAAAGGTATTAAGGTATTGCACTGAACCACTTTCAGTAGACTGCCTTATTTATCTGGGCTAAACTTGACATTCCTGCTAACTCACATCTAGGTAATTGCTGAATATGAGTCAGAGTTGACTGTATTTAGGTGTCTACAAATTTAAATCAGAGAAATAAAAGAAAGTAACTATTTTAGCATTTTAGAAATGTACATATGCCAGTTCTAGACTCAGGAAACACTGTGTATATAGGCAGAGATTGTGTATATAAATAGTGATTAGAAGGCTTCCCAGCCTAAAAGGATTGCAGCAGAAAAAAATACTGGTCACGAGAGCTTGCAATCCAGCTTAAGCAGCATAAGTGCATACTGTGGCACCTAACACCATGTTCTACATTTACAGCACAAATTACCGGACAAAAGAGAAAGCTAAAATTTTAAGTGAAATTTAATAGAGAAATAAGTCACGGGGCAAAATCATTATTCAAGTAAGTCCCAAGTGAAAAAGAGCAACGTAGCCGATTTGCAGACTGGCCTAGCTTGGCAGCACTGCCCCTCAGCAGGGCCTTTGCTGCTCAGCAGATGGCTGAGGTTGCACTAGAGCTCTGGAACATCAGACTGATGCCAGCCCAGACCAACACACCAAATGCACTGATTTACTCACTTCTAGTCTCTACCACAGCATTGCCACAGTGCACATATGAGGTCACTGCTGATGCAGCCACAGGCAGATGAGAGCTGAGAAATGCAGTGCCCTGTCTGTGAGCTCCCAGAGCTGAGAAATGCAGTGCCCTGTCTGTGAGCTCCCACAGCAGCTCAGCTCTGTGAGTGTGACACCAGTATTACAACAACTGACCTTTACTGAGCAGGTGTTGAGACTAACAGGGAACAGCAGCTCCTTACCTTCTCATCAGAGAGCAAAGCAAGAAAGAATGCAAATTCCACTTGAAGTCTGCTTCTATTGCTTTATTTCTTCAGGCTTTCCTCAAAGTGGCAAACTCCACCAACAGTATTCCATCCCACCTGAACAAATATTATCTCATCAGAACAAATACTGCAATATTACAAAGTTAGCTGTAACACTGCTAGGAACATTAGGAAAATACTCTTTTATCTATATATCTGAAGCCAAATAATGATATTACCTCTGGAGACCACAGCTGAGGCTTTGGGTTGCTCTGAGTTACTACACATTAATCTCTTTTTACCTGCAGGCTGCTCACATGGCCCAGCTCTTCAGTGCACCCCATTCACCTCCTTACAGGCACAGCCTTTATTTCAAAAGACCAAAACGGTCTTGATCTTATTCAACACCACTGAATTGTCATGGTCCCTCAGGTGTTGGGATCACTGAACACAACCTGCACTCTGCAGATCTCACAGACCCCACTGCCAGATCACCAAATTAGGGCATAAAGTGAGGCTGCCCCGTGAGTTCAATGGAGATGTAATGACATGTCACAGGATTAGTGAAGAGCAGAAAGAATGGCCTGCAAGTCTTGTAACACTGGGGGTGTTTCAAGCCAGAGGAAATCTCCAGGTATTGGAAAGAATGAGAGGAAAGAGATTTTAAAAGGCAACACATTTAAAACTTTCAACAATCAGAAACTGGTATGGAAAAAGCTAAGTCAAGATTTTTAAGAACTATCATAACTGTCAGTGCACTGGAAAACTCATTTGCTCAGCCCTCTTCAGAAAATCACTGATAACAGTTTAGAAAAGACTATGAGAGAAACACAGACTTCGTGAAGCTCACGATGTACACGAATTTAACTTTACTGTTTGCTCTCACTGTGGAGTTCAGCTGCATTTACTGCTTATGAAACCAGTCTGATGAATTCAATTACTGAAGGAAGTCTGGTTTTAATTCTTAGAACTACTACTTCTTTTCAATTTAAATTGATTAATAATAAAAGTTATGGCATTTCAGAGGAACAGCATATAAATTAATTATAAATTGAAGCCCTAGCCCATGGCAATAAGATACAAAGCTCCCCTTCATGTCAGCTCAGATGCAGCTTTCAAGTATATTCTAAAGGTACTTCTTCTGGATAAATATTTTACTTTATAGATATAAATTACAGTTTATTGCCAGCTGTTTAAAATATCTATGATTTGGTAAGATGAGCCTTGCTAACCCTCAGCTGTCTCCCATTTACTTGAATTGGAAAAACACTGGGTAAATTGCTGCCCATGGAGCACAAACATAAGCAACTGAAGTACCCATAATTTGTTGGAGTTTTAGATCATCCTAATTTAGATATTTTTCAAAAGACACAATGTAAAGTAGACTCCACTTAATCGCCACCCTGATAAACAGCTCTATTGGGAAGATAATACAGTTAGCAAAAGGGTAAATTAAAAGGAAAATGTAAAAGCCATTCTGCATCCATGACACAGCCATGTGTTTGGAATGAAGTTGTTTGATGTGCTGCTCACAGCAGTGTACAGTGAGCTACCATGGATGGCACAGCTGTTATCTTCAGGGCACTGTCTCCTGCTCTGGAATCCATATTTACAAACTGCATCGGTATAATCGAAGGAAAACCAGAAAGTTTCTTAATTCACTGTGCCCTTGGGTAACGATGTAGATACAGCATTCCATGTGTGCTCAACAGGGCATTTCTTTGCAGGTTTGATCATATGAAAACTCCCACAAGTGGGGATGCAGTATATACAGTGAGGATACAGAACTGGGTTCTGTGCCAAAGCAGCAGCAAGAAGGGAACCTCGAGAGAAGAGAACTGATTGGGGCTGATCCTGGTTCATGCCACACTGCCAAAGGCAGCTGCAGACTCCCAGGTACTGTCACCAATAAACAAAAATCACAAGCTCAAGAACCAAGAAATTCACAGATTTTCAGTATGTTACATACAGAGCCAAATATTTTTTCTCCATCAAAAAACCCATTTAATATTTCCTTTTGAAGGCTATTTATAACCACAAAGGCAATTTTGTCCCCTTTGAGTAGTTAAAACCTTAATCTCTGGCTTTCTGGTTCAGAAGACATTCTTCATAGAGTGATTTTTAACTATTACAATCCTTTCCTATGATTCTTAACTGGGACTGAGCCTTTCCCCTTTTTACAGGGTGCAGTGATGGCCAGATTAGGAGAGAAGCAGAAGGCACTGGTGGCAAGAGAGAAGCAAAGGAAGGAGAACAGGCAAGGCAAGGAGGCAGAGCTGCAAAGGTGGAGTGTGGCTGCCAGCCCCGGGTCCCCGGAGTGCAGTCAGCAGGGAGGAGAATCTCCTCGGAAAGCCCCAGCTGGCAGGGAGGATTCAGCACTGAGGGAAAGGCAAACGCAGGCAGGAGGAGAAAGCAGCGACCCACTGTGTGGCCAGGAGTGCCCTGGGAGTAACACAACACGGGCAGCAGGGCCCATGACTTACAAAGGCAGCCCACAAATTAAAGTAACATCTGATTACCCCCATCAAGTCCAAGAGAACATGGAAATTACCTCTTCACTCACTGACAGGCACGGTTCAAGAGCAAATACCTCACCCCCTCAGCCCGAGGGTATTAACCAGCCATTACCTCCCATTTCCTTGTTTCCCTAATGGCCCAGTTCCATCTCCCTGGGCAGTAAGAGCTCTCCCAGCACATCCAGGCAGACAATCTGTACCAGGGCACTTACAGGGACCTGAATAACGAGCCATCTGCCCCTGCCTGCCAAGCCTGGCCTAAAAGCACCAGGGAGCTCAAGGAGCAATATTCTCAAGGTACCTCCATCTAACCAAATTTCTAAGTAGCACAGGATTACTCTCATTGTTAGGGGGGGTTCTCAAACACTATATAAAATGAGATTTTTTTTTTCTTTATTGTGCAGGCAGTAAGAAGTATTTCACTCTTTTTGTGTAGGCAGACAGCTAATAATAATGTGTCTACTCAGTATAACACCATTATGAAAGGAACCTTCCATATTATGTCACAGGACATACCCAATTAGTGGCAAAACATTTGATAATCCCTACGCTTGCCTTCAGATTAGAACAAAAAAGATAAAATAACAATTTGGTGGAAAACATTTTCATACAGGCATCCAAGAGTGAGAACATTCTGAGTTCTGCAATGGAAAAAAAGAAAAAAAAAATAAAAAAATCATTCTTCTGATACTGCAACACCTTCCTCTTTTCTGTTCCTGCAAAAAGAAAATGCAGTTCTTTTTCATCCAGGAGTAACTGGAGCTTTATACAAATTAAATATTTGGGAGTGAAGTCTACCTTCTATTCTGAATCAAGACATGGGTCTGACAGATTTCTGACCAATGGGAAAGAATAACTACAACCATATTTTCTCTTGCCTTAGTTCCTGCCAGGATCAAAGCCAAGGCTATCAATCCTCATTTATGTTTAGATGTTTAAAATATTCCCAGTATATTTCTAGATTTTTGAAGCAGTTGTCACTAAGCAATACCTGTAACTGTCCCACTGTACTAAACTATTTTTTCCCATCAGATACTAGTATGGCAATCCCCTTCATGTCTAATTCTTTGACAGCAATTCAGTTTTAGATGGTTTATAATAGGCTCTGCCTGAATTCTGCCAGGATTGAATTGTTATTGATTGGTATGAGGCAATGGTGTAGAAGGCTGCATTTCCACAGCTTGTATTTGGATGGGTCAGATCTTTTGACAGATGATTTTGTTAGAAAACCTGGGGTCACTGTGGGCACTGATTATTACACACCCTTGCATTTTTTCCATCACTGCAAGCTCAGCTTCTTACTCTACAAAAAACACAAGTAATTTTCTTTCTAAGGTCTATATAGAGGTTCTTTCAAGTAGGACATTATAATCAGTACGTTATAATTTGTATTATCTCTCTACTATGTGCCTAAAAGAATAAATATGGTGTTCTATTTGAAATCAAAGTTGCCACAGAAAATGTTTAGCACTACCGAGCTTCAATTCTGCTATTGTAACTCTTGTTGATGTAGAAAACACAGGTAATTATCACACAGAGTCTGTATATGTCAGCTGGGAGTTTAACCAACCCGCTGTACACGAGTTTCGGAGGCACAAACAGGCTGAACCCCTGAGGTGTGCCAGTGACCAGAGCACTGCCCACCCCTGAGTGCCAGTGACCAGAGCACTGCCCACCCCTGAGTGCCAGTGACCTGAGCACTGCCCACTCCTGAGTGCACTGCCCACCCCTGCAGGAAGCTTCCTTATCAGCCTGTTCTTCCCATCACTGCAGACTCAGTTTCTCCCTCAGCAGATGTACTTCTTAGCACTGTTGGGTAAGACAGACCCATTCATGTTCCATTTCTACACTTACAAATGCCAAAATACACCAAGTCAACAAAAATTTATGTATCTGACTTCAGAAGATGAAATGATGTAATTAGTAACATTACACTGATTTTACTACTGTTTCTTTGATTTAAATTGTTAGTGGTTTAAACATCTTAATTTCAGAGTGAAATATATAATTGTTTTTTGTTGCTTGTTTATCCATTTTTTGTATAATTAGGGTGCAGTAATTGACTTTCTATCTCTTTAGTTTAATTGAGTTAATAATGTCTGCTGAGAAGCATGATGTCACACTCCCAGCTACTTGGCTGGAAATCTGGGGAGAGAGCTTTCCCTGGATGTAAGAATTTCAAAGGGCAGCTTTTCTTCCAGAGCTGTAGCTCTGCAAAAGTTAGTTTTGTTGAAATGACAGCAATGCTTTCATGTTTTTGTCCTTTTCTTATTGCTCTTGTGACAGATCATATTAAAAAGTCTTTCTTGACATGGCATGGTTTTCCCCAGTGATATTGTTATCACAAAACACCATCTACTGTCTCAATAACAGCAAACAGGAGCAAGGGCAGCCTGTACTGGAGAAGAGACCCCAGCTCTCAGTGTCCAACAGCCAAAATTGCCTCCCCTGGACTCTGTTAATGCAGCCAGAGCAGCCCATCCATCCCCCCTGGACAGGATCCTATCACTAACCCTTCCACTCCTCATGACCCTGCCAGCCTGGAAAGGACTCCACCTCCACCTGGACCACGGCAGGGAGGCCAGGCTCCCCTGGAGGCTGGGTCCCAGAATGAAGAATGACTCTGGCACCAGGCTGCAGTGAGGAGGACACATGTGCCAGCTGCTCGTGCCAGGACAGTGTCCCTCCCAGGCTGAATCCAGTCTGGGATGCACCAAAGGCAAGAGATCACAGGAAGGCAACTGTGCCCCTGGGCCACTCAGCATCTCAGACATAATGAACAGGACTGGACTGCTCTGGTGTCATTGGCATAAAGTTATTATAAAAAAATCAAGTAAACTCCATATATTGGGATAAATGACCCCAAAGAGAGTCAAACAGCATCTACTTTAGATCCAGTAAGTGTAGTCAAGGTAGTTCTTTTAGGAGGTGACTGGTATTAGCCCTTTGTGACCCACAAACAGTTCAGAACTAAAGTGTGTCCAAGCAGAAATGGGGGTCACAGGAGACCACAGGGGAAAAAAGGACAAAAACCAGTTCATAACAATATGCAAATGGAGGTACTCAGAGCAGAGTAGCCTTAATCCAGACCAATCTGTTTTAGAAAGGGCCAAGAGCAGTTTGAAAACAGTCTTTGAAACTCAACATGCCTACAGTCTGAGGCTGAGATTTATCCATTAAATGCAAGTGAACACTAAAGTCCTGTATTCTGACTCACTGCAATATTAATTCTGAAAGTATATGTACAATTTAACCTTCCAGTGCCACAGCCAGCAGCAAGACTTCCTAAATTAGCAAAAGTAATAAACAAGAGCCTCATTAAATCTTCCTCTTCCCTGATTTTTTTTATCCTTCTAATGAAGCTCTCTGTCCTGTAACTCCCCTCATTTCCCTAATTCTCTCTTCATCACTGATTCCTTTATCCTTTGATACGAAGGAGTCTCGTGTCATAAGTAACAAGAGAGCTACGTTTTCTAGAGGGCAGAGCAGGAAAAGGACAGGAAGGCAGGTTGTTCTCAGAACTGTGGCCCAGCAAGGCAGATGGCTCAGGAATGTACCAGCCTTGCCCTCTCAGCAAGGGAACCCCCTCCCTGGTACAGAGGGGTCAGCCCCAGGCAGCTCCCTCTGCAGCTCCAGCCTATTCACTGCTGTTCCAGCTGGCTCCTGCACTGCTCTGCTTCACCTGCAGGCAGCAAGGGAGTGGAAGAGTCTTTAAAAAATGTCGGGACAGCTCTCGATGTCTTGTAGCTCTGAGTCTGGCAAAATCTGAAACTCTCGAGAGCCCCCTGAGAGCAGCAAAAAAACCCCCCCTGGTATCATGTTTCTTTGCAGACATCATTAACTCAATTAAACAAAAGAGAAATAAAGTAATTTACTGATTGCTAATTACACCCAAAAAAAGAGTTTAACACAAGCAGGCAGCAACAAAAAACTAATATAATTCACTCTGAAATTAAGATTTTTTTAAAAACACCCTCATCTTCTATCAAAGAAAGTAATAAAATGAGTGTATTGCTACTAATTATAGCAGTTCATCTCCTAAAGTCAAATACATACAACTGTGATGACCTTATACATTTTGACAAATGAAACTTGAAAGAACAAACACAGCTCATCAGTTCAGTTCTCCAACAAGGAAACAGGGTCAAGGCTACAGGCATATAGCTTTCCCTGCTTTTCTAACTTTAAAAGAAGGTGTCAAAAGCACATTGACAAAGTCTGACAACCACAGATGATTCCAGGAAAGACTTTGCCAGTTTATTTTTCTCCTTATTGTCATTTGAAGAATGGCACTAAAGTTCTGTTATGCCATGGATGGCCCTGTCAGGGCTCCACTGACTGTTTGCTAATGGAAAGTGCAGCTCGCTGTGCAGCTGCCCCTGAGCTCTCCTTGTGCAGTGCCTTACAAACGTGAAGTACTTCCACACCCTGAGACCAACAGCTTTTTACACGGGATTTTTTTTCCTTAAATAATGAGCTTTACTTGCAGTAATCGCTCTCCTGCCTCTGTACTACAGAGCAGGTACTTCAAACCTATTTCAGTAATGATGAGGACATAATGGTGAATTGATCTATCCCTGCAAAGCTAAGGGCCACGTTATCAGGGAAAGCACAGGGAATTCAGGGAGGAGAAAATATCAGACACTTCTCCCATTTGAAGTTAACTCCTCGATCCCAAAATTGTCATTGGGCACTCCAGCACAGCCAGACCCTCAAGGCTGTGATGCATCAGTGCTCTGTTTGCTACCCCAAACACTGTGTTAACTACTATCATGCACCCTGGTTTACAGCAGCATGTAATACCAATGCTTTTCCAGATTTTGTATATCTTTCAAACATTCTACTTTTCACAAATTCAACTTTTAACACGTTTCAACTGAAGACAAATTGTTATTTGTTATGCAGGCTTCAGCAGCCATTGCAGTTCAATAAATGAAGCTTTACAGGTGTCTCAAAAATTGATATTTTGCCAAGAGTCCTCTGTGATTCTGAGGCCTTTAAAAATAGAAAGAATCATTCCAGTTTCTAATGAGAAATTCTTCTGAAGCCCTAATGAGAAAGGAAAAGAAGGTATCGAGACATGAGGCCTGTGTTTCTTACATGTATTTCTACAGATCCCTTACCTGTGGATCTGCTCTCAAGGGGCAATGCTCAGGATCTCCCAGGTTTCCCAGGGACTCTGAAGGTTTACAGCATTTTGCAGGAAAAGGCTGCTTCTTTCTCTACTGTTTTTAAACCAGCTCAGCTGACCAATAAAACCTATCCCATCTACCTGAGCTACTGCAGACCAAGATCCAGACATGTTGGTAGGACAGTGGGTGGGGAAAAGAAAAAGCAAAATGGGAGTAAGGCTTCCTGTGAGGTCACAGGGACCCTGTGCAGGCCAGTGGATCCCTGCTGAGACCCCCCTTCCTAACTGATTGTCTTGCCCAGCAGGAACCTGCAGACTCTCCAGGAGCTAAAGGAATGGGAGCTGCACTTTTCAGCAATAATAAGTGCCATTAACAAGGCAATTCTGCCAAGAGGGTTGAAGGCATCTGTTCCTCTGTAAAATCCTCAGATGGATGATACAGGCACTGCACCCGTTTAAGATGTGCCCTGACTATTATGGATGTAATGTATCAAAGCAGCCAAATTACTGCCCGGGAAGCCCAGGCAGAACTCGGGAGCAATAAGAAAACTGATCTTATTTTACTCTGAGTTAAGGATAGTTGACTCTTTTTCTATTAGTGTAGCTTTTGATGTTATAGCGTAATTAAATTTGAACCCAATATGCCCAACTTCTGCAACAAATGATATATATTTCTCTTTCTTCTCTTTGTGTTGAAAATATATCCTGGCTGACTGCAATCACTGTGGCAAGCTGTAAATGATGTATGAAATGAAAAATCCCTGCTCACTGCAAAGAGAGGATATAGCCAGGGCTCAGCAATTGCTGCTGGGCTGTGCTATTTGCTAAAATATTCAGCTCAAAGGCAGTCACACGGGCTTGCCAGTGCTGCCACTGGGCAGCAAGCTGCATATATCATTTTTCAATCTTATTCAGGACCAAATGACTAAGTGATAGCTGGTATGATAAATTCAGAAAAAAATTCACAAAGATCCTAAACCAACTTCAGTTGTTGGGCTTTTTTGTTTGTTTGTTTACCTGAATGACTGAGGTTCAACCGCCTCTGTCTCCCAGTGCTCTGAATTTCAGAAACCCATACAGTGACACCAAGAACAGCTAGACAGCTGGAAAATTATTAAACAACAAATGGTTTCACCACTCTGGAAATATTTCTAGACACTATTTAAAATATACTGAGCCAGTACCATGATTATCATGGGGTTCACTGTAATCAGGAGGGTCCTTTGAACATCTCTGACTGAAGTCTGAGGCCAAGACTCTCTCCATCCTATGGTATAGAGACATAGAAGTACATCTGCATTTCAGCACAAGTGAAAACCAATCTGCATTCCTGCACAGGACTGTGGGTACATCAGAGATATTTTTATTAACCTTTGGGATTGAGGCAGTGATTTAACAATACCCAGCCTTCCCCAGATTATGTAGTTCCTGCTAACCCCACACTCCCCACCTGCTGTCATCCCACAGCTCACAGGTTCCCCTGTTTTACCAGGGCAACTGGAATGCAGCCATGCTGTGACCGAATCAGGAATCTGACCTGACTTTAACAAACTCTGTCTAAACAAAAGAAAAGGGAAAGGAGTATTTTTAGTAAGCCAAATTCTCCCTAAACAGAGGAAACATGAGACCCTACACAAGATTAACTAGGGGCAAAGGCAGGGGTCATTGTGTCATGAGAAGCATCCAGGTTGGATCCCAGAAAGGACCACAAACAACTGTTTGGAAGAGCTGCCAATTCCAAAGGTGAGTGCTGGGCAGGGGAAGAGAAAGGCAAGGCAGCTGAGAAGAGGGGTGACTGTGCTGGCAGTAAATCTGTGACTTCTGTCTCCTGGGATGACTGTAAGCCTGACTGACAACATGCAGATCATGTAGCACCTATGGGGTTCTCTTTAAAATTTTTATTCTTGAAGCCCTTCAAAGATCACACAACAAGATGAAATTTGAGATTTCTTTCTGTATGTGTGTTCTTCCTCCGGTCTCTTCCATTGAGATGGCTGCAAAGGTTAGAAAGTTGCCTCACCTCCCCTGAAGGCAACCAGCAAAAGGGAACCTCAGAAAAGGCTTTAAAATTCACATACTTTTTAAAATGTATGAATAGTTAAACTTGGGGTTTGTTCGGACATTTTTAACATACACATTTTCATGCATTATGGAAGTTTGGAAGTCTAGTGTAGCATACTTAATGTTTAACCTTCCAGGCACATTTTTGACTTCTTACCCCCTCTAAGTGGGTGTTAATTCAAACTAGGCAAGAGGGCACGAACTTGAACAGAAGATCTCCTTTCCAATGTCATTTTCTGCAGACCTCTCCAAGATAAGGTTAGACACCCGTGTCTGAACCCAACGTGGTGCAAGCAGTTAATGGCCCTCAGAGCACTCCTACAGCACCTTGAGGCCAGAGCTGATGAACTGCAGGAGCAGGGAAATACAAATGTCTCTGCAGAAACAGCCCAGCAGCCCCACAGCAGAGCTGGCTCTCTCTACACCTGCAGCACAGAGCAGTGGAGCTGGGGGAGGTCACTATTTTAAACATACAGAATATAGCACAGAGAGAAGACTACACTGTAAAATGTACTTAAATCAATTAAATCAAACCCATACAGGTATGAGCCCAAATGACAGAAAGCAGAGATGTCAGAAGCACCACTGTGTTTATTATCTCTTGATCAGGGAACAGACTCTGACTGCACAAGGTCTTTTACCCAAGGTCTTTTTGCTCACATGTTTAAACAGTGACTGGTACAATGACAGCATGGTCTGCAAATAAGGCTGCTGTGCATTACCAGTCTGAAGAGTTTCCCTACCCATTATTTACTCAGAGCATTGTTCTAACATCCACAATCCCCAGTCATGGGGCAGGACCCCACTGAGAAAACAAAGTCTAATAAAACAGCAGTAACAGGCAACTTCAGCCCTCTGTATATAAATTAGATTACTTAACACTGTTGCAGCCTGAGGAGGAGCAGAACTCCATCTGTGCACAGCTTTGTGTGATGTGTGGGACCAGGTGCTCAGTGCCTGAGCCATCACTCCCTGCAGCAGGGGGGCAGCTGGAGCTCCCAGTGCCACCTCAGCATCACTTACTGGGACAGCTACAAACCAGGTACAGTCCCTGTGCTTAACAATTCCAGACAGATCCAACTGCATCCTCTAGGAGGGCAGGAAAGTTCAGGAGAGGGAGTTTGGAACTGACTGCTGTGGGGACATTACTGCCTTTATTCAGGGCCAGTAAAAAGAGTGAAAATAACTGATGCAGAAAGATGGACCCAAGGAAAACTAAGATCAAATTTGAATATTGAAAGTAAAAGACTAAAATCAAGTCAAATAAAAATATTTAGTTTTAAGACTCAATGAGACAGGGAGACTGATACATTGGAATAATAGAAAATAAGATGCATCAGAAAAGGACAGAAGGTAAGTCCTGGACAACTGAATTATTTTTGGCAGAAGGCTCTGCACTGAGGCAATAACTGGCCCAACTCCCTCTCCACAGAGTCACTGAAGCAGGGTGCACCTAATGTGGGAATGTGAGAGGTGTGTCTGTGCCTGTGAACTGCCTCTCTCCTGTTCTTCTCCTGCAAGAGCAGGTGTTTCACAACACAAGCCTCGTGGTGCTCCTCAGCACCTTGACAGCAAAGATCTCCAGTGGTTCCATGAACCATTTCAGAGTTGCTCCCTCCCTGGAGACGAGATCATTCCAACTTTGTAACTCACACTTTGATTAAATGTATTTAAAAAAAAAAAGATAATATTTGTTATAAGAAAAGAAATTTATTACCTATCTCAAGATCAGACTGTTAGTTATAGCACTGGATATGAAAGGTCACAAGTAAAACCCAATTTTAGCCTAATCTTGCTTCAATTAAAGTTTTCTATTTACCCATGGAATATTTCTCTAATTGCTTGCTCTTGTTACTTGGGATTTCAAGATGTGTTTGACACAGTGGAGGCAAAGGTTAAGGTTAACAAACAAACCTGTGTCCTGAATGTCACTGCCAGTGATGAGCAATTTTACCTTACCTGACCCAAGAGTATTTGCTTTGAATTCCAGTCTGAGATTCAAATACAAAAGTCCTTGCTGGCTCTGCTGTCTGTCTTCAGGATCATCTCCATTCTATTATGCCTGTCAGTCAAAACATATGTGGGCTCTCAAAAACCAGTTAGTGGCTGCTCCCTGCTCATTTTGGGTGTAAAAGAGTTATCCTTCTATACACTTACCAACTGGCTGTTTATCTGTTTGTTCTGTGCAGGTTATTGATTCATTCTCATCATGAGATTGATGACACATTCTCTTTGTTCCATGACTCACTTCATCAGCTTTCCCTGCTGGTACACATGACATTCAGACAGGGTTTCTGGAGTGCAGGACAAATGCATTCTGAGCCAGGTCTCACAGTTCTAGTCCTCATGTTCTCACAGGTTTCCTCCTCCCTACAGCCCCTGGGATGGTTCAGCTGCTCCAGCTGTGCACCCAGGACACAGTCCCCTGAGGTTCTGCACTCTCTCAGAAGCAGCCATATGCACGGATTTGGGTTGATTACTAGAGGAAATACATAGTAAGTGCAATAACACGTGGAGACAAACTAATCTTCATGCAGATATCCTAAGGGAAGTTCAGAATGAAATGGCTGAGCAGCATGCAGGAAAAGTTACCAACCTAGAATTGTCTACTACTGCAGGGGACTTGGGGGCACTGTCAATTGGTGTCTGTCCTGCAAAAAGGTATTGGGGTGATTATGGAAGCCAGGCACTAGTAAGGTTTAAAAAAATTGTGCTGAAAGAACTGCAACAAGAATAAATTACACATGTAGGGACAAGCAAGCCCAGCTCCTCCAAAGGAAGATGTGTCACTGCCACCGGTTCAGCACTTGGGGATTGTAAACAAAACTGAAGGAGGAAGAAACAGCAAATATTTATATGGGCTTCTAAAGCTTCTGACAAAAGAAACTAGATCGTGAAGTCAAACAATGTCATAGTTTAAATACTGACTTGAAGACAAGAAACTATAAACAAAGGAAGAGTTTTCAATGTGTTAACCAGATGGAATTGAAACCTACTCATTATTGTCTTTGTGCTTTTCTTAATTTATCTTGTAAAGTCTTCAAATTAGGAGTATTATTCTAAAGCACCTGACTAACAAGACCTCCCTCTTGACATGCTCATATGAGTGAAATTTAGATAACTGTCTTCAACCTCAGATTTTACAGCACTGATTTTTTGTACTGTCAAGCAGAGATCTCCTCTAGCTATGAAAGTCAACCTCCTCTTTTTGGAAGTATAGGAATGTTCCCTCTTACAGGTCGGGGGGAACACATGGGAAGTGTAAGACCCAATGAACACTGGAGAATGAGTTTCCAGGCTCATTCAAAGCCCTGAATATTAACGGAGAGACAAATGCCCAGGTAAAAGCAATGCTAGAAATATTACAGTTGGACTGAATTTTTTTTAGACTATTTTGCAATCTGATAGGGTTTTTATTTTTTTCAGATTGCCTTGGGTGTCTGTTTAAACATACATTGGACAAGGGTATATAGTCTCTGATGATACTCTAGGCCATTTATCATAATTGATCATCCCTTCAGCTTTACCATCTATCAATTAATTTTCATAGACAATGAAAAATTAAAGAAACCTAAACTTCTTAAAAGATTTTTTAAAAATCCAAGAAACTTGTGCCCAAACATAAGAAATCCTAAGCTCTGGAGCCTTCTTCACAGCAGTGCCTAGCAGAGCCCCAGAGAAGGTGCTCAGTGCAGGGGCAGAGCAGGGCACACGAGAGCTGGACAGATGGAGAGCAATCCAGAGCAAGGGCAGAGCTGGAGCTGAGTGAGGGAGATGAACAGCAGGGCTGCTCCAGTGCTGGTACCACTTACACAGCAGAGAGGGGGAGAGATATCCTGTACCTTTTACAATAAGAACTGTTTGATCAGCACACCTGAAACTTCCACCTCAGCCACAGGACCGTGGGGCAATCACCAGGAACAGGCACTGCTTTACAAGACACTCAAACAGGCAGCAGGACATTCTGCTTCTCTGTTTATGCAACATTAAACATTTCTTTAAAGCTGTCTCTTACTCCATAAAACAACCCTCAAGACACAGTACAACCACATTCCCCAAATGGGGGAAAATATGGAAAAACCCGCAAGCTGTTTTCTGCATCAATATTTCAGCTTGTCACCTTCGTCAGCAATTGACAGTGACTTTTGAAAATAACCTCACTGTTCATTACACCTCTGGGCTTAACAAAGATCACATACCAGAGCTTCATGACCAAATTAACTTAAGGTCTACCCCCTTCCCTAAGGCCCCTTCCCTGGTATTATTATTGCTGCTAATATTGTAAGTGTAGTGTGAAATGGCCAATTCACACATCCCGTGTTTTACACATTGCCTGAATCTGCTGGAAGATGATTTTCATAAGAATGATGAGACTAATAAACATCTTCTGGCAGAGACTTGCAAAATCTGCACACAGTTTACTCATGCAGTAATGGGCCATAGAACTGCAGGAGAAAAGCAATGTACATGTGCATAAATTAAAAGAAGAAATGTGAACTCACTGCAACACTCCTCTTTTAGACATTTAGAAGTAGCACATCTGATGTGAAAAGGCCACAGACAGACATGCAGTAGCACTCACAGCCAGGAAATCAGAACACAGTAGTTCCTAAAACCAGATTTATGGCAGAGCTTTCAGTGATCCAGTGTCAGCAGTTGCCACAACTGGATCCTACGAGCCCAGACAGGGGCTACAGCAATGCTGTGACAGCAACTGTGCAGGCAGAAAAAGGCCCTAAAATGTCCTCTCTGCTACAAACCTGTTACATGGATTACTCAGAAGAACAGTAAAATTGTTGTTAATTTTCTAAAGCTGAGAGAAGAAATTCCACTTTTATGCTTGAAGAATTCCACCAGCAGACAGGAAGGTCTTGGTAACTTGTGTAAAACACAAGCAAGAGTGGGGAAATGCCTTGAGATGCTTTTTAAAGTGAAAACTCTGCTCACCTCTCTCTGTTATTCAGACACCTGCACTGTCAGGGCAGCAGGGCAAGTTTGGCCTCACCAGGGAACCCAGTCCAAGCCTGGAACTGTAAAGGGATTGACATTCTGCATGTTGCTGCTGCTTCAAAGAGACTGGGGGACCAGCTCCTGGTCTTGCCAGCAGCATGGAGCAACTATTTCCTGCATTTGCTGAGAAGCTGAACATGCAGAGAGGCACTGACTGGATGGTGCTGAGGTAACTGGGGAGAAAAGCAGTTTTGTCATGAAGTTAATGAAAGAACAGTGCAGAGGAAAACCAGTTGTTTTCTTTTGCTTTTCATCTTAGGAAATTAATTCAGATCATGAAAGTAACACACAGGTTGAGCTCTGAATCCAAACAGTAAATTCATGGGAGAAACAAATCAAGAAAAACAAATTTTTGACACTGAAATGACTGCAAACAACAGGGTTTAACCAAGCAGTAGGGAACTTCCCTTTGTCCTGTTCTCCTGTTCTGTGTTAGAGATGTGGTGGTTCAGCCACAGCTTCCCTTCATTGCTTCTGAACAGCTTCTAGTCCTTGCTGTTTCTGATAGAATATTGCTTTGAGAGTTTTTAACTACTAATGACTAGCATCAGATCAACTCAGTGACTAATTCCTGGTGTAGAAATAAACTAAATGAGTCTTCCTCAATGAAAAGTTGGGTAGGAGACAAAAAACTTTGACATGTTTATCTTGTCTGTCCTTGAATGTCACCACATTGAAGTCCCATCCCAAGTTCCACACTAAGAACTGCTACATGAGGAACTCTTCCACTTCTTGTGTTCCAAAGTCCCTCCCTTTGCCCAGTGCCATGTGCACATGGGCTCACACAAACTGGCAACTACTGACCAAAACTAGGTATTTCACTGTGCTTTTGCTGAGACCTGCTGTGTCTGGGTTTAATTTACTTATTTGCTCTTTCTCTTGTAATAAAATTGAGGGCCATGCCATGTGACAGAAGTGACAGAATGCACTCCTGACTGACACCAGCATGACCCTGAAACACGGGTTCTTTCATGGCCACGTGAACTCCTGATCATGTCTTTTGTTTCTCTTTCACATAACAGCATTTTAAGAAGTTCAGTTATGACAACTGTGAAATATTTTATTTACATCTGTGAAGTGTAGGGGTAGATTTTGTCTCTTGTAGGCTCTTTTCAATATTATTCTTGGACCAAAATTGCATTAACATATGCTTTCTTAAGTCCAATACCCCCTCACTTAACTTCCCCTTAATGCAAGGATTTGTCTCAATTCAGGATGGCAATTGGCAGAACTGCAACACCTTTGTAATCACTCCAACAACCTGGATCAACTTTTAGCAACTTTAGTACTTTGACTACAAGGACACTATTTCATTATTCTAACAACTTTTTCCAGTTACATTCTTTGCTGAGATGTGATAAAATTACCTCAGACTGTAAACATTTACCCAGTGAAAAGGCTTCACCTGCCCTTTTCCAAAGTTTTATCTTTTTACTGCATCTTAAAAAAAAACAGCCAAACAAAAAACCCTCATTAGAAACCAATATCAATCAAAAAGTGGAAATGTTGGCAACAGACCTCCAGAGAACCCAGTTTATCTTCTATGGGACAGAACAGCTCTGTAGTTTATGAGTTTGGCAGGTTCAGAAATCATTTCCTCAGATGCTTCAGTATCCTGCCCTACAGGAACAGAATTCTTTTGCAGGCACTGTGATAGGTGGTGCCATACAGGAGTTTCCCAATAATATAACTACAATCAAAAGTGGTAAGAAATAATAATAATAATAATAATAATAATAATAATAATAATAATAAT
>NW_016690294.1:2511300-2541940 GCF_001604755.1 Lepidothrix coronata
AAAAAAAAAAAAAAAAGAAGAAGAAGAAGAAAAAGCCCACAGGAATGCTTTTTGTTGTGGCATTCATTAAGAACAAAGGCCCAAGGCAAGCTCTCAGCAGCCCCTCTGACAGCCCTGGAACCCCCGCAGCTCCAGCAGCCCTGGCTCTGGATTCCAGGGCTCTGTGTTCCAGGGCTCTGTGTTCCAGGGCTCTGTGTTCCAGGGCTCTCCAGGGCTCTGTGTTCCAGGGCTCTGGATTCCATGGCCCTGTGTTCCAGGGCTCTGTATTCCAGGGCTCTGTGTTCCAGGGCTCTGTATTCCAGGGCTCTGTATTCCAGGGCTCTGTGTTCCAGAGCTCTCCAGGGCTCTGTATTCCAGGGCTCTGTGTTCCAGAGCTCTGTCCCAGGGCTCTGCATTCACCCAGGGCAGGGACACACAGTGCAGTCAGAGCCTATCCAGCCAAATGCTGGTATGTTGAACACTGCATCACAATTCCTTCAGGTTAAGAGGTTCCTTTATATCGCAAAGTGTTCCAAAATCCAAAATGAGAAGTACAAGTGGATTTGTTCTCAAGTACTTTTAAGTATACACTTTAATTGCTATTCCTGCTTTATCTAATCACCACCAGAATTACTGAATCTCAGCACATTTGTTAACATCAAGAAGCCTTGTGGTAATGAACCTGGGTAATGTTTCATCTAAGTCAGAAAGCTTGTCAAAGGACCGTATATTTGACTAATTTAACTACAGGACAGTTAAAGTATTTTCATCTTTCTAAATATGCATGTGTAAAATAAACAAACTGAAAAGGCTCAGAGATGTGGGATGAACTGCTCAGTAAGAGTGGCTGTTATTAATTTCTACAGAAGTACTGGAACAGTGAGTGTTACTTTGAATCCATACTCAAGATTGTTAAAATAAAATTGTCTCGCTACTAATTGAACACTAAAATCCAGTTGGCTGCAAATTACGTGCCCAGGTGCCAAAAGCACAGGCAGTGGCCCTGAATAACCCAACACACTCTTGCTCTGCTCAGAACAGCCAGGCTGAACTGAACCCCTGCACTCCCTGAGCTCTGGGACAGCACTCAACTCACACCAGGGGCTGAGCAGGATCAAGCCCTCAGCACTGTGAAATGGTAATTTCATCTCACAAAGCAAGAAATGCTGCCTCCTCAGAATTGTAGGGAAGGAGAATATTGGGTCTCCAGTAAGAATATAATATAGGTAGCCCTATAATCACATGGTCTAAATTCCTTTTAAGCCACTGTGTCTAGAATTTCCCATGGGCTCAGAACTTCTCATGGTCTAGATAAGAGCCAGCAGGTAACCTAAGGCACAGGGACAAAGTGAAATTTAAACTGTGGAATGGAGGCACTATTGAAAACAGGGGATATTATTATCTTCTTTTCACCTGTGTAATCGAAACATTCTCTATAGCTTGTTGTTTGACACTAATGGCTAACATGTATGAGAGAGCCCACTCCATCTGTTCCAGAGTTTTCTTGTTATTTGTCCTGGAGGTAAGAACTGAAAGCTACAGCATTTCCTTATTACACCTCCAGTGACTGGAGCACAGGAAAGTGTAAACCAGAGATTTAAGAACAGACTCCTGAAAAAAAGATATACTGGATCTAAAATACAATATGGCCTAATTCTAACACTACGGAGTAGAAGATTTTTCTTGCCATGAGACAAATAAACAGAACTATATACAGGCACAAAACCAGCCCATTTGAAACATATGTCAAGTATTTTCTTAAGCTTCCAAACTCTGTAAATTGCAACATGTGCCTGAGGAAAAATAAAATTTACCATACATCATTTCTTGCATAGTAGATTTGTAAGCCACTACTTTTTATAAATTGAGATGCTTTTCTCAAAACACAATTGTTTAAGTTCTATGCCTGCACAGTAGTTCCTGAGAGATGTAGGGAATACTTCAACTCACTTCTGGAAAAGACCACCTTAGGTCTTAATAAGTACTATTTACTGCAGCATGGTTTGACTTTGTCTTCTTTTGCAAAAATATCAGTGAGTAGATTCTTGTGTCAAAGAAAATATTAATTATTTACAAACATTTGCTGAATAAAAAACCAGGTTGCAGATTACACTGATGAACATTTGCTTTATGGCATGGCTGTTTGTACGAGCAAAAAGCATGTTGAATGGGACTGAGAATATAATGGAAACATAATCACAAGGAAAAGCTTTAATGAATGTATGAGTGTCTGATCAAACCCATAAAAGTGAAGCAGCATCAGCTGCCAGCTGCTCCCTGGCAAATCACTGCATGTGGAGACAAGAGCCTGCAGTAGCTGTAGGAACCTGAGCTGTCACACTTGCACATCACACAAACACTACCCTAACTTGCTATGAATAATGCCCAATCCACTGCAGGAGATGCACAGTCCCTAAAAAGGGACAGTATTTCACTCTTTAAATCCTCTGATTATTTAAAAAATAAGCCTACATCTTGCACTGTAACTACTAAAATCCTTCACTGCTTGTCTGCATTGCCTCTCATGTCTATGTAATGCTTCCTTAACCTGTAATTTCCATTTTCTCTTAAACGTTACTTTTGTTTTAAACACTATTTCTGTGATAGTCCATATTTCTATGTGCTCACTGAGCCAGGTGAAGCATTAGCAGGAGACTGATCCCCATCATCATGGGACTGACTCTAAATACATTTGGTACTTACAGGAACTGGCCACTCTGTAATCCCTCGTGCCACACCTGTCCTGTGAAGGTAGAACAACAAATGGCTGGTGGAGTGTTTGTCAGGACACCCTCACTGCCTCCTCCACCCCCACAGGTAGTGGCCCCAAATGCCTGGGCCCTCAGAGGGAGCTGTAGGAAAGGACATTTGCATTCCTGCTAAGAGAGAACTCACGCCTTCCACAGGCACTGCCTGCCCAAGACAAAATGACTGAGAATGCTGAGGGACACAAACACACTGCACTGTGTTGGGTCAAATATTAAGGCTCTTTTCACAAGGGATTGAACAAAACAAGTCAGTGAAACAAGAGTTGCATCTGCTGAGGCCTTGCTAAGGTAAATGCAGATTCAGTGTTTCAAAACTTGCCAAATATATAACCTGTATTTTCCCTTTTTTTTAAATCATAAAATCTCATAAAGAAAACTTTAAATGTGAGGTTATAGGCTACTGACCTTGATACCTGTGAAGTTCTGGGTTCCCTGAGGCTCCAGCATAGGCACCATTCTGTGCCTCCAGAGAGCAGTTTGGGAGCTGAGCCAACACAAGAACAGGACACAGTTGGCTTTGCAAGGCCCCTCCCGTGGATCAGCTGCAGGGTCTCTGAACTGCCCTCCTGGGGTCACAGGCAGAGGAGAGCCCAGCACAGCAGGATGCAAGGAACCAGCCCAAGGGCAAATCCCAGTGGGTGTCCACAAAACCAGCTTGGGCACTCCTGCCTCCATTTTCAGCAGCACAGAAAAGCCTCATGCTCATCACCTGGGGCACAGTTAACACTTCTGGGTCAGGGCCTAGAGCACTGTCCCCCTCTCCCTTTGCCTATCCCCAGCTGGTTCTTGTCTGTACACCCTGTGCAGCTTCACCTCCTCAGCCACTGCGCTCTCCTCTCTCATTTACTGGCACTCCCAGGGTAACCTCCAAGGTCACATCCCTGGACAGAGCAGCCCAGCACACAGAACAGCCCCTCAGCATTTTGGGGTGAGCTGCACTGCCATTCCCCCTCCCTGGGACTCCAACACTGCTCTCCCGGTTCCCTGGACACACAGCCCCTGGCCAGTGCTGCTCCCTCTAACACTGAGCCTGGGGACACTTTTATTCTCCCTTACAGTTAAATGCTTGGTTTTGTCCCTCTTACTGGTGTGCCTTTTTACCTGCTCGAAATGAAAATGAACTACAACTGCATGAACCTCTTCATGGAAGTGCTTACTCGTACAAACAGCTGGGCTGTTTCAGCAACACACTGTACGTAATCATGGCCTAAATAGGTTAATTTTTTTCATAGCAATGAAATCTCAATAAACTAAACACTTTATTGACATTAAAAAACACAAACAAACCCCCACAAAAAACCCAACCACCTAGCTGATAAACGACAGAAAGAACCAGACATATCACCTAAAATCATGCATCCAAACACTCCTCTAGTACCCCGCTATCCAGAAATACCAATATGTTCAAACAGCACGACCATATTCAGTTTTGATCCTGTAAACACTTACAAATCTATCCATATTTTACATATAAAAACTTGAAGGAAAAAATTCTTCTTATTAATGTTGCAAGCACATAGAGTCAGTAATGATTTTCATGATCATTTGATATTTGTTTGTTATTAAGAATCATATCAATATCTGCCTTGAATTCTGACTCACTGTTTAGCAGAATTCCCTTTTATTTCCCTATAGAACAGAAAGGCTGATGAGAAATTGCTTTAAAGACTATCTCCCTCAGTAACCAATTCCAGACAGCTTGTATGACATTTCCCTGGGAATGCAAAGGAAAAACTGAGAAAGAGAATAAATTCACTTGGGGCCTCCCCTTCAAGCTATGAGCAAATGAGTCCCTGTTTGTGGTTATTCTGCAGGCTTGGAATATGGCAAAGTTGTGGGATTAGCAGAAACCAGACATTCCTGTCTCTGAAATGAAAACTTTACTTAGTATATTCAGAAGAAGAAGACGCAAGTAGAAGTTATGAAAAATACCATTCTGTAATTTAAATCTGTCTGCTGTGTGTCTAAATATATGGTTCTGGCCATTTTCAAAGAATGTCAGCGGGGGTATTTACCATGGACACATCTGCATAAGATTATGCACACACAGAACATCTTTCTTAACTAAAAAGAAAGTGCTATTATTGCCCTTTAGATGTATTTTTGCTCTATATTAAATGAAGGTAGCAAAATATTTATGAAAGCCCAATAAAGATACACACTTTTGATACAGACAAAAAAATTAATTAATTAGTATAATAACACAGGCTTGTGGAAGAAAAAATATTGCTTTGGAAACTGTTTTCTGAAGGACAATCAGCAAGTCATTACTTCTAAACCTCCAGAAATTACTGTTAATACCATATACAATCAAATACTGAATGGCATAAATGACACTACAGAGAATAAACAGTAGCAGAAAAAGCAGCATTTACCAATTAGTCAGTCTGCATAAAAGTGTACCCTGTGATATGGCAATTACAGAAGTACTTCTGGCATGTAAGGCATGCAAGAGGGATAAAACCAACTGAAAATGCAGCACTAGAAAGTATGAGAAAAACATTTTAATATGTGCACCTACAGAGAGTAAAATACACAGCAGAAGCATGTAATCAAACACCCCTTCCCTGAGACAGCATGAACAGAGCAAGGAAGAAGAAAACCAGGAACTAGTGTGTGTAATCTGACTATATAATAAACATAATGACTGGTGTATTTGAGATTGGCTGTTATTACCTCTAATTTGCCAGCCAGACTGTCTTTTCTCTAACACAGTCAGTATGTGACACTACACTGGAACTATGCAATATTGCAAATCCTTTTAGGGGACTTCTTGAAAGTTTCTTATAAAATCAGAAACAGGGAACTTGGGGTTTAATTAATATAGCATAGGTGTCATATCTTTCCCACAGATTCAGGCACTGGTATGAAATTCAAGATGACATCTTGGTTGAAAAAACTCATTTTCAGTTCAAGCTCTATACTGAAAATATTTGGCTCACAGAAGTCTTTTTTTCTGGATAACAGGGAACTACATTTTAAAAAACTAGTTTTAAAATCTTCCAAATATTTGCAGCTAAAAGAAAACATGTTTTGGCCATGGCTTTCAGCAAGCTAAGCCATTTTGAATTCTGCAGGCTTGGTATGTCATTGCAAAGACACCTGAGATTTGATTCTGTTGTCTTGTTGCACCCCTCAGCAGTTCATTGACAGACTGCAGGCTCCTCAGCCAGTTTTTGTGCTCCTTTCTAAGTTTCTGTTTGAAAGCTCCAGGGCCAAAGAACTGTGGGTACCGACAGCATTTATTTTCATGTGAACAAGCCCTTCACTTTAAGTGACTCTTGGACCCTGTTCTGTGAAGACACAGGGCAGGAGGAGCCAGCCCTCAGTCAGTGCCACCCAGCAGGGACATCACCCAGCTCTGCCAGGGTTTGGTTACACCAGGTCTCAGTACACAAAGTCAGGCATGAATTGCTGGGGGTGAACCCCACACCTCAGTTAAACCAGGACTTCAGGTAAGGATTGTTAATTCTATTTAAAGCTTACTCTCATTCTGGCTTGAAATGGTATCTACAGAAATCAACCCTCCAATATGCCTGTGTAGGCTATTTTAAATACTTTTGAAGTTGCAGTCAGCTTACTGGCAATTAATTTTCAGATGCCTTCATGTGAAGCCAGTGGGGATCAGCCAAACATCCCCACTGATCTCTGCCTAAGAGCCACCACCCTCAATGAACTGTGATCACAGGTTCTCCTCCCCTGTCCCATTTGAGAGATATGAAATAAAAGCAACAGATCTATATTTCAAAATTAATTTTAACATAGTCAGGGCATATAATCAAAACATTGCACTGGCCAGGCATAGGTAAGACTATTTTAGCCAGGCCCCAAATGTAAGTATATTGAAATTTTAAGACACAATTTACCCCAAGGTCATGTCTCAGAGGTTGTTCAACACATTTAAGGACTGATACCTTCCTTATGTTTCTTTTCCTTCTGGGGAATACAGCTGATGGCACCACATCTAAACTATTTTTAAGATCATTCCATAGGAAAAGGAGCTGTATGCCTCCCAACGATCTTTCTGTCACAATATGCAGGAACAAAGAGGTCAGACTTCTCTACTCTTCCCTTAGATTTTGAGGTCATTAAACGAGTGTGGGATCCTCATGCAACTTCCTCTATTGATTAGGAACAGGTCCCAGGGAGGCTTCTCTTCAAAGGCTTTCTCAGTTTTCCTGCTGTGCCTGAGCTTTACCCAGAATCTAAGAATCTAAGAGCATAAATGCTGCAATTAAGCCCCTGCTATATGGCCTTACCATGTGGCACTTTAGCTGAGCAGTGTCACCACACTGATGATGGCATTTACACTGACACAACAGGACACTGGGCTGGGTCTGTTATTACAACCACCTACTTTTTTAAAAATAATCTTAACACGATTGATCTCACATTTCAAAAATTCTTAATTTCCCTGTTCTTCTAAATGCAATGTGCTCAATCAAGTTATTTTTAGCTTCTTTTTTGATATTCTGTCTTTCCTTCTTTTAAAAATTGTAGTAGTTATCATTATCTATCATATGGAGGCCTGTAGCATTTTGTGTCAGTAATCAAAGAGCATGCTGAAAAACCTTAACTTTATAAATAATGAAAAAGTGCATGTGGTCAAACACTGTAAGTGAACTAAATTCATCACTGTGAAGAAATGTTTTTTTAAAAGGCCTTATAATCTCTGTCCATTCCAATGAAAAGCTTTCATTCACCTACAAGATGACACTCAGCTATTATACGATTGCCATTCTCAACAAACCAAAGGCCTATTTAAATCTCATGTCTTAAAAGTACGTTTTATAGAATTGGGATATCTGTCCTGTTTCACCAGCATCTTTAGTGTCCTTCTGCAGCTAATATGTTCTGCTTGCTCTCCCTCTTAACTACATGTTCCATTTTCATTATCCTTGAGTTTCAATAACACTTAAAAAACCAATTTAAAATGTTAAAATGAAGCATGGCAAAGGAAACTTCTAGGTTTATCTCCCTGTAGTCACATCATCCCTTCCATAAAATTCCTCCTTCGCTCCCTCTTGAAAGCAGTTCAATTCCTTACCCCACTGCTGGACTTCATACTGTTTGTTACACATCTGATTACTAAAAACCTCTTACTTTCCCCCTGCTCCTGGCTTGTTTATGCATGTTTGTTCTTCTGCCCACATCATACTTCCCCTCAAAAATCTCTTTTCTGTCCATAGCTTTGTAAGTCTTTCCATGCAGGTATATTCCTTGTCCCCACCCCTGCTGCTGCACACTCAGCTCGCTGACTGTGCCCTTACACCGGCACCGGGGCTCAGCAACAAGTCACTCATCACCTACATGAGGATTTCCACAGAGAAGTCAAAAAGATAAAGCAGAGCCAAAAAGAGGAAGTTGCTTCCTGCCCAGTGCCAGAAGTGCCCCACAGAGGGAGGATCCAGCCCTACCAGTGAGAAACATTCACCTCCACATCCAAATTGTCCCTGCCCTTTGCCATCCATGGGAAATGAACAAAGACAAACCTATGCAAGATAATTCGCTTCTTATTAGTCAAACTCCTTAGAAATTTCCACCCCCTGTGTTCTGCAGTATTCTTCAGCTGCCCACTGGCACAATATTATCCAAATTCCTAAAAGGCCCAAAGTGTATTTGTTCCAAGGACAAAAACCTGTAGACAACTTTCAAAGTGCATCACTACTTAGCTGAAAGTGTCTGCCCATGTTCATTTTGTGTGTATTGCAATCTGGGGCTTTTTTTCTAAATTTTTCAGAAGCTAGATGACAATTTCAGATGTTAAGATGTAAACATAAATGTTCAAGACAGACATGGGCCACAGTATTCTGCCAGAGTTCCCTGTTACTGCAGAAGTCTCTTTCTTTTTTTTTTTTTTAGATTATTTTCCTTTCAGAGAAACTCAGCATAGCAAAACTGGTTCTCAACATTGTGCCCCTGGACAACTGAGTAAGATTGGAAGTGCAACTGTAAATTGTCCAGAAATTATTTAGAAGTCTTTTTTGACTTCTAAGTTCTAAACTGCTTAACAGGTATTAAATTAATAAACGGGGGGGGGGGGGGGAATTGCAAGTAGGAAACAGTTCTGAAACTATTTACAGTCTTGGTAATACTCACTCCTTCTGCCAGAAGTTTGGGGCTCAATGTGACTCCTTACAATGTCAATTTAACTAAGCAAACCATCCAATTAGGAATCATCCATCTAGGATACAACATCTGCTTTTGTTTATTTAGGAAGATATAAGATTTTCTTATATGGCTTCTCCAGCTCTTCCCTATACAGACCATGACTACCCTCTAACTACACGAGTTAGGGCTGAACATTTCAGTGCAGGCAGTCTGAATATATTTGAGTTCATCACAGAGGAAATGGCTTGAAATTGTGAATTCATTTGGGTAAACCACTGTTTTCTCTCTGACATACACTTCTATTTGCATAACAATTATTTCACAGTACCTACTATAATCTGGGCTCTTATCCTTCTGCTCTCCATATATTATGGCTTTATAAATGAAAAAAAGCACAGTTAAAAATTTTGAAGGTTCAAACACGTAGCATCCACTGCTGGGAATGGAATCCATAAATGTGTGTGTGTGTATGTACATCCATGTACAGGGGTGTGTGTATGTGTGGAGAGAGAGAGGTGCATGTTTATATCTGTGTAGATGCATGTTTATATCTGTGTCTGTGTGTCTACGTACACATATTTTGCCAAGTATAAATACTGAGCTGGTGGGTCATATGTCTCAGATCCTTTCTACTTTATGCAATGTAAAGACAGCATTTGAAATACTTGGAGCTTTGCAAGTGCTGACAAATAACAGGAAAGCATGTTTTCTTCCTGCTTCATTAGAGACACTAGTAGTTAATGTTTATAGAATATCAATAATGCAGTTTGCAGTTCTGCATAATTAAAGACACCCTATGTTAATAAAATAACTTAAAAAGAGATGCAAAACACCAGACATAAATCCTCTGATGCCTTTGGCCTAATCTTAGACAAGTTTAATTACAACGATGTCGCTGTACTGTACCCTATGAAGATATTTTTTGTCACTTAAACCTATCAAAGTATACACCCATTTATGACATTTGTGAAGAAGAGCAAACAATATAATGGCCCACAAGTGGATACTTACAGTTTATGGATTACTATAACACACATTTGCAGTAGAAGCTCATGAAGACGGAGGAAGCTTTCTGACAGAAGAGCTACAATCCCTTATTTTAAGGGTCTCCTAATGAAAGATGCCAGTGTGCTGCTACTACAGAGAATAATTTAATGTATCTTTCTGGATCAAGAATTTCATTATAATTGGGTAAGCCAGTGTTATCTTGAGGTTTTTGTGAGAGAGAGGGGAAAAAAGCAGGAGAACAGAGACAGTTTCTGCCTTGACCCCCTTTCTGCTTCTCTTGAAATGAAGGAAAAAGATCTCCACAAACAGTGCACCTGAAAGGCAGAACTTATTGGCTATGCTTTGTTCACACAAAGCTCAGTCTGCAGCCTCAGTAAGTCACTAACAAATAATCAAACTTCTCTGAGAAAGTGGAAGGCACTTCTAGGGGGAGGTGTCCCTGCTCATGTCAGGGGGGTGGAACGAGATCACCCTTAAGGTCCCTTCCAACCTAAACCGTTCTATGGCTCGAGGAAGTGTCCCAGATCCAAGTCACTCAAACAGGATGATGGTGATGACAAGCAAAGGTAAATTCCTGCTGATGAAGAAAATTCACTTCACTGTACTCACAAACTCATGAAGGGCAATGAAGTTGTCTCACAACATTAACCTGCCTTCCTCATCTGCCTACCATCCACAGACACCCTGACTTTCCACGACACACAATCGTGATGAAATGCAAAGTTCAGACTAATTAACCTGCTATAGCACAGGCAGTGCTCCCCAGCTCACCCTGGTGATGTCCCAGCAGCCCCAAGCTGCAGTGGCTGCAGCTGTGGCAGTGAGAAGGGCAGGCTGCAGTGTGGACTCTGCTCCTGCAGCTTCAGCCCAAACTCACCTGTGGCTCCCAAAGCTGCTCTGCACTGTCTGCAGCTCCCCCACACCCCTGCCTGCTCACAAGGGTGAAGTTGCTCTGCTCTGTCTTAGGTGGGTCCATCTGAAAACTCCCTTTGGTATGTGGAGACTTCAGGATGGATGCAGAGTTTATAAAGTACCTCCCCTGTTCCAGGAGGGAAAGGGATGCACATCGATCAGTGTTAAGCTTTTACTTTCACCTGCAATGAAAATTTAGTATAATGGGGTTTTTTTCCTTCGTACTGATCTGTCAATGTTGCTGGAAAGTCAGTAAGATTTTTAGTGAGCTGCCAGGCAAGTAATAGAGAATGAATCTGTAGAACAGAAGTATCTTGTTAATTGGGATTTTTTTCTATGTTTTCTAAGCTTTCCTTGGATGAATACAGTAAGCAGTTGTTTTATGCTAGTGCTTTCTATTTCCTATCAAATACAAATCATGGCAAAGTCCAGTAGCATGGCAAGAAATTTTCAAGGATAACTCTAAGGCATCAGTTACTGAAAAAAACCCCACATCATACAAGCCTTTTGGACTACTGACATGAAAATAAGACTTGTGTGAAAGAATTAAGTTCACAAATGGATGACAATGAGCAACAGAAAGTAGAAGTCTTTTGTTGGAAAATTTGATAATACCCAGAATATATACCCTCATTAACATGCTTTTAAATTCCATAGCTTAACTGTATCATATCCCTGAAGCAAAGCACATATGTTTACAATACAGTACTCGAGAATTTATTGGGAAATGCACTGCTACAAACAGAGGTTTTACTCTCCCTGTGCTTCCATTGTTGAAGCTACTGAGAATAATATTACTTTTGAGCTAAATGTCTCCAAAGGAAAAAATATCTGCCCAAGGAACTAGGTTGATGTTATAAAACAGATCAAGATTTATTTCATGTTTGAACTGAAACTGCAAAAAGCACTGCTAATCCAGAGGCTGATGGTCTCTGTGAAATCTTTCTATGTTAAATGTTAAATGTTTCTAGTTTGCCAAATGAAAATAACTGCTATAATGACATAAATTCTATATTTTTCTATATAATCTCTAACCATCACAGATCTCAACATTTATTCACTGAAATAGAGAAACAATTTGATGTTTTGGTGATGTGGTCTATAAAAGAACATTCAGATAGACCACTGAAGAAAAGAGAAAGATATAAATTTTCTGATATTCAGAAAAACAGTGTTTAGAGCAGGGATCTTCAGCAAATCACTTAACCCTACCCAACCTTCCAGTCTGTAAAGTACTGGTTTTAACTCCTTCATTTCAGAGTTTGTAAAGTGCTGTAACAGTATAATAGATTCTAAGATACAGCATAAGTGGTTAATGAAATTATGGTTATCTGGCATGGCAGAATTTATTTTACATATTTTTATCCCCCAAACATTTACATTACTTTATTGCTGGAAAGCAATATTTATTATATTTCAGAGAGTGATGAGAGAGGAGAAGTGAAAACTGCTGGAGTTGATTCAGTGAAGCAAAACCTATCAAAGAATCCGAAAAACACATTAAACAGTGAAGTCTGATCAAGCAAACTGCAAAACACTGGATGTTTCTTGTGGGCCAAAGATAATCTAATGAAATTGTATTTCAGCAATGTGACATTGGTTCAGAGATGGAATAATTCAGTCATCCATAAGCACCACAGCATCTCACCAATTCTACCTGTCTCACACTTTGTTTCTCTCTGCACTTCTTCCATCTCCCTGCTTCTCCCTCTCAGCATTCCCCACATGCCATCCAGACACATGTTTCTTACACAAACGAGGTGTGTCTTAAGAGGAAAAAACTGGGAAGTGCTTCATGGCCACGGATGCCAAAGCACTTCACAAGAGAAAGCAAGAAGTATTCTGAGTGTTCTGGTGATGCAGGGGGGAAATGAAGCAGGCACAGGTGAACTGAGCAGGGAAAGCCACACAGCAAGCCAAGTTCATCCTCAGTGACAGCTCTGGGTGACCCAGGGCAGCCTCAGCCACAGGACCCCCTTCAGCACTCACACACTCACCCCAACATCACAGGGAGCAAAGGGGAGCCCTCAGGAGAAATCAAATATTATCATGGGGGCACTGTCCTGCTTGGCAACATTGCTCCTGCTGGGACCAGCAGGTGCCATGCCCACCTCCCACAGTGTGCCTGAGGAACTGGGCTGTGCCACAGCATCCCCTGGGCTCAACTGCTGCTTTGGCTTCAGCTTTGAAAAAGAAAATGCCCAAAACAGTGATAAACACTCTTACTGTCTGACTAATACTTATAATATTTGCCAAGGTGTTTCCATGTTCACAGAGTACCTATGGGAAACATAACTATTCCTCAACGCACACTGACTAAAAATTATTTGCTCACTTGAGGTTTCAATTGAGTGAAATGATATCATGTCATGGAAATGTAATATATTAAAAGAAGGCATTCCTCCCCTTAATTATACATATCTATATCAAAATCAAGTTTTACCAGCACTAGAAGAAATTCCTGAAATTATAATATAATTTATCATAATTTAGTGCTTCAGGATTTTATTTCTATTATGTCTCTCAGTAGGTTTTTCCATAGTGAAGTTCATTCACATGAAACACACAGTGCTAGGGAATGTATCTCTTCCTGACATTAGAAGTACCAGTAGCAGTGATGCTAAAAGTGAAATCAAGGAGAACTGCATTCTTGACAGGAAAGAGAAGTCACTTTTTGAATGTCTGAGCAGCCTTATTTTCACTCAAAGCATATATGTAAACATAGGAAAGGACGAGGAAGTTATTTTTCTTTAAATTAAAACAAGAAAGACAGTCCAAAGTAGCCAGTCTGAGGCTAAGCTATCATATCAGCTTTTTCTATTGATTGAAGGAGAATTTCAGATTTAGCTCAACTGAAGTGTGTGCCCTGCAGTAAACAGGACATGGTGCAGAGATGGAAATGCACACAACAGCATGTAAAATAGTGGGAATATTGCCATTGCTAGAGTGCTCTTTGTATTCCTCCCATAAAGTCTCATGCAACTAATACAAGAGTCTGGCCTAAACCCATCAGGACAGACATGCAGACTTGGAATTCTAACCTGGGGTTTTCTCAAGGGTGACTCCCCCTTGTTATTTAAGCATTGCATTACCTGGAAGCTTAGCCCTGTGCTGATCTAAATCATCAGTGTGGCATTGTTTGGAGTTCTGTCACAAAGCTGTATGATTCTTTGCCAATTCTTGTTCTTTTCCATGCTTGGCATGTCAGGCTGATGAAGGAAGGCTTGTATACTGGGAAAAGATTTTAATTAATTGTAAGATTAAAGTATTGTCATGAAACAGATGAATAGTTCTCCTGAGTCCTCTCCAGGCTTCCCAAGAAGCAGTGTCAAGCAGAAGCTTTTGCATCTCCAGTGCTTCTGCTCAGGGTCCCAGCAAAGCTGACCCAGCAGCACATCCCACCTCACAGCTCCCAGGCAGCATCCTGTAAAACCACATGGAGGGTGCAGCACAATCACAACCTCCACCTTCTTCCATGCATTGGGACAAGAAACAGCACAGTACCTTTCATTTAAAGGTATAGTGCTCTTAAATAATACAAATTTGGTTCTGGCCAGTATCCAGACCCCTGGTATTACAGAAAGCTTGCTTTAGCTACATTGTAGTAATTTCCAGAATAGCTTTTTTGTATTTACACTCTCTTCCTAGATACATGCCCTCTTCTTTCACATATGGATTTTTTAATCACTTTTTTTTTCTTTTTTAAATCCACCTATTTTATGTGTTTTCTTACTGGATGCATAACTCAGTTGGATGGCAGGGGAAGAGAGGAGAATTTATTCCAAAGAAACTGGAATCATTACATCAACTGTGTGACAGAAGATGTTGATGAGAAGGAAGGAGTTTCTGCAGTTTCTGGATGAAAAATAGCAGAGGTGGTTATTCCTTACTTGATGATTTTGTCAGAGGGGTTAGAAAGGTTGTATTAGCACCTTCCTCCAATATTTTGAACACAAGGAGAATGGTATTAAATTAATAGCAAACAAATTAATTCATCAGTTCTTCCCTACCACAGATAAGCTTAACAACATAAATGATACCAACAGAACCCCTATTTAATTCTCTTCTAATGATCTCTAAAAAGATCAGTGAAGCTCTTTGGCTGGCTGTTCCTGCTAAATCTCTCAGCTGGGAAATAGTTAACAACAATGCTTTGTTGGGCTCCCTGGGAGGCAGCACCCAGGTGAAGGAGGCAGCACACAGTATCCTTTTCTTGAAGCTACTGTTTCAAGCTGCCTGCAGATGCAGACAGAAATCTAGGCAACTGCTCAGGTTCATATGACATTTTGAAGGTTATCTTTGTAACCATAAGGAGTAGAAGCTTAATTACTTCTGCAATGAAAGCTCAGATTCTGAAGCACTATTATATGGCATATTCAAAATGAACCATAATTGTGTAGCAATTTAGGTGACTGCATAATCACATTATATATTGGCCCCTTACAAGATTTTAAATGGGTATCTAAGGCTATAGGAAAAAATGTGCGTGCCTTTCCAGGTGTGTGAGTGTGTGCCCCCTCCCCACACACTAAAACAGCAAAGCCCACAGAGCTGCAGTGCAGACATAGAAGTATGCAGAGTTAACTTGCAAATCAGGACATCTCTGTATTTTAATGTGAAAGCTAAACTTTCTGTGATTGCAGCATTTCCTATGGTATTTAACAGAAACTACTTCTGAGACTCTTTCTTCAGGAACCTGGCAAGGCTCAAGAGGACTCTTCAGCTGTTCATGACAATACTGTAATTGTGCAATTAATTAAAATCCTCTCCTCAAAATAAAACATCTTCAGCTGTTTCCTTGCTGCTGAGTTTCCCAAGTACACTAGAAGACTTTCCCAGCCTGTCTGCTGGACCCTCAAACCCTCAGGGAATTTTTCTCACCTCTTCCTGTGAAGACCTTTAGGTGCCAAGGGACAGTCTGACACCAGTCAAGCACTAAGGAGTGTGGTCCCACTGCAGCAAGGTGTGCACACATTCCCTGCCAAGCTCCCCCCCGGGCCATGACACACACCCTGGGCATTCAGAAAATCCTGCCACAGTGTCCCATCCCTGTGGCTGACCATGGGAGCAGTATCAGCAAACAGGACACATCACTGTGAACTCAACTGGAGTTCTCCACACTCCTCTGGTGACTGACATTTACCCTGCCGTGGGAACTGAAGCACCATAAAAGGGGATAATCCAGAAATTCCACTGGAAAACACCCCTCTTCCCCAAGCTGAAATGCTAATGCAGGTGCTAATTGGGAGGCTGAACTGCCTGGCCCCCGTCTGAGCTCCTGAGCTGGGATGCCTGCAGAGCACTCAGTGTGTTTCTGCACAAACACACCACCACCAGGAGGAAAACATTGGTCAGAGGAGCAGAGACCGCCCTAGATCTACCCTAGGAAAAGGGGCCACGTCTCCCCAATCAGTGAAGAATACAGTTTACTCCAAATTGAAGCCTTCAACTTCCGCACTAGGAATATTTTTTTAAGGCTTTTTTCCTCTCAGTATTGATTGTGATCTAATGTACAGGTGCTGTGTTTATTAACTCATCAAAATTTTAACATTTTCTACACAAATGAAGAGGGACATAGACTGGAAATTGTCACACAACCTCATTGGGAGCAGCTCCCAGAGCCTGTGGGAGAAGAGGAAACACCACTCACTGTGAAAGCTATCATCTCATACTCCCTCAGCATCCAGCTAAATGTTCCTTTGGGAATTAGGCCTGATGTTAACAAGTCACACTTCCTAGTGTGCTAAATGGATTACTAGGATCAGACTTCTCATATAAGCCCACAATCTTTCCTCTTTTTTTCTTTAAATTAAGGTAATGTTTTCTAAAATTAGTGCCCATAGCCCACCATGTCTTCAAGATCCTAAAAGATGATGAAACAACTTTGTCTTAGGTTAAAATAGAAGAAAGTATGGAGCAAGGGATGCTAGTTCTTTTAGTCCTCATATGCACTCTTCTGCTGTGTACAAATAAGTTTCAGTCCTACATTTTTAAGCAGCAGTAATAAAACTACCACCTTGATTTATAATATTTTAGTAAGTAGTAGCTTTCAGACTATTCTTTTAACTAACCAAATCATAAATTACATTAAATTTTAAAACTACTACACTAAACTGGACAATAATCTCCTCCTTAAAAAGGATATATTTTTAAACTGTAACTTTTCATTTAGTCATAAAAATAAATACATAGAGACAGTGATGCAAACTGTTATTTGCTAAAACACTGTGCAAGGTTCAATTCTCTTAAACTGTATAACTGTTTAACTTAAATGAATTGTTACACAGACTTCAAAAAAATTATTACAGTTTTATATAAAATTAAATTGATCTTCAAATTTTTGCAAGTTGCCACCTCTTGGCTGGACTTCAACTGATTCTTTCACTCTGCTACAATGTCAGCAGAACAATTATAATAGCACAAGAAAGCCATGTAACAGACTGAGAGGAAGAAGATCAAAGGAGGCTCATATGTAAGATAAGATGGAAGGTGTCTAAGGTTTTGTGTGCTCTGATCATTCACCAGTATTCATAAATTTTTTAACATTTTTTCAGCTCTTTTTGCTTTTGTGTATTCAATTAATTTCAACAAAATGTGTTCTAAACACTTCCCAGGCATCAGGAGGGCATGTGAGCCCTGAGCCTTGAGGGAGAGGAACATTTGCCCAGGCTGCTCAGTGTGCAGGTGCAGAACCACCATTGCCTGGGGAAGCCACAATGCTGCTTTTGATCTTCAGCTTTGTGACAGGTGTAAAAGGATGCAAGAACTAAATGTGATGTACTAACCCTCTACATTTCAGAGAGCATAATTTTTCTGTTCTGGTCAAAGGTGGGCCTTAATAGATAAACACAGGGTAAAAATAACTGAGTGAGAACCTGCCCAGCTGTGATATCAGTGTTACTGAATGGCCTTAGATGCCCCAGTCACTCTGGGGGTTTGCTCTGGGATTTTGTTCTCAGTGCATGCTTTCCTTCCCACCTTCCCTTTCAGTCAGCCTAAACATCCTGCTGACCCTGGGGCTCCAATTTCCATTCTTTCTGTCCATTTTTCCTGCATATCTGTCCACCACCTTCCCACCTTCCCCACCACTGGTTCAAGAGCCTGGATTGCTCAACCAAGAGCAGAACTTGTTTAACTTCTACTTCTAAATAAGAGCTGGTCGTTTACAGTTTCCCACTGATATTCCAGTAAGGTGTGGAATTCCTGTGCAATGTTAGTCATGCCCTTTAAAGGAGTCTCTTATGGTAAGATCCTGTCAGATGCTGAGAGCCTCCTACAAAACACCAGATGTCTGCACAATATTTTGAGGGAAGAGATCCTCTATTATTCGTGTTTGTGCACTGTATACGTTGGTCATCACAGAGAAAGGCTCCTTTTCTGGAGGTCAGGGCACACCTCTTTTATTCACAGATTGCCCTGTTAATGAACTATGATTTTATCCCTCATTGAATGAGAGAAATTCTGGAGAGTGGTTCTCATACATCATGGAATCCAACATAGCAGTTTCTCAGACTATGGTTCATTACTACCAATGGCTTAAGGGAGAATGGGAATGTTAACGGCAAAGGTAAGAAAAATCACAAGATTTCAGCTTGACAGAGTTCCTTAAATCATGTTTATTTAACATAAAATTGCTAAACTGGTGTTAAAAAAAAATTAAAAAACCCCTCTGACTTCTAAGCAGACTCTTAGAATATGAAATTCACTTTCTTCTGTGTGGGGGTGGAAGGAAGTATTGCTTTGCATCCTTCCACCTTAGAATAACTAAACCCTAATGTGACCTAAGAAGTAGGCACTTAGAACAGGTGGCAGAATATACTGCTAATGAGGAAATTCAGAATACATGCTCTCCAGCAAAGATAATTTAATGCCTAAAGAACAGCTTTGCCTTTGGGGAAAAATTCCATGCACCTGAAAAAAGAGGCAAGTAAATACCCCAGGCAGGCTCCAAACAGGTTATCTCTGTATTTGAGAAGTCTAGCTGCATCTCACTCTGGTCCTATTCTATTGGCAAAAAGGCAGAGGACACCTGCTACTTATTGTCTTTGCTCTGCAGAATGCCATGTATTAGAACTCCACACTGCCAGGAACTGGAGCAGTGACAAGATAAGCAGGGATACTCCAGGATTCCCAGGTGATACAGTGGTCACTGCAGTGGGGGGCAGCCTAATCCAAGAAAACAGGTTTTGCTCCTCTGCTGCAGGAAACCTTAGACATCAGTGTTTAAAGAGCAGAACGACAGAGTATGAGCTGATCACACCAAGGCAATTCCTTGTATGCACTCACATAAGCACAAAGAAAATTGAACCAGCAGGATGTGCTGGAGAAGGCTCGACTTTAATTACAACAAATGTAATACATGGGAATCCTAAATTACTGCATTATTACCAACTTTAACACAACCTGCTATCTGACTACATAGTCTTCACACTGATGACTTTTAAGCCTTCAAGGAAACAATAAAACCCATTTCCAGAAAATTATGGTTAGAGAGTGGCTTTACAAAAAATTCTGGAAATGGGCTACTTACTTTAGGTAGAACATGAAATTATACGGGTTTAAGGGCTTGAATTATGGCCTAAGACACTCCTCTCAAATTACTTTAGAGGGAGATTCTCTGATGAGCATCTCCTTAATTCCAGTAGGTTTCAGTACTCTACCTAACAAGTTCCATAAGAGAATATGGCAGTGACCTCAACAGTAGCAGTTCGGACGGTTCAGCGAGGCAAGAAGAAATTGGGAATTGGAGGCAGCAGAACTAGTGGTGGAAAAATCCTTGTAAGAGCTTTTGAAGGCAAGAGCGGTGGGTATCAATTAGCCTTTGATAGGAATGTATAGCACTGTTACAGATCTAATGAAAGCATCAATTACTTAGAGAGAGAACAGACCAACAAACCCAATTACCTCTGCAGGAGCGGGATGGAGTTGATGTTGCCCCAAGTTACCATCTTTTCCACCCAACAATGCAGGCTTCTATCAGCACTAATGTCTGACCATCTGAAGAATATGATCTCTTCTGATACCCATCTGGAACAGGAGATGAAGGAAAGCTGCCTTTGGACGCAAGATGATCACCTTATCTTAGGCTATCCAGTAGCAGTCGTGCCTTAGAAGGTAAATCAAGAACATTAAGCCCTGCTATTGAAAGGGGTTTGTTCAGGCAGCAGCTCCACTGATGACATTGGCAATGCCTGGGTTGGGCTTCCTCAGCAGCCTGGGAATGAGGAACTGATCCCAGCATGGAACAGAGCCAAGGGCCAGTGAGTAAAGCAAGCTCCTGCCAATGCTGCTGTGTTCTGAAGGGGAATTCAAGGCAGTAAAAACATAGGAAAAAAGACATACTGCAAGCTAGTGTGAAGTGTTGCACAGTCTCTCACTTCTTCCTTGAACCCCCCCAGCTACCTCCCCTTTAAATCAGGGCTTTGTCTTTTGTATTTCAGGTTGAAGGCAAAAGAAGAGTTGAAGATCACAAGGAATGTCCTTTCTAACTGCTACAGTGGCTTTCCCTACATAAACCAGGCATATTGTTCAACATCTGAAGGATCCCAAAGGATCAAAAGGCAGGAACCTAACCTGTATTACCTCTGACAATCCATGAATGAAATAATTACAGGGTTTGTGTGTAAACAGCTGCACTTGGACCTCTTTTACAGTAATGTCAAGTTTTTGAAAGGACTTCCTAAAACTGAACTTGCAGTCAAGGTAATAGCATTCAGGAATGTTTTCTAAGTAATGACTTTGAATTCCCTGCAAACTAAGAATGGAAAGGATTACTACATTTCCAATTTAAACTTACATTTTTGCAAATAGTTACTTACAAGTTTCGTTCTTGTAAATTCCATATTCCAAAATTCATCTTGTGGATGTTTGGAGTAAATTAAACATGCCACCACCCAGAAATAAAGCTTGAGTGCTCCACCTGAGTTTGCTTTGTATAAATCCCCTTTTTTTCTGCATCAAGATGATTATTTTTTTAATTAGTTGACAGGCTGGCAAACATACAGGATACCCTGTCCAGTGCCACTGAGCAACACAACCACACCTTCCTCTGAAGATGCAGAACTGACTCGTAGGTGTCTCGTTCCCCAGGGGTCAGTGATGCAGCAGCATCGATTAGTTAACTGATGGCTGTTGAGCACAGGAACAGCACAGGAACAGCCAGGCCATGCTGGTCCCCTCCAGCCCCACAGCACTCAGCACTGGTCATTAGCTGATGGTTGGGTAGTTAACTGCTGGTCAGTTAACTGCTGGTCAGTTAACTGCTGGTCAGTTAACTGCTGGTCAGTTAACTGCTGGCTATTGAGCACTCAGGACCAGCCAGGCCATGCTGTTCCCTCCAGCCCCACAGCACTCCCATCCCTCACTGGAGCAGCCACAGCAGCCCTTTGCCTCTTCCCTCAGCCAGCTGGAAATCAGGGCATTAAACAAGTGCCTCCAAAGCAGAGGGATCTGTCATGATCCAGTGCAGATACCAGTTATAATGGGGGCACTTAACCTGTCAGAGCTGAGGGTGATGCGTTTCAGAGTGAGGATCATCATGTTTAGCTGCCCATAAGCACTCAGTGACACAAGTTAAATGGTAACATGAATTAATTCCTTCATCATGTGGATATATGTGGCCATTACAAGGATTATTCTGAAAAAAACAGAGGGTTGTTCTCAAACTTATTTTCCTCCTTCACCGTGAAGCCTATTTAATTTCTTTTAAAATTATAACTCCATCATTTCATGTGTTCAGATCAGACTAATTACTTTATCACTGCAAGCAATGCAGATTCTTTAAAAACAGTAATTTCTGGATTTATTTTTTGTAACATTATATGCAGGTTTACAACTGACAAATCCGGTATTTTTTACGCATAAACTTGGTGGTATGAGGGCATCAGACAATTCCCTTGAAATAAAGAAAATTCTGCCAGCAGTAATCTTGCAGAGACTTTTTTAATCATGTCATACTCCTGCCTCTCAGGTCCTAATGAAGAGGGGAAGGGAATTTGTCAAAAGCATCAGTTCAGCTGAAGCTCCCATTTAAATGGGACCACACGAGGGATGGATTGGAGAAACATCATTAAAGCCTCCTTGAATCTCATCTCCTGCTACCCAATTAACTTTTGTCAAGGCCCCTCATTTCAGCTAAAAAAATAAACTGTCAGAATAAACATAAAATACATCTGCTCTATAGTACAGTCTTACTGTATCATGAAAAAGAAAAATGATGTTGGGTTACTGATACTATTTTTACTGCTGTTATACTTTAAACTCTGCTCTGAACACGAGACATTCTGCTCTGAAACATGCAGAGCTGGTTTTTATCAGGAACCCTGTTGAAAGATAAAATAACCCACAGTATTTGGATTTATAAGCACTAATATACAGACTGAAATAAGGGGCAGAAAAATCATTTCCATTCAAATTGTATTTGCTATAATGCTAAGTTCTATTCTACAAGCCACTACAATATGCAAAAAAGGAGGTGTACCAACTGTGAAAGGAAATCATCATTGGAGGGGATGTAAGAAATATTTAATTATATTAAATTGGTTTGAATTTCAGAGTCCTAGATCTATAAAACCTTATGTTCTATGCAATTTAATTGTAAATCACAGAATCACAGAATAGTTAGTGTTGGATCTCTGGAGATCATCTAGTCCAAACCCCAGCTACTGTATCATTGCTACAGACTAAGGGATCCTGCTAGGATTAATCAATATAGTGTATTCTTTTCAAATAACACTATAAAAAAAAAATATACTAAGAATTATTGTAAAATAATTCTGAATAATTAATTTTATTGTTAAACTAAAGGGAAAATAAGGATTACAGACAGATCTTTTATGCCACGGTCACTACAACTGTGATTATTGGAGAGCATATTTCCCCTACAGAAAAATTAAGCCCCATTTAAAAACATAACTGTTTTTAATTTGGAGGTGCACTGAATTAATTCTGTAATGACACTGAAAAAAAAATGTTTTTTCAGACATTCCTCAGGGAACATATGAACATATATTGTTATGTGTGTTGCCATAAGTTCTCATTAATTTAGGCAAGGAGGAGCAGGTAGGCTCCTGAGGTGTCTTCCTCTCTCCATTGACCACAAAAAGTGCCTCAGTGACAACCTTTGATTAAGTGCTGCCTTTTTATGGCTAAGGACAGGTGAACCTGACCCCGAGTGTCTGAACCAAATCCAGCCAGTTTGGAAAGGTAACTGCAGCAGTTAAGACCCAACTTCAAAGCAGTTGGCATTCTCCTGAAACCTGTGTAATGTTTCTGCTTTTTTCATTCTGCCCATCCACAAATCAACAGTTATAATAAATTTTAAAACATTTTAATAAACATTTCCAAGGCTGCGTGGTTTTTATTACGTAGAATCAAAGCCATTTCACCAATAGAAAAGTTCAGCTATATCATAATTGCCATGGCCATAGATTCCTTTTCAACAAACAGGCCTTTCCCTTGTGTGAATCATTGGCATAGTGTACTTGAAACCTGCAACAAGCACCCACACATGCTCCTGATTTAGATAAAAGAACCCCCTGGCCCAGCGTGGATGGTGCTGAGCAATGGGGACCTCACGTGATGGCCCCGAACAGACAGAGCTGCACAGTCCACACAGACAGGTATAAACCAGAGACAGGCTGGGGCTGAACACTATATCAGAGTGCACACAGCCTCAGACATCAACCCCAGCTCCCCAGGCCCCACAGTCCTCTGCACTTCTCCATATATTTGTCCTCACAATCCATACTCAGTTCCCAGAAATTTAAGCAGTGGCTGCAAGAACTTATGATGTCGATACAGCTTCAGGATTTGAGATATATTCTCGTGCATAGCAGTGAAAAGCACATCTGAACAAATCTCTTCTATGTGATTTACCCATTTCTCATTCTCTAATTTCTAGACAAATTATTTTTACTTCATTTTGGATTAACCACTGCCTGGCAGTATTAGAAGATTTATACAAGAGCTTGGTCTGTGAGTCAGTAAAACTTCACCAATTCAGGTATAACCATAAAGACTTAGAATAAAACAGACTAACCTTTGGAATTTTTAACTCAGATATGTCACATCTTCTACAGAAATGTTTGTCTTGAATTCTGACCAGAAGGTCTGGTGCCATGCCTGACAGAGGAGAACCATGCTGAAACCTCAGCCTGACTGCTACAATTGGGCTAAGGATGTGACAGTCAGAAGGCAGGTTCCATAATTCACCTTCTCCCTGTCTCAGCCATAGCATAACATGAGATTAAAGTCTGAGAGTTAAGGGGTATCTATTTGTTTCAGGGAAAACAGCAAGAATTTGCTTTGTCACCTCCTAGTAAAGGACACACCTGAGTTTTGCCAGTTCATTCCAACATGACTCCCTCTGTGCAGGAAGGGTGAACAGACCAGATAACTAATCAGAAGGAACATAGGAAAAGCATCCCTTACCTGTCAGGGCCATGCCTCGGGCAGCTCAAGAAATCACAGTGTCCGTATGGAATGTTTTTGCACATGATATGTTCATCTAATTAACAAAGGGAGAAAGTTCTTGTTTGTCACTGAAACCAGCTCTGTAACACAAAAATGAAATTACACAGAATACTGTTGTTAGGGAGTTGGCTCTGTTTGAAAGCAACTTTCAAAGTCAAGTTTCAGAGAAAAGCCTGCCCTTCATTTCTTCCAGATGTCCCCATTTGCTCTCAGGCTGCTGCTGTCAGTGTTTCTGCCTCCGCTTTCCAGCCCCCCGGGCTCTCTTAATTCCTGCAAAAATGCCCCTGAGAGCATTTCATTCCATGTGTTAGGTTCTCCTAATACTTCCTCAGAAATATCCAATACACTAATACGTTTTTCAGTCCCCAGACAGTTGCATTTCCATTATCATATGTCTATGTTGTCCCTTCTCACTCATCCATTCATGGTACTCACTCAGAATTCACCCTGCTGGTAGTTCACAGCTGCACTCCTGTGTTTGGGCCAGCACAAAGATTCTGGGAGCACTGCACATAAGAATCTCCTTTACTCACACTTTGATTATTTCTGCCTCTTGTCTGGGTCCAATAGGTTCATCCAACTTAACCCTCTTTTGCTCTGGGTAATTTGGGATTTTGGTCTGTCCTTCTAAGGGCACTGGCTCTTATTTTGAAAATAATTTTTTTTCATGTCTGAGATTTTTGTATTTTATAACATTTTTTCTATCCTTTTTCTTCACTTTTCTTCTATAGATTTTTTTTCTTTGTTCTTGAATTTAATCTAAATACAGTTCTTTCAATGTAGCTCTCTGTACTTCTTTCTCAATTAGCTCATAATAAAAATAAAGAAAACAAATAATAAAAAAATATCAGGAAGTCCTAATATACAGTCAGTCCAGCATGTTGCCTGACTGTGGGTAAATGACACAACGAGTAGCATCATCTGATTAAAGTCTGAGCTCACAGAGCTTCATTTACCACATGGGGCTAATACAGCACTGGCTGCCCAACTGAGTTTTCTTTAAGAACCTTTTCACTGAAGAAGTGTGAAACAGCACATGTGAGGACAGAGGATTATGAAGCAAGGACTGTAAAAATATTTAGGAATTAATCATCTCATGCATACCTGTGGATAGAAACTTCTCTCCCAGATGCATGTGCTCGTATGTTGGAATGCTTCTTTTTAAGTGACCACATAAACACATTTAAACTACACTCATTCTTCCTTACTTTTTTTTCCTGGGCAGTACAACATCTGACTTACAGATTTTTCTGGCATACAAAGGACCACCAGAAACTCAACCATTCTTTGTAAATGTGGCCCACCTGCAGGGTTTGGTTTGTATTTGGTTATAATACTTGTGATTTTAGTCTAACTGCTGATATAGTACATCTAATATTTTCCTGCTTAGAATTCCAGATTCTATTGATTATTTTGGGGAAGATAAAAGGTAAAGCCACATTTGGGTTCTCATTCTTTTCCTTTCAGCAATACTTTGCATGCTAGCACGTCCAGTGAGCTCTGTGCCACTTGTGAAGATCCAATCTGTTAAGTACTCATCACTCCCTCAGTCAACCAGCACCCAAATTACCTGTTCTCTGTAATTTCCTCCTACCTTATAAGCACTGACATATCCTAAGTCTTTTCAAACTTAGAAGTGACTGTCTAGGGAAAAGAGTAATTTCTGGTGTCGTTTCAGCTACTTGCAAACTAAATCTTAAGAGGCTCCTCTACCACTGGTGATAAGATAAACAATGCAACCTTGGAAACATTTTTGTCAAGACAGTCTTGATGGTTAGTTCATGAATCCTTAAGATCCAAATGATTCTGATAAGCTTTTTCAACATTTATTACTATTTCAGGCTTCTGTTACAAGTGGGACATCCTAGTTTGTTATTCTGTCTTTTTATCTCTCACATGAATAAATTACAGGGTTCTGCTTCTTATCACAGAAAACATTCCACTGATCATCTGGGGAACTCAAAATGTTTTTTTCAGTCTATAAATTATTCTTATAGAAACTCTCATAACTAGCAAGACAGTTGGTTTTGTTTGGGGTTTTGTGTGTGCCTTTTTTGACAGCATTTGTCTAAAACAATCAGATGTGGTCTATCAAATTTTAGTTTTGTCATTAGAACTGTCAGTCTTTCATAAAACATAATCTTAAACACATATGCACACACGCAATAAACCCTTTGCAGTGTCTTGGCCAATGACTGTGAATGACAAACACACCTGGCTGCTCTCCCATGGTGTTTTCTTAGTGTTCACTGGGAGAAAAAGTGATTTCATGGTAGAAGGTTGGAAAATGACCTCTTGTAATGATGAAATTTGCATAAATAAATGCTGATTGCACAAAGCGAACGATGTGCAGTGAGTATCACCACAATAAGTTGTCTCCCACTGACACAGAGTCTAAGTCAGAAACACACAATTATGCAAATCAAACTAATGCCAGTTCCTCATTACTGTCGGTGGAGGCAAACACGTATCCTCCACAGACAGCCTGATGCTGGGCCACGAGCCAAAATGTTTGGGTTTGCTGACATAGCAACTGAGTCAACAAAACTAGGATATAATAGTAATACATCAGAGGAATCCATATCAGGGCAGACCTGAAACCTAATGGCCTGTGAATGTGTTGTGTGCAGAGAGCCTTTCACTGTATTGACCCACGGTGCTGCTTCCACTGCTGCCCATTTTACACAAATAGATTACAGAAGCAATTGCTTTCTGGAGCTGAAATGTCTGCAAAACAGTCTATTAGCTTTCCTTACAGCAGATGAGATGACATTTATAAATACTTAAATAATGTCATATATCCCACGTTTAAAAACTTCCCAGAATAATTCACAGGCTGCTTGTGGTTTCTTGATCTAATGTTTATGTGAAGTCTCATTATGACACCACTGGGATTTTCAAACAATGCCACTTTTCTTGTGCCATCTTAAAAACATTCAGACAAAGATATTCTGTTTTTCTTTAAAAAAAATAAATGCAGCAGCAATTACCATTAATATGAGGGACTGAATATAAAAAGCTGATAGCTGCACTCAGTGATGCTAACCTTGTGAAGGTGTACAGTCCTGGGACTGTGACTCACTGCAGAAGGGTACAATCCCAAGGACAGCACAGCTGTAAGTGAAAATGTATAAACATCCAGTTCCTCAGCCTTTCTTCAGCTGTGAGGCCACAAACAGTACCATGGAGTTAATCTGAAAACATAGGGGGGAAAGTCCAAGTTTATAATTGGTGACAAACTTATGAAAAATTGAAAATTGGTTCAATGAGGGCCAATATTATACATATTAGCAACAGAATTTTATCATAGTAGGTGTGTATCTGTGTTCCCTGTCAATCATCTTCTAACTGGTGCCAATTTCAAGAAATTGCCAGAGAATTTCCAAGACATTTCCTAAATATTTTATGAAGCTAGGTTGCTAAGCAAGGAAAAGTAGTTCTGTGAAGGAATCAATATTAAAGAAAACCTTCATATAAATCCTGATTTTAGGAAAAGCTTCAAAATTGGTCCTACACTTTCCTGAGCCTGAAGAGAACCCCAAAGTTCTCAGAGAGCAGGTTCCATGGGCTGTGCTCTGGGGGCACCAGCACTCTGCCCCTGGGGGCTCACAGACCCACTGTCTCTCCTGTCCAGCTCAGGTGCCCCCGGGGCATCCCTTCATGCTGCTGGGCAGCTTCAGAGCACAGATTTTATTATGGCAATTCCCACCTGCTCTCAGAAGTCCTGGAGTCTCCCCACAGAATCCATACTTCTTTATTTCCATGCTGTCAGTTTAACGCTGTCAAGTTTCACCCCGGCTTATAACAAAGTTTATGACAGAGCAGGCATCCTGCAATCTTCTCTGTTAGGGCATGGGCATGTCAGCACTGCTACCCTCTGCCTCCTTCTCACAGCAACTTCTGCTCTCACTCTCCAAACCTGTTTTCCTCAATTCAAAGATGTTGAATGGCCAAGAGGATTTTAAAATAGAGATGTTCAGGCATGGACTGGTTGGAGAGAAACTAAAAGGAAACTTGGCTTTACTTAACAGGAAGGCAGCATTTATGAGGCTTCTGGCAGATGGCACATCCCTTCTATCCCCCCAAAAATGCTTTCTGACATCTCAAGCTTGTAACAGACCTGTACAGCTAACTGACCTTTATCTTGCTCGTGTCATATTGATCTATCAGTGAATCCATAATAAAAGATAGCAGTCTGAAACAGTAAAAAGTAACAGCCCATGAGATGGATAGCTGCAGCTCCAGTGGAGTTTCATTGGGACACTTAGTGCAAAGAACTGTGCACTCATGCCAGGCAGGGCATAAGTACCCCCTTCAAAGCTCACTGCTGCAAACACCCGTGCACAGCTGACCTGCCTTCAGAATATATGTTTCTGTATTGATTTTCATAGCTTCAGAACAACAGGAAAATCCAAGTGAAAGTTTCTTTGCAGAAGAGTAAAGGTAATTTACGTTCTTCTTTTGATTCCATCTCTGTATTTTGCTTTATGGTTCCCAGTACAAGTGCTTATTTTAAAAATTCATTTGTGACTCAGAAAGAAAGCACAGAGTTGAAGAACTTTGGGAGTGCAAGAAATGAGCCACAAAATGAAATGAAACAAAACAAAAATGCATTAGGATTTAGTGGTAAGTCATTACACCACCAAGTTTGTATTTTAAACACAGACACACTGGCTGTCCTGGTAGCTTATAATACTATAAATCAGCAGCAATATGAAGAGTAAAATACATTGTGAAGATCCTCTTATTACAACACAGTAACATTGGCTTCTTATGGTCTCTGTTCCTAGTAATCAACAAGCTCCTGAAGCCTACCTAAAAAACTTTTGCCCTGTATAATAAACCCCAGATTTTAAGATTCTTCATGTTTATGGCCAAGGGGCTTGCCTAAGTGATACAAATGCTAACACACTTCTCCTGCAGCATTATGCTTCCAGGACCATACATCGAGTTTGAACACGTAGTTTTCCTGCTCTCTTTAAAAATGGAAATTATACCAGAAGGGGCACAGCAGTTACTCACTGGGAAACACCTACATGTGTCAAAAGGTCCTGTCTGCCTCTGCCTCTCCACTGGGAAGTCACTGAAGCTCTGTGTTGGACAGAGGCAATCAAGGAATGGGACTTGGGAATTAAATCTGAGCTGCCTGGTAAACACACTGTTATTCAGGATTATTATTTCAGGCTATCTCAAGAGTCAGGCAAATATAACCTAATTTGTTCCAGTTGCTTTACAGTTTCAAACATTCCTTCATTCTCATGACACTTTATTTGTATTTAATTGTACTTATGGGGTTTTGGGGGTTTGGTTTTGGTTTGGGTTGCTGGGTTTTTTTTAATAAAAAGATAAGACAATCTGTGGATGTCACTAGCCAGAAGAACAACATTTCTTGTTGTGACAGCAATCCAGTCTCCCTTAAATGCTTATAAGAACTAGAATTACTCCAAGAGCTGAGACTACATATACAAGCTTGTGTTTCCTGTGCCTACCAGCAGCTGCCTGATTTGTTGCAGGAATGGAGCCAGTTCTATTTCATGGCCAACAGACTGGCTGTCGGCCCTGGGCAGAAAGATGACTTTTCAAAACACAAAATATTTGAGGACAATTTCTCCTAGTAGTTCTCAAAGGACTGTCCAGTGTGTTGATCTGCCAGCGGTTTTTGCTGTGTGGACCTTAAAGAACAAACTAAAAGCTCCACGAGAGTGAAAGTGCAATTTCTCTTGACTCTGCTAGCAACATTAATGAATTATTGTGGTTTAAGGTACAAATGCATGTAACTTCCCTCAATTCCTGGTGCAATGGCAGAGGACTGGATGTTAAGCTCCTTGCAGCCTTCACAAGCTGACATTTTAACAGTTTGTCCTCTTCTGATGGCTCAAGTAGCCTTCAGCACTCAGAAACAGCCAAACCCATGGCTCTTGCTTCTGCCCAGCACAGAGATCTACACAAAGCCTTCAAAGACATTCCCAGAAATCGAAACTCATCACCCCATCAAACTGGGAAAAGCAATCCCAGATCCCAGTGAGACACCGGTTATGGCCCCCCAGGCTCAGCTGCTCACACCCTTCTCCTGCTGCCAGCCCCTCACTGCCTGCTCCTCCTCTCCCCTTCCCTGCTCTCCCAGGCTGGCCAGCTGGCCCAGGGCTGGGGCCACGGACTGACACACAGTGCAGGGCCTGAGGAAAGGCTGGAGCTGAGCCAAGGCCTGGTCACGGCTGGAGCTGCCCTGCCTTGCCAGTGCCCTGCTCTGTCAGTGCCCTGCTCTGTGAGTGCCCTGCTCTGCTCTGCCAGTGCCCTGCTCTGCTCTGCCAGTGCCCTGCTCTGCTCTGCGAGTGCCCTGCTCTGCTCTGCCAGTGCCCTGCTCTGCTCTGCCAGTGCCCTGCTCTGCT
>NW_016690294.1:2543719-2584726 GCF_001604755.1 Lepidothrix coronata
CCTTCCCTCCAAAGCAATGCCTTCCCTCCAAAGCAATGCCTTCCCTCCAAAGCAATGCCTTCCCTCCAAAGCAATGCCTTCCCTCCAAAGCAATGCCTTCTCTCCAAAGCAATGCCTTCTCTCCAAAGCAATGCCTTCTCTCCAAAGCACAGACTTGCACAGATTTCGACTGAAGTCTGGTTTGCATATCCACTCAGTCTGCATTTCGAGCTCCAACTCTCTCCCTACAGTGTGTCTCAGCCAAAGAATGCCTGGATTATGACACCAGCTCTCCAGTATGTTTCCATCAAGCCAAGCTGGCCATGGTCGTTCAAGCCAAAAGCCAGAACCCTTTTTTTAACAGCTGTATCACGAGAGGATTGTGCACAGTCTTTGAAGTGACACGTACTGACATGGCTGAAACACAAAATAGTTTTAGAAGGGGGCAGGAGGGGACGGGAGAGGGAGTGTAATTTTAGGATAGGAATTTCAGTTGTGCAAGAAAATAAGATAATTTAAACTACTTTTTTAATTAAAAGGTGATTGGCTGAAAGTATCACCTCTGAAGGCACAGCCCTGAAAGGGATGAAATCATGGCCAAAGCATATCAGACCATAATATATAAACAACATCTGTATCTAATCACATAGGCAGGACCACTACCTGATCTGTTACATTCACACAAAAAGCTTTCAAAGGTCAAGATGTACTCTGCAAAAAATTGCCAGAAAACATCTAATAAACTCTGAAAGATCAAAGGTGGCATACATATAATTCCCATTGCTTTTCTTACCAGGTCCAAAAAGATATCTCTCTATTGAAAGAAAATATTTGACTGATGTATATACTGGCTTCACTGTGGTTGCAGAACAACTAAGGAAATTGTTGGTGTTGCCTATTCCTAATTCTGTGAATAATTACACAAAAATTTAATTTCTGACTTGTGAGTGCAGCACATAAACAGATCTAAGAACAATCTTTTCAAAATAGTGCCAAAAAGATTGATTAATTTCGATATGCCTACAAAAAAATAAAGTGCTAAAGTAGCAAGCTATGCTCAAAAGCAAGCTATTGGAAATCCATCATTTGGGTGATAAAATACTGTTAATATTTTAATCCTCCCCTTCTAACATTTTTTTCCTCTAGGGAGGAAGCAGAGCCACAGAGTAAAATATTTTGCATGTTAAAGTTACTTAGGGACAGAGCTTTTCATCCTCTGTTTGGTCCTTTCTCAGACATCACATGCAAGTACACCTCCAACATTTCCAAATGAAAATTCTGAACAGTTCTTTGAACTTGGAAGTTTGGGAAGTGCATTGCCTAGTTAGAAATTATTCACAGTATATTCAACATATTATTACTATGAGAATTACTATGAACTTCAAGGCTAGGAGTTGGTGCCACTCTGCTCAAAAACATGTCTTTGCTGCTCTAAATTCCGAAGCAGTATCCAAGCCTATCTGCCAACAGCTGCACCCAACCTGCTCTCACAACACTGCTGGGGGCACTGCCTTCTCAACAGCAACACTCAGAAAAGCAACATGAGAATGACCTTCTGTAAGATAATATATTCTACCCTTCCTCATCATCCTCACTGCTGGGATTGCTCTCAAATGATGCATCAAAGTAACGATCCTGTGTCTCCACACATCCATGTTTTCAAGCAAGTTAGTTAAATTATTTAAAATAAAAAACTAATTTAAAAGGTAAGCAAAGGAAACAGAGTAAAAACCACGAATGCTGCTCAAAGAACTGAACCTGCCTATTTGCATGATGTGTAGTGCATCATTATTGAAATAATTTCTTTGCTGGCCAAGCACTCTAAAGAGGTGGTACTATAACCGAGGTCATTCGAGCTGCTATTCATGAAAGCAGCTTTACATGATATGGAATCCAAACTGGGATATTGAGATGGGGGAAGCAGGAAACAGACAGAGAGAAACAGAAAAAAATATAAAAAATATTTTTTCTTCAAAATAAAAATGATTTGATCATGTAGCTATAATTTTTTATTCCTCAAACTGTCCTGGTAGTTAAGTTATAGACTAAAGGACAAATTAGCAGTGAAAGAATCTCTCAATCCTGTACTGCCTCTTCCTCCCTCAGTTCTTTCACTCCTTCCTCTTTAGCAGCTTTCACACAGTCACCTGAGTTGTTCTTCCTGACTCATGTGATCATGTGTTAATCTTAGTTTTCATTACATTAACTTCTTTTTGCTATTCCCATGCTCTAGTACTTTCTGCCTGGTTCCTATGAAATAATGATGAGTCAGTAGGGGCAGAGGAAAGAAGCAATCAGAACTAGAACTACAGGCACCAGCAAGAGCTCCCCCCTTCTTCTCACCTTCCCAACAGCTCTGGGACTTTCTCATGTTCTCATTGCACTGGATGAGCAACACAACAAATGTCTGGTTAGAACTCAGGCCACTGTAGTCCTGGAAACCCCTGGCTCCATTCATTTCAGTCCTTCCTAGAATTCATATTCATTTCACCCATCTCCCTGCAGAGTTTCCCAACCATCACATTGTGATGAAGGGAGAAAAGGAAAAAAAAAGATCTCTGGTTCTTCTACAGCTGTTCCACATGCAAAATGAAGAATTAAAGATCACTTACGCCAGAGCAAGGCCACGAGAAAGAGCATGGGCTTCCTCTGTTTATAATATTCATTTACTGCTCTCAGCTCTAGGAGTTGAGACACTATCTAGCAGTCTATGCTCCAAAAATTATATATATTTAACAACTGTCACACAGAACTGCCATGGAGCAGTGACTGAAACCAAGAGCTTCCTCTCTTCCTGGCAACATCCAAATCTCTGGGTCACAGAGCTATGCTCTCTGGGCCCTCTTTTACTCAGTCGTCTTTTGATTGCTTTTTGTTGGGGTTTGTTTCATTTTTGGTTGGTTGGTTTGTTTAACTTACTGTAACAGCCTTACAAGGTATCTGTCCCTGGCACAGTGTGCAGTCTAACAGTCAGGTCAAGTCACAGGTATGTGAAAAGACTTGAATGGGAACTCAGATTCACACCCTGTGTATATGCATTTACCAATGATATATTCTTTAAAGGGAATAAGTGACCATCAACTTCTAAAAAGGAAAATACACCTTAAAAGAAAAGCATGGGCACTTATCTTAAAGCCAGTACCCCAAGCTGTGAAAGCTATGTGAAAATAGGTGTTTGATATATATTCCCCATTAATCAATTCCCTTCCTGGTTACTGTCCAGGAGTTCTTGTTCCCTCTGCATCCTACTAGGAGCTGTCTGACCCTGCAGTAACACACAATTTGGTACTTTCTCAGAAGACTCTAGCTAAGGGATCTAAATGGTTTATTGCATTTCAGTTGCAGTGGTTTGTTTCTGTCTCTTCACTGGTATGATGAATTCCTTAATGCTTTTGTGGTTTTATTGGTATTTAACAATCTATACTTCTTGTTGTTGCTCTGTCAGATGAAAGATGCTGAAATCCTTGCCTCAATGAAATCACTGCAAATCACACCTAGGAAGCTTGAAAACCATTAGCTGAGAAAATATGTCAAGAGGATAAGCAAAGATTGTAAGGAAAATAAACTTGAATTTGAGCTGCAGATTTCAATTCCACAACTTAACATTATGGTACAAGTACCAGGACTTGAGTGCAGTTGTTCTTGATTTATAACAGCATAGGAAAGATCAAGATACCACCTTACAAAATTCTTTTGGGGTGATACTTCTAGGATCTGAAAGTACTTCAGGATTTGACCTCATTAACATCCATCCTAAAGTGCAGATCTTGGCAGTACGTCACAAATAGGAAATTACCTGTCCTCACTCGTGTGCCTGTTTTTCAGAACAGCCTGACAGCTGCAGAGACAATGCTTATCTATTTGACATGCTGCATGTTAAGCTGCTCAGCTAAATATGTGAACCATGAAACACTGATGCCTGTTAGAAAAGCATGTGCTTCAAATGAATCAGCTGAAATCCCAAATATTGTATTTTATTGTATTAACACTTTATAAATAACAGCCACTACTCCTAGTCAGTTCCTCCATGCAACTAGAAAATGTCATTAGCCATGTTTTGGATGGGTTTTTCGTCTAATTTCTACAGCTAAGGTGGCAAAAAGGTTATTACAAGTAATAGCAAATTTAAAGTTTTATTAGCAGTAAACTGCAGAAGCTAATGGTGATGCCAACACTAGATAAAATCATTGTCACAGTTAATTTTGAACTCTTTATTTCAAACTTAATAATAGGAAACTCAATGGAGAGGATATTACACGGCCCATATCACTCATGAGTGCCGCAGGCCTGAGTAACTTGTTATTTTGCTCCTGAGTGAAATAAAATGCAGATTACACTGCCTGCTCTCAGGGGCACTGCCTTAATCGAGGGTGCACGTGTGGGGAGGGAGGAGCACCAAGCAGGTTTCATTTTCTCAGATGTTACAGCAATGATCTTTGTGGTTCTAGCTGTGACTTCTCAAATCACCTCTCCACTATTGTATTTTTTAAGCTCTTTCTGTTCCTTCTTAGATCTTAAAGAGTGACTAAGGGGGTTTTTCACTTTTGTCAGGGGTTATGTGAAAATGCTTGTGTAACATCCTGTCCCTGTACCCTCTGCCATCCATCTGCTTCCTAAGACAATGGAGTATCTGCACCTTACTCATGTCTGCCAGCCAACACGAACTGCTCTCTACCTGAGACACAATCAGAAAGAAATTATACAAGATAAACCCCTCCTCCTTACCTTACATTTACTCAGAAAACAGGTGTTTCCATGAAGTGACAGCACATGGGAATTTCTATTCTTGTTCCAAAGTAGATTTCTTTTCTGTTCATCTACTTACTGTTCTAATGCACTGGGTGCCATAAGTCACAATGTTCCCTACCTTAATTTGGGAAGGCTATCTTCATGATTATCCCAAAGCTAACTTTTCCTTTTTATATACTGTACCACTAGCTAGAAATGTCTGGCTTCTAAGCAGATTGCATTTTTCCAATACTTGCTAAAGCTTGCAACTTCTTTTGTTGATCCAAAACTAGACATGAAATACAAGCCAGTAACTCACCTATCACTGAAATCAGCGGAAGGACTTTTACTGACATTAGCGGACTTTAGGTGAGGCCTTCAAATACAAAGGGTTGTAAACTTCCTTTTAATTTAGGAATGTGTAACAGAAGAAAGTGTCCCACACCTTTTAATCAGCCCTAGTCAGCACTATGGCACACCCAGACAGTTGCTGATGGCATCCTTGCAAGATTACTAAAGATTCATTTATCCATTCGTTTCCAAGCTCCGCCCAGCACAGCAGCACAGCAGCACAGCAGCACAGCTCTGGCAGTGCAGCTCCATCAGTGGGGGTCCTGTGCAGCCAAGGGCCGCAGCCACAGCGTGTCCTCAGTGAGGACATCCTGCAGGACCACTGCTGATGTGCTGAGAGCCAGACATCAGGGGCTGAGAGAAGGAATTTTTGTTTGTTTCACAGTTTTCACTCAAACTATTTCTCTAGTGCAACTGAAAGGAGAATTTAGAAATCAAATCCCACACTTTCAGAAAGATATACAATAGCACCACTGTAACAGCTACTTCCTAAATCTCTGGGAGCCTATGTTAAGCCACTAAGTAATTAAGTGCAATCAATCCTTGATAGCTAAATTAGTCCTAAAATTACAATTCAGATTTCTCCCAAATTAAGTACTGTAAAATTATTTTTACTGAGGAGACTATTTAAAGCCCTGTACTAAAGAGACCACGAAGGATTTTGTACACCCAGCACACAGGCACGGACCCAGGGCGACCATCATCCTCCTCAATAAAATCTGAACATTTCTAATGGCACGAAGGACCATCTTTTGCAGCCATACCACCGTGAACCTCTGGCAAATGACTCAGACAGTATGAGTGTATGCTCCTAACTCCATCTCTCCAAAGAACACGCTTTCTCTCCCCACGATGTGCAGGAGATGACAAAGAAGATGGCTCCTGTTCAAAATGCCTCCCTTCTGAAAGAGCACAAGACACTGACACACTGGAAATCAACATTTTTCCTTCTCTAAAAAGGGACAGGACAGAGTTTAAGAGGTTACCATAGTTTCATCTTCTTAAATTAAGAGAGAGAATTTAGTCAAGAAAAAATTTGATCCATTGTTAAGAGTTCATTTTCCTTTTCTTTGGTGACATGTGCTTTTCTTTGGTGACAGGGACTTCGTGCTTTCAGTGCCTTATTTCCCTTGGGACCTATTGTAGACTTCAAAAGATAAAAGAAACCTATTGCTCAGTAAGCCACTGAACAACGTGAAATCACATTGTAGCATAAGTTTCTTTGACAGGTTGACCTCAAGAAAAGATTTTAGTTATTTCTTTTCATTTTCTTTACTGTGGCTTTGGTGATTTAGGCTAGGATATTGATTTTGTGGCAACACTGAAATCATAATTTTAATTTCAAAGATGACTGTCTTATTACATGTCTGTTTCTGAAGAGTTACATGAGAATTTAAGCCTTACTACCTTAAACTTTACATCTGCTTCCCACTTTCAGGTCTAATAAAGTCTTTCAATTTGCTTTTCCTTTTTTTTTTTCAATCCCACCTAACCATGTGCTCGAGCAGAGGGCTGCAGACCATTTCCTCTTCGTTCTGCCTCGATTCAAAGCCCTTGCCATGTGCATCTCTTAGCACCCAACGCCCTGTCCCCAGCTTGCACCCAGAGGTTCAGAGTCCTGCTCACCCAAAGGCACAGGAAATGCTGAACAGAATTCTCCAGCCAGCTTGGATCTGTGGGTGAGGGGAGAACACAAACCCCAGAATATTACCAAGGCAGGATTTAGAAACACAGTGAGGAAACATTCTGTGGCCAATATCCAGGCACACTGATTCCTGTCACAGCACTAAGAGTCAAAGCAGAGATTATTTTTTTCAGAATTCTTTAAAGTAGTTCATATTGCAATTCATAAACTTGAAAATCCTAAATTGAATTCAGAGAATAATTCCAGCTAAGCACGAAAAAACTATATGGCTTTCACCAAACATTTCCACTTCTTCCTCAGAAGTATTTTCTTATTTTGCATGATTTTATGATAATTACATAGCACAAATTTTTAAAATACTAAAGACTGTTTCTCAAAAGAATCATATGCTAACTAGAAAAATTTTCAAAAACTTGGGATATCAAAGGGAAGAAAAAGAAACCAACAAAACCAACTAACCAACCAAAGTCCCTGGTAAAAGCACTGAAATTCTTTTTCTGACAAAGGTATTTATTTTCTCAAAGATTCAAGACCTGACTTTCCATAAATGAATGGAATGAACAGTAACAACGAAAATGCTCACAAAGATCTGAAAGTTGGGAGTAAAAAAAGAAAGATGTGAAAAGGATGCCAATTTTACTAATGTCAACAACTGCCCTTAAGTGTAAATAAAATTCAGATAAATACTTTTTTTTTTAATTTTTAATATTCTTTTTGCTGTATAAGATCTGTAAGCAAGGGATTAAAATAGCTATAATGCTCACGGTTGCAGCTGATTTTGGACTGGAAGCACTGAAATATTTTTCTTACATTTTTCTGTTCAGAAGTAACACAAAAAAAGCAAGATAATTAAAATATTACTTTTATCAGAAGCTAATTTGTTGAAGGCATCTGTCTTATCATTCAATTGTAAATACAAATTATTCTCGGTGGACATTTATTAAATATTTTAACCCAGTAGAAGAGAGAAAAAGACAGAGAAGTCTTTTTCTGTAGTTAAATAGAAATACTATAAAATAAATTCCACAACCCAGTATTTCTTCAATCATTGCCTAATTTACTGACTACAGTGAATATCTTATACCATTAAAAAACAGGGGAATATGTTTAAATTTATATCTGTATTTCAGTTAAGTTCAATGTGTATTATGATAACTTTTTTTGCCTGAGGTACTTCCACTGCATAGGAAAAGAAAATTTATTTTTATTTTTCACTATAGTTTTTCTGTATCTTTTTGCATTAATATTAAACATAACTGCCCCAGTTTTCTCTTTACTATTTTCTCCTTGCCACTTTCAGACTAATAACCCAGAATTTGGGGACTGCTAGAGGGCTATATGAGCATTCTACCGAATTTTAAGTCAACTTAGTCATATGAATCTTAATTATCATGTGTAGGAAACATACCTCCCTAAGAAATCCTTTGTGGTAGAATCAAAAAGGAGGAGTCAAAAGAAGATTTTAGCAGTTTCCATCCACAGTTCATGCAACCTTTTCATTTTTGAGAGCAAGTACTTTACTATTTACTGCCCTGTGTCACTCGGTGTGTGTTGAGTAAAACAAGTATAGCCCCCACAAAGATAAAAATCAAAACAAAACAAAAAGATCAAGCAACCAAAACCAACCAACCAACCAAAAAGGAACGAAGAACAAAAGGCTGGGGAAAGAAAGAATCATTATCATGTCCATTTTTCAGTTGAGAAACTGGAGCAGAAAATTTTGGGATCTCAGTAACAATGCAAATGCACAGAAACAGAGCTGAACCCTAAATCCCTGTCTCAATTTGACTTATCTCAAATTTATTCTCACATTTAAATTTGGCCCAGGCTTGTGTGCATGGTCAGAACATCCTCGAATTACTGACAAAAATATCTAACTTTGCAATGAAACACAAGGGTTTGGTTTAATCTCTAATTTCGATGAACAATTAAGTGGCAACTGGTTAAAACAAGACGTGCACAAATGCTGGGAACACTCAGCATTCATACACTCACAGAATTCTGTGTGCCTGGGTTAAGCAGCAGCTGACAGAAATGGGCAGCTTTCCTGGGCTCTCCTCACAAACAGCCTTTCACAGCCCATTAATTTGTTGCAGTAATCCCCAGCATCAGACACCCAAGTTCTTTACAGTCCATTAGAATACCCTCTGCAGTACAAAGTTCATGGGTTTGCTCTCTGCTAACCAAACAGTTCCTGGGTTTTTGGGATGCTGTGCCCTCACAGCACTAGCACTGCTGAATTTCAGCCTCTCTCAGGCTTTAAAGTATCGATTTGATTCAGTCATCAGCCCCTGGGTAACATTTGTGGATTGGAATCCTAACAAGTAAGAAGCTGAGGGTTGCTATGCAGTCTGGTCATTATCACATCCTTTGTCAAGAGTCAAGAAATCACCGATTCATGCTCTGATTTCAGGCAGGATTGGTTCTATCAGACATCAATGCTGTCCAATTCGGTGGCAGTTTCAATCACAGCTACCCATCCAATATCCAGAAAAAAAGAAAAAAAGCAGTTCTGCTACTAACACAGTCCTTAAGTGCTGCTCTCTGCAAGGTGTCCAGGCCTGGATTCACCTTCGAGTGACTCTCACCTGTGCTCACATCCAGCAGGTGACCTCTGGGCAGTGAAACATCGGAGTGAGCACAAAGGCTGCTCAGACCCTCGCTCAGGGCAGACTCCAACCATGTCACACAGAGCAGCCCCTGGGCACCAACCACTGTCCCACAGAGCAGCCCCTGGCACTGCTGCCAGTCCCAAATCCCCCAGGCTCAAGGGGCAGCTCCTCTGGGCCCATTCCAAAGGAGGCCTTCAATCCCCTTCCACAGTGACTCTGCTCCCCCTGGGATCTGAGGTAGGTGCCATTCCAATTTATCAGAGCTCTTTTTCAAAAGCAGTTTGCTGTCTTTAAACTTCTAAGGGTAATGCTCTGCTATCATTTAAATTACTGGTGGGGTTTTTTTACAGTTCTGCCTGGTTTCAGTTGTCCATTGCAATTTTTGAGTAACAACATTTAGTGGCTAATTGTGATTGTCCCTCACTCCAGGCTGCCAAAGCCACCATCAGTTCTGAATCCTCAGGCTCTTTCTGTCTCTCACGTTGAGCTGCACAGCAAGTCTGGAAATACACTGCCTTAGGGTTTTCATAAACTATGGATTTTCAAGTCAGCAGCCCTGCTGAGTTCATCTTTGTCTTTAGTTCCTCCATATCTAAGCTAGAAGGCTCTCTGGCTGAGCCTCTTGGTGAAAGAAAAAAAAAGGTCAATCAAAAACCAATCAAAGTTTCTGTGCCAAAATTAACACCAGTTAATTATTCCAGTACAAGGGACCAATACAGACCACTGAGCATAGATGCAGTGCATCAATGCCAAGGTGCACCAACAATTTCTGTAGGACAGAAATCACTGGGAGAAACGAGATGGGAGCAGCCCCTCTGTCCTCAGCCCAGCCCTGCTCTCTGTGCCTGGGAGTGCCTGCACAGGAGCCAGGGACAAACCAGCTCCAACTGCCCCCAGCTCAGCTGCCAGGCAGCACTCACACACCGGGTGCTGCTGATGGCCACAGCTTCCACATGACACAAGTTTATCAGGGAAGGGATATCCCAGGAAAATGTTTGGAACATTTTTGTTAAGAGGAGAGGCTGGAAAGGGTAAAAGCTGCCAATGCTATTACTTGTAAACAAAGAAGCCTTTTTACATTTCTTTCTCTGTAGTATAGAGACAACAGGATAGTAATTTTCAAAATCACCCACTAGAAAACCTTCAAGGTATACAAGCAGTCACTTTCAATGATCTCTTATAATCTCTCAAAAGGGGAGGATTAAAACGTGCTCAAGTGTATTTCTACCCATTTTTTTCTAATGTCAACTGCCATGAACACCTCATAACCAATAAGAGACAAAGCATCTGTAAAACAGTGTGTAAAACAGCATTAAAAAGTTTTTTATCATGTATTTATAAAATAATATGTAAAAATAATTTTCCATTTTAAAGGTTTTTCCAAATCTGACTTAAAAGTCATAACATCCAGAAAATACTGACATACCTATGCAAATATATTACCATATAAAATCATTAACCATTAACTGACTATAATAACAGTTTAATTGAATGTATCCTCAAAAATCTGAACCCTTTTGTAAGTTACTTATGGAGCAGCTGTTCAATTGATAAGGAAAACTGATAAAGAACCTAAGGAAACAGGAATAACTGGAGGACAAGACAGACAGCTAAAGGACAAGGTCTTGGTCTTTGGGACAGGCAAAGTCAGACCCATCTGAGCTATTAATCTGCATCCTCAGACAATTGGCATTAAAAAAGAAGTTGCTACTGCACAGGAAGATATGCCCACACAACATCCCAGAGACAGGTTCTCCTAAATAATGTCAAAGACCCTTCCCTGTTTAATGAAATTGCTATTTATTGCTTTTAAGCAGTGCCACTGGGGTTACTTCTTGGTTCTTCCAACTGATGTCAGGATAGGGGAGGAGCAAAAGGCACTTTTAAGACTATGGACTGAACCACAGAATACCCAATAAAAGTTTGGGATCCTTACAGAACAGAAATATTATGGATGTGTTAAGAAGGGAGCCTGAGTAAGACTGAGCCAGCCCCCTGACTTCAAAAGCTGAAGCTCAGAGTGCATTGACAAGCAGCTTTTTCCTGTCTCCACAGACACTCTGTAAGGACCAGGGTACATCACAGGGACGTGCCCCATCATTCTGCTTCACAGGAGAGCAGAGACCAGCACAGCTCGAGCTCCTCTGCAGCTGTACTGCTCCCACAACAGAGACCAGCAGTGCTCCTGAAGCACCTCACCATGCAGCAGCAGAAAACTAAGTTTAGTTTCACCAAAAAGTAAGTTTTGGCACACAGGAAAATCCCCTGTTTCACTCCTCTTAAACACTAAGTTTAAAAAAAGTAATAGATTTTTCAAGGCATAACATACAGCATGCTGTTAGTATTTTCACTAAAAAAATTCAGTCAACCCAACCACAAAATATTAAAAAAACCCCTAATAAACAAGAATTTCATCCTCTTTTCATATGGAAAACTAAAAAGCTATATGCTTGCACAATAACAGAGATGGATAAAATGTAACTGGTAAACATGAATTTTGAAGAATCCATTCCCAGCCTAAGTTGACTTGCTCCCAGTGGGGATTTCTTCCCAACACTACAAGAAATATTATGAAAATTGCTGTCTCTTGCTATATTCTTTTTCAGAGAGCACTATCACATAGTTTGTCCAACAGGTTTTTCAGAAATAAAAAAAAAACAAAACCTCAATACCTCCTTTCCCAAAAGTTCTACAAACACTTAAAATATCTGTTGATAAGCCATTTTACTTAATGCTAAATGTTCTTGGAGTTTAGCCTTCCTGAATACATTTTAGACACCTCAGGCACAATCATTAAAAGAATTAAGTCATCCAGTAAGCAGACTTTGAGCCTCATGATTTTGATTCCAAAACCCAGGCCCTAATGTAAGCTTTCATTTTGCAAGCAGACTTACTAGCAAACCCTTCCTCCCCTGTCCCTGCAATCTCTGCTGGCTGACAGCAGTACCTGCTGCTCCCTTCTCAGTCCATTCAGATCATTTTGTTAAATTCCCTTAGGTCTCCTCTCCCAGCCATTTGGTTCATGGATCTGGTTCATGCCTTTAGGTTTTTTAACACACTGCAAACAAGTACATCCCAAATATGATTTCATGACTATCTAAGAGTAGAAAGTGAACTGACTGAAAGATATCTCCTGCACTAAATCAACTTTTCTGCTGGTTCTAGGCTTTTTTATTAGTAATTATTGAATAGAGATGTTGAACTATATTCTGAAAAGTGTTACAGCCACCAGGTTTTGTGATGATCAGAGCAATTGTGTCAAAATGGAAAAAGCTTGTGAAATTTGAAAGGGGTTTTTGTGTATGGAGAAACTCCAGATGAAATACCAAAAATCTACAGGCTGGAGAAGTAGCTCATAAAGCACAATAAACTTCTCTCTGAATAGCTGGGACTCCTAGCACGGTGGAACTGAACTGGAGGCCTCAGATGATTATTTCTCCTAAAGGATTCTTAGCATATCTTGACTATAGCTTTGAAACAGAAATTTATACTATTGGTTCATATTCTTTGAAATGTTTTAATTAACATTAGATAAAAACACTATTTAAAAATAATGGAGAACAAACTATACCCATGACAGTGTTTGCCTATATTTCAAATGCAGATATTAGCAAGCTAAGAATAAAATTTTATACCAAATATCAGAACATTTTCAATCCACAAACCCTTACTTGGATGTGCATCACAGTAGCACTTCTGTGGGTCTATTGCAAGACTTTTTGCACAGAATAAACAATAGTTGTATGGGCAGACTTCATTAATCCAGTCACAGTGGTAAGGCATTTGTGGAATTCTACATTTCAAGATCCAAATGTTGACACAAACTATTACATTGAATAGAAAAAAAATAAAGTTTTTGTACAGAAGCAGATGTTTCCCAAAGATAAAACTTTACCTAAATACAATTGTGTCATTTCCACCACATTTGAAGGTTAAGTGGAAACTGTTTTCAACATCCTTAGCAAGAATTGCTCCTCCACAATTTTCCTCTCCCTGTATGTGAATGCAATTCATATCAGAAGCTAATATAAATTGTAAATCAGGCAATTTCCGACAGGACTGTGATGAATACACATTCAAATAAAGGAAATAAGTGGTGGAGCAATATAGTGCCTGGAATTTAACACTCTGCGGTCAGAAGGTCACATATGTTAAGTTTCTTATTTATATCCCTATTAAAGCTCTCATCTGTGGGAAGCAGGATAGAAGCAATGTGACTCATTTTACAAATAAAGAATGTATTGTTGTTGTTCTGTACATGTTTTGTTTCTGGGTACTTAATGATAACAGTGTATGAACTGCAGGTGACTATAATAAGGGGGAAAAGATCTTCATCGGGAGACATAAATATTTGTTCCTACTACTTCTCCGGTAAGTGCTTCATTAAAAGCATAACAAAATACATATTTTATGACTGAGTCATGCAAATTAATATTCTTAAAAATTTTTTCTGACTTCTATGTACCTCTGGATATCAAGTTATATAAAGGCTGATCAGATATTTTGGCTGCATTTATGCTAAACAAGCAGCATACAGAGAAAGAGGAATAAGGACTTTATGTACATTGCATTCTTCAACTCAGAGTAGTGAGTTATTCTAGTCTAAAGATTAACCCAGGCAATTTGAAAACAATCTGGGAAGCCTTTATTCACCAGCTGAGCCCTCTCTGTGAAACTCAGCACAAACTACAGCGTGCCTTAGTATTTGTCCCAACTATTCCGACCTGTGATAATGTCTTTCTGCTGTACATCACATAGGCACATAAAAAAGTGACACAGTGGCAGTTTGGTATCAGCAAGGTGTTAATCTCCACTCCAAGAAATTTTCTTTGAGAAATAATAAAATGAACACATGTTCTTAATGATCCAGAGATTATGCAATAAAAACAAATTACGGTAGAGGACAGAAGAAGACAGACAAATGATAAACTGTTGAGCATTTAGAAAAACAAAACAAAAAAAACCCAAATCAAACCAAACCAAACCAAACCAGACACTTTTTAATGAGTGGAAAGACTTGTTAGGAATTCGGGGGTTGGGTGTGGTTGGGTTTTTCTGAGGTAAGCATTCTACCTCTGGCCTAGTACAGTACAAAGGCCACTATTCCATGTATGCAGACACAGAAATACCTACACACACTTGTCACAGCCAAAACTCTTCCCACTTTTGGATTTTTTTCTCTCAGTCACTATTGGCAATGGCTGCTGAGAAAGTGGCCTTTTCCCTGCAGTTCCAGACAAGAGCTGAGAGTGTGCCTGGCACGTTGGACAGGACAGCACTGCCTTGGTTACTCCTTCCTTCTGGCAGAAATATGTTCCCTTAAAGCACATTCCTCTTTAGTTTCAATAAAAAGTGTGAGTCTTATTGTTTGTTTGTTTTCTTTAGGAGAAACAGCTGCAAAGCAATAATTCTGCTCACTTCCCACACCGGCAACGAGCAAGCTTCACATTTCTGTGTATTTTAAACCACCTAAAAGGAGGGGCTGAGCCACTTCCACCCTGTGGTTTACGAGCTTCACAGTATCTAAATCGTATTTCTATTAAAAAGGGGGTCTATTTCGTTTTTAATTATATTGAGAATAGCTAATAAATCAGTTCGGGATACATTAAATAAGTAAAAGTACAGTATCAGTGGGAAGATACAGCACTATAATACTGTTAACAGTTCAATTATTTTCATAAATTCAAACCTGAAACACAGCAAGCACAGTTAATGATTGCCTTCTAGAAATCAGGAGCCAGTCAGTGACACCTCAGTCAACAAACAGCCTTTGAGGAAAAAAAAGAAGGTGGAAGGAGGAGAGGTTGTAAGGAAGAAGAATGGTGGCAGAGAACCTGGGGAGTCAGAAATGCTGTATAAACTTCAATCCTCACTCGTCTCATACACCACATACCTCCTTACACCTTCTGTTTGTCTTGCCCACCTGAAACAGTGTTTTGGAAAGGGGTTCACCTCTGGACAGAGGGCCTAACAAAAGTTTGTGGTGTGCCTATTCTTTCAGCAATATCCAATAAACGAACATCAGCATTAAAACAAGATGCTGTCAGCATTTTGACCTAAGCATCCATGCAAAATTCAGGCTCTGAGTCCTTGTTTGTCTCAAGAAGAGGAAATGATGATGGAGTCCAGAATTCCTTCAGTGCAATCTCCAGTAAATTGTCTGTTAAAGCCCAATTTCCTTGAGCACACCGGAATGGAGCAGCAGGAGAGAGCTCCCTCGCTCAGAGCTTCGCCTTTTAGCGAGTAGTTCACGTCCAACTCTCTTAGCCTGCAGTGTAACTGCTCCTTTGGTTGCACCTGGAGCGTTCTTGCTCCTTTCCTGTGTGCTCCTGGAGCACGTCTGCCCTTCCCCTCCCACGCAGTGACACCAAAGTCCTTCCTCAAACTCCGTATTTAACTGCATCTAACTCTCTTGCAGCTCACTAAGAAACTGCTCCAGCAGAATAATGAATGGCATTATACATGAACGGAATTGTTAGGGCTTGTTTCAGTATTTCTGACTATCTCTAAACACAGATGCATTTAACTGTTCCCTTACTCAGCTGGAATAGAAGGTGGCTGCTACATTTAGCAGCTGCACCCATGTTTCTTCCTGTCCCTAACACAACCATAACAAAGCCTCCTCCATTTCATTCTTTGCTGAACATTAGTATACTGCTTTTATATTTTCTGCTCTACAAAGGAGAGTACATTCAGAATACTCCTTTTATACTCATTTTCATAAGTGGAACAATCTTTCAGAAACGACGGGTTTTTTCCTCCTGATTTTTTCCTGTGTGCCATTAGCAGACACAGGGAGGCTGGAAGCATTTTCAGAGGCACTAGAAATGGCCTGGCAGAGAACAGATCATCTCTTACAATGGATATTTCCACAGTCTGTCCACCAAATTATTTTTAAAGTTTGTTGGGAAGCAGACTGTCACCTTCTCTGCTCCAGCTACTCCGAGTCCCTCCAAACCCCCCCGCCCTGGGCTGTCCTGCTCCCACTGAGCACACATTCCAGGTGGGAGAGTTGCTCTCACCTGACAGGTGAGCCTCACCCCTCCTGGGGGCAGAGTTTCTAAATGCAGAAACTCAGACAAGGGCAGAACAACAGTGCTTGGGGAGAGTCCACGAGCTCGCAAACAGAAAGGAACCCTGTTTAAAATCTTACCCTACATGTGGAAAGCCAGCCAAAAATACTAGAAAGTGACATTCTTCACTCTCACAGGGACTTTCAGAAAAGTCAAAATTAAGCTACATTATCTATGTTTTATGGGAAGATTTATTTAAGGTTTAAAAATCCATCTGGATAATAACACTGACTTTAATAGACTGATAGATGTCTCTTCTAATGTACAAGAATTATCTATTCTATTTCCAAGAATGATCACCTACAACACAAGAAACATTTAATATTTCCAAGTTGATTAGTCTTTGTCTGGTACTTAATAAAAGTTTTCAAACCCTCAGTAAAACGTAACCGGTTTTCTTAAATGTGTTAACAACACAGTGATGTCAGAAAAGTGCTTTCTCACTGCTTCTGGGCCACAGTGAACGAGGAAACCAAACCTAAACACAGCCACCCAGCGCTGGAGGTGCGTTTAAAAGATCAGGAAGCACACCTATGGAAATGATGTTTGTAACACAGGAAAATGAGGATTATGGAGAAGGATGTTGAAACGCTCTATTTAAAATCTGAAACATCTGAAAGAATTTCAGTATTATAAATCCCTTTCACCTTTGGTATCCTGTATATGTGGCACTACGCCATGGAATGCATGGTAATACCAAATAGAAAATAGAAATTACAGCCAAAAACTGCAGTGGTAGACATTAAGAAATGTTAAACTTAATCTCGTTGCTTGATTTCTTTTTTTTAAGACAAAAAGAGCATAAAGCTCACAGAATTCGAAGTAAAAATATATACAGTAAGACAGAAAGAGATGCTTCTATCAGAACTGAAAACCAGACAGAGAGCTTGGTCAGATGATGTATAATTTCTGCTGTCATAACAAAAAACTAATGGTGACAAGCAATCTATACCAGAAAAGAAACCTGCTGAAATGCATGCTGTAAATATATGGCACGAAGGATACAAACGAATCACCGTTTTAAAAAGACAAAATCTCTGCAAAACAGTCCAAATTGTTTCTGTGCTAGAAGTGACCCTTTCTACGTCTGCTCTCAGATCTGACAGCTCCAGCTGCCAGAATAATGTATCCAGCATAAGGAAGGATTTTCAGAATCATAGTAATAATCTTTTCACAACTATCAACACCCACAGAATTTACTTCTTGACACCCACACAGACAAACATAAAGGAAATAGGACTTCCTGAAAAGTAAAATGGCAATATCTAGTTATGACTGATCCCATGCTAAAACACGCTAAGACAAACTAAGAGAGCATTGTTAAGTACTCAAAACTAAAGAATTATGAAGTTTGTTTGTAATTTGACAAGTCTTGACCACAAGCCCACAATTTAGCTTCTGGGAAAGTAAACACAAACATAACATTGTCTACATGCCCATTCCTAAGACCTGAACCCAAAAGCTTTGAGATGTGTAAGTCAGGAGATGGTTTAATTCTGTGTACAAACACTAATGCCTGGTTTCTGCACGGGCTCCATTGTAGCACAATGGTACCATGACTTGGCTTTCTTTGACAATATGTAGCACATCTTCTTCCATATACTTCCATACATGCATTGTCATAACACTTCTGTTGTTATCATGGTCTTAAGCATATTTTGAGACTTCAAACAAAATCCTAAAACCTGTGTTATATTTACAGAACATCTGTCACTCCCAGCAAGTCTCAGAACTTGGCTCCAACAGCTCATTACTTACACACAAACAAAATGTTACTTACCTCTCTCAGGCAAGCAGTCAATAGAATCCTTCATCAGCACAAAAATACATGTACTTATTTTCAAACAAGATAGACACAAAATTAATAACATTTAACTACAGCTTTTTTTAAAGTAGACACAATTTCTTCAAAATGGTACTAGCCCATTTCTAAGACAAAATTCACTGTCAGTGTTCATAATAAGCCATTTTTAAGATGTCATTACTTTAAAAAAAACAAACAAACAAACAAACAAAATTTAAAAAAACAGCGAAAAAACCACCAAAATGCCATTAAATATAGGATGTCTGAAATCCTTTCAATCTTCACTATGACTTGTTCTGTAAATCCAGATGTACCCCCAGCCACACATAAAGCCAGCTCATTTTCAGTAAGACCCCTCTTTAAGCCCATGCCTTTTGTGTTGTGCTTCCTCGTGTTCCCAAACCAGAACACACAGCAGGAACTTCTCCTCCATTCCTGCACAGAGCAAAGGCTCAGGCGTCCGAGGACTCCACGAACAAGAAGAAAACCAGCAGACATTTAAGTGAAGACAACGTCTGAAAGAATCAGAACTAAATCACTACAGAAACTCTCCGTAGGGACTAACCCATCAGGCAGATGATGTCAGTGATGTTCTGGCAGACGAAGCTGGAAAAGCCCACCAGAAAGAAGAGAACTCAGCAAAGACCTGGTGCCACCCATTTGGGGCAGGACAGGTTTATTTTCATTATTCTGCTCAGACCAGACTTGCCCCAGTGACAGAGGGGGAAGCTAAGTGGGCACCAAGGCAGCTGGAATACTTGTAGTGTGTACAATTCCTCTCGCTGTGCCAGAGGAGGCTGCTCAATAAAGACAAATTATCTTATGACCATGGAACACATCCAGTACCAGCAGTCTTGACAACAGACAGTCTAGAACTATTGAACAGCCATTTTCAGGTACATTAAGAGTTTAAAGGGATATTCTGTGACCTTAAGAGAACTAAGAAGGTCCCAGAAAAGCTCAACATTTTGCTGATTAAATATGAAATAGCCTTCCAAGAACATTTAATATCATAAAACAAGAAACAAATGAACAACCCTCATAAAAAGGCATTTAAGCTGTTATGATGTAGACCTTAACTGCTTAGGAGATCAATCTCTTTCCAATTCAATTACTATACAAGCCTCTTCAAAATTAAGACTTTCAAAAACTCTAAGTTATGCATGATTTACCATACCATGAATTCTTTCCTATTTCAGCAGATAACTTACTGATCTATGATAACATCTTAACCAGTAAAGAAGGACTTCAAATCATGCATCTTAAATGCTGTTTTCAAGGATTTACAGAGTGTGGATGGTCCTCAGGTTTTTGTACAAGTAAATCTGCACAGAGGAAGATCCAAGTGCTTGATACCTGCCCCCATTCCCTCGGACCACACATGATTGGAAAGGGTGACAGAAAAGACAGGAGGAGAAACAGCAGATTAGAGACACAAAAAAACATTTCTCTATAAAGGCCAGGGAAGACCTGACAATAGTGCAGTCCTTCAGGCCAGTCCAAACTGACCCCAGGTCCCATGAAGATGGGTCACTGACTTCTAGGGAGGCCCTAAGTTGTCCCAGTGACAGACTGCCCAGGAGGCCACCCAGCTTCCAATGGGACGTGTGTCCATCCAAGGGTGCTGCTGGGGGAAGGAGCACAATTGGGCAACCCAAAGTGTGGCAGCATTCTTCTTCAGCTGGATGCACTGAGATAAAACATGGGAACTCTTTCATAACTGCCATGGAAACAAGACTGTGGTATTCACCCCAAAGAACCCAGAAGGAACCTTTGTGGCACAGTATCCAGCAGATATCCTACCCCAGTTGCAGGGATACCTCCGTCTGTGTTTGCATGGCACACTCTTGGGTTAGTCTGAAAAACCAAAGCTCATCCCAGAACTACACAGAGACTGAGTTTCTTTTTAAGAAGTGAAAATCTTATCTATTCAGAGATTTTTAAAATGAAACCGAATTCTGAATCTTTCCCCTGTTTTGGGAGAGTTCACTGAAGATTTAGAGCCAGAAAACAGCACAGAAATTATTAAACTGAAAGAAAATTGCACTGATCTGCCTTTCACAATAGTTATAATTGAGGTGGTGTAAGAATAACTAGCATTAGACTGTTCTATAAATTACAATATTCCAAGGGAGTAAGTCAGAAAATACAAAGGATTTTTTGTGCAGAAAAAACTCTTTATACAAGAACACAGAACATGAAATGCACAGATACAACCCAGAAAGATTAAGATGTGAGAGCAAATTCAAACCTAACAAAAGAAACATCAATGGGATAAAGCCATATGAAAATTAATTTTGTCACAGTAATGTACAACTGGAAAAGGCAACAGTGAGTTGCACAAGGTGTTTCTCTGAAATAACAGAGCTCCCTGCAGCCACAGGAAGGACAGCTGCAGGTACCTTTTTCTTCTCCACTATATCTTTCAGTACAGAAGCTGATCTATGTTATGTCTCCTTTCCAGAAACAGATACAAATACAACAGGTATGGAGGAGAGGAAGGCAGTGTACACATACAGCAAGGTAATTATAGAACTCCAGTGAGAGTTTCACCCGATAGAACAGGGATGGACATGGGTCACTGGCTGCTATCACACAAAAAAACATTCACACCAGCAGTTCAGTTGGACTTACAGGAAATATCTGAACTTCGGAAATGTTGTCTGCAAAAATATACCCAAAAATGATACTACATCCTGAAAAGACCTGTTAGGAATAAACCACACTAGAAAGCTAAAACAGTGACCATGGAGCAGAATCTGGACAACTTCAAATACCCAAGGAAGTACTAATGAGGCACACCAAAAACTGAGAAACTGCTGTTAACAGTAAAATGTACAAACAATTAAATCTAATCACCTGAAGTATGATACGGACATCAGACTAAAAAATTTAAAAGTAACTGGAATTTTAAAATCTGTACTGAGATATGAATGTTCAAATAACGTAAAGTGCTTCCATTTAGAAACTAAGATAAAAGAGAACAAGCTTGCACAGAGGGTACTTGAGAGTGATTTACAGATCACACACACTCACAGTGAGCTGCTCCCTGGATGTGTTTGCAGAGCACACAGCAGAAGAGAGAGTATAGAAACTAAGATTTTAGATCTAAGTTTAAAAACATGTTTATTGTTATTCAAAGATAAGTTATTCATTGCTTAGCCAACATATTAGTGCAGACAATATTCTCTCACTTCCTCTGGGTTTTCTTTAATCTTATCTGGATTTCTTTCTGTGTATTTCTGAGTAATCAAAAGTTACAGGCTAGATATCTCTTGAGTTATGAACATCCCTAGTGTTCCTGCTGTTTCTTCTGTATATATTCCTTCTTTCAGTGGGTCTCTAAACCAAGGATTAAAGGAAAAAAATCAAATAAGGTTCTTTCAATCAGACAGAATCAGCAATTTGATTTCTCCCAATGTATTAAGTAAACACTCCTCTTAAGACAGCAATTGATACAATTGGCATTAATAAGGATAGCTCAAAATTTAATGTTAGGCATTCCTTCAGCAGATGTGCAAATTCAGGACTATGGTAACAAAGCAAAAGTCGAAAGCATTTAGCTCATCTTTCAGTGAGGAAAATTATTCAAAAAACTACTGAATTATATACCAAAACAAACCTAAATATACTCACAAGACATTCGTAAATAGCACTGTTGGGGAATTTTCTGACTAAGCTGAAAATGAAAATTTGTCAAAATGTGAAGTGTTTTCAGCAAAGCCACTGATTCAACCACCACCAGTGCACTGGCAGAGCACCCCCGGGGCCTGGTGGGACCTGCCCGGGACCAGGGTCCTGCAGCTCTGCCCCAAACTAAGGGGGTTCCCTCTCTTGCTAATTAACTCGGGGTGGTGAAACCAGGAATGCACCACACTTCCCAGTAAAGGCAAAACCTTGATGTATAAACGTGAGGCTTTTCATTCTTTTCTTGCCAGAACAAAAGTACACGCGGAAAACCCACGGAATTTACAGACAGGTGTGAGGGGAAATGAATGGTAGCTGCACTATTTAGTGCAGAGAGAATATATATGGTGTGTCAACACATGGCCAAGTGTGAAGAATGCGTGCCTGCATGTATAGAAGAATCTGGGGATTCACAGGACTAAGCCATTTGCAGCTAGAGGAGTGGATATTGTAGTGTTTGTTAAATCCATAAGGAAATCCCCAGTTGCTGTTAAATTTGGTTAAATTTAAACTTCAGACTAGTCTGTAAAGATACCTCTGCCAACCCTACCAAGTCATTTATTGTAAAGAAGAATTGACAGCCTCATGACTATGGAACTAATGCCCTAAGTGCTTCCTGGTTTCCTAACAGACTGATTTCCCGTCTTGCTTAGAACTCAAAATTAGTCTTTATCTGTGAGACAAAAAACAGGCATAGAAAAATTCTCAAAAAACTTTGTCAATTCATCTTTGGAAAAACAATTTTGTTGCATAATATCAAACAGAATTTTCTAACTGGCCCATGCTACTTCTGCACATTTTCCAGAAATCATATTTTTGAATCACTATAGCAATATAAAACTTGACATCTTGTTCAGATTGCAAAGTTGGGAGCACTATAATACTGTCAGGGATTTCAGATTATTTTACTATTTTAGGCAGGTAAGGTTTGGGGGTTGGTTCTGTTTCATTGAGTTATTCTGTTTGTTTTTCTACTTTATTATTTCCTGGGACCCTAAAAGAGTGAGTGCTTGACAGAGACACTTGGTTCTGGGCACTTGCTTTCCCTCATTATCTCTGAAGAGGAAAAAAAAATACCTCTTTTGTTCCCCTTATCGCTTCACTACCTTATCCAAATATTCATTTCTCTTTTAAGAAGAAAAAGACAACTGAAATCATGCAGAAACTATGCCTTATATATTAAGAAAAACATTATCATTCAGGCAAAGTGCTAAGCACTCAGATAATAAAACAGAATAATTCTGTTTCTAGGGTTTTCCATTTCATGTTTTTTCATTTTCAGCTTAACTTGAGCAATTTAAGACAGACTTTGTGTGACATAAAAGAAACATTTTTTGCACAAAACTTTGGGAGTATATTACAAATAATTTATCTGCATTCAATCGTGATGCTTTTATACAGCATCATTAGCAAAAACTAAAATAAATGGTGACTTCTCAGACGGTGAGAACCAGCAGAGCTCTGCTGACTCCAGTGGGGTTTTGCCAATTGCCACATTGGCTGACAGTCTGGACCTTAAACTTACAGTACAAAATTAGAAAGAAATAAATTTCAAATTCTCTCTCCCTAAATACTGAAACCTCAAAAAAGAAGAAGTCTTCTATTCAAATAATTTTAAAAGAATGTGATGAATTATATCTATTTACCAGCAACTCCATCTGAAATATATTACTGGCAGGGTATTTATGTCAAAGGTGAAAAAATTGCATTGTAACAAATGCAATGAGACTTTTCAGTTTGAGAAATATTTTTTTAAAAGCTTGTTTATTTGATCCATTTTTCCTTTTTTCTTGTCCATAATGAAGTGAAAATTCTACACTCCCATGAAACACCCACAATTGTTTTCTTTTCTCATCCATGTCCATATGGCATGACAAGCTTGGAGCCACAACATTTTCTCATGAATGAGGGTAAATTCTGGATCGTTATTTTGAGCATATGGTATAAATTTTTATTGTTCTTCTATCTATAAATACTTTTTAATCATTTAATACATGATATAGAACATATATGCAGCCTTGGTCATATATACAGCAAGCAGACATTCTGTGTGTTCAGCTTTGCCAAACTGAGCAGGTTTAACCATTGCTGGAGTCACCCAGAGCAACTGTATTTGTGATTTGTTAAAAATAAAGTGTATTATGCAGTCTTAATTCCTTATTAAATTTTAAACCAGGCAAAATTTTGATTTCCAGTTCCGAAATACTTCAGTACTTCAATATTTCAATCCAACACTGTGTGTGATATGCACAGTGTATGATATGCACAGTGTACGATATGCACAAGAACTCCCCACCAGCCCTGCTTTGTGCCACTTGCCCTTTCCTGAGCTCATCACAGGCCCTGGCCCAAGGATAATGAGCCTTGGAGGGTAAAGATCCAAGTGGCCAAGGGCTACCAGATCAACACACCAGAGCCTACAACACACTGCAAAAAGGACAAAGGAGAAAACCTGTCTGGTCACCTATTTATAAACCAGCAAGTCCAAGTTGGTTTTTAGTGAAGTGTACCAAGAATTCTCTTCCAGGGTTCTCCAGTCAGACTGACAGAATTCCAAATAACTTCGAGGCTTCAAGGACAGGTCTGAGATGATTCAGTATAAAGCTTCTGTCATGGTTTGATGCAGTAGCCCTTTTGGTCATCATGCCAGGTTATGATATGGTGCTTCTATCACTTGCATTTAAGGAATGTCACTTGATTTGTTTTTGCAGACCTGGTGTAAGTACTGTACATTAAAATGCAAAGATACAAAGTTTCTGCCCAAGCAAACATCAGAGAAGGAACAAATCTCTGTAAGTAAAACCTATTAGCCAGGTATAACCAGCCAACACAATGCACTTCCTTCCCTTTCCCAAACTCTCATCCACTCTCCACAACATTGCAATGGCACCAAATCAACCCAAGTAACCTCAAAGGTTATTTCCCACCTCTAATTTTCCTTTTTTCTTAATGTATGTTAAACTCATGCCTTCGAGAAGTACATTTCCATACCTAAGGAAAAACAGTTTCAGGAGGTATATTACGGATAAGAGACAAAAATGCTGGCAACCATCTCTAATCAGAATGCAAAAAAAAAGAGGAAGTTCTTTGAGATGATATTTGAAAACAAGTAAACCAAAACCAGTTAATTTTTCCAAAGGCCCACAACAATTTCAGGGTAGGTGCTGTCAAGAAGAGTCAGACAGGCTGTCATAGAGTAAATGTACCTTCTGGCTGTGAAGACTGCTAGTCCCTAAGGAAGTCATGATTCCAAAAGTATTTATATTTGAGAAAGAAATCCTTTTTTATTATTATTTTTTATCTTTCATTAGAACAGCAATGTATCATCTCAACATAACTGCAAGTTCTTAGTAGTAATTCTTATTACTGAATTTCAGAAGCAAAAAACCCAGGTATCAAGGCAAGTTCTACAGAGTTAGATTTCTCAAGAGCTTAGTTCACTGGTTTCATATCTGCAAGCCAGAGTTATTTAGGTTTACACTCAGTGTCTGACAAGTTGAAGATTTTATTGCATTGAGAACCTGGCAGAGTACAGACTGAGAAAAATGTGCAAGAGGCAAGTGGGGAGTGTGTTGGCAGATTCTTAGTTCATTTAAGGTTACAAGAACAGCACTCAGACATCTCACTCAAGTATGCAGAACTCTTAACTTTCAGCTCAGGCTAGTATTAGGAATGGCCAAATGTAAAAGGTTCCAGAAAGTAACTGGTTTTTTCAGTATGTTTTATTTTCTCGTCCTGTTTTGCTTTAAATCTTCATTCCTTGTTATAGTTCACTGCAGTTATATACATAAATTCTAAATATACACAATAATATTACTACTAGGTAATTGTATTAACATTTACAGTGTTAGAGGGGGCACAGGAAAGGGGGGGTAATTGTTGTAAACCATTTTGCCATATTATAAACTATTGCTATTATTACTAAAGTATTACCTAAACATTTTGATTTTTGTAAAGAGCTGTGCAGCATTCTGACAAGGACAAGTTCCCCCTTAAGTTTTGTGGGAATTTTTTTCTTATAAGCAGGCCAAAATATAGCCCAGCAATATTGCTCCTCCTCGGTGCAGAACTCCAGAACACAGAGCTCACATCTGGGGCAGAGCCTGGAAAGGCAGAGGAGCGTGGAAATCAAAAGGAATGAGGGCGGAGAGGAAGGGAATCTTCCAAACTTGTCAAGCTTCAAGAAATGTTAAGTTTGGGTCCAGTTCAAGTTTTGGGTGAAGATTTAACTCAGTTTTTATTTTCTTCAAAATGCCTCAGTACCCTCTGGGAGTATTCTCTTCCTAGAGAGCTCTTGGAAAACCATATTTTTTCACTGACAAAAGGATCAGCAAATGAATCCTGATGCCAAAAGTTTGAAGTTAAACCAGTTACTGTGGCAAGTCTCATTCCCATGTTCGTTCCTCAAAAAGGATTTTTTTTCTTTACAAGGATTTTAAGAGATTATGCAGAACTTGTATATTTAGTGATTCTTCGTATTTCCAAATGAGACACTTGTCTATTATATTACATGCAACGAAGCAAAATTACTTCTCTATGCTTTGGTTTCAAAGACTCTTTCACACTGAAGTTGTTCCTTTAAAACATATTTTCTAAAGACTTTTACAGCTAGAAATGTGCTGCTGATCCAAAACATCAAGAAAAGGAACAGAGGAAGAGGGAGGATCTCTGAATAATTTAAAGCAGCCTCCTCATTCAAAAGTCATTCTCTTTTTAATCTCTCACACTTTGTAGGCAGAGACTTTGTGCTGGGCTCTGGCAGAAAGTCAGAAAACAATATATCTGCAGCTTTAGAGCAGGATGAAAAGAAACAACAAAAGGACAGGAGACCCACTACAGTTGTACTTCTACACCAAGTTTGTTTCCCAGCTATTTGCCTGCATCCTCAGGTAGAGTCCCATCTCTCTGCACCACGTGCCCTCTCCTACCCAGGGCACGAGTGTGTGTGAACATGCACATGCATGAGGACACACAGTCTGCTGGGCTACAACAGATGGCTTTCATTAACCACTGATATTTATGTTATTTTTTATAATGAGTCCTACTGGAACAAAAAACTCAAATGAAAATAAATTATCTGCATCATTAACAAAGACAACAATTAATAACCAATTGAACCAGGCCAAAATTCCCCTGTCCAGAATCTATGAAAACTCCAACAAACTCTAATACTTGGGGATTTTTTTCCATAATCACTATTCAGAAGTCCAGAAAGGCCTATTTTAGAGCATCTCCTATTGGATTCAGTAAGGGAATAGAGGCCTCCTGTCTTGAAGGAATACTTCACAACAATCCCTGGAAGAATCAGATAACCCAGAGAAGAAAAACTTCAGACATTGCCTGCTTGGAAGCTGACTGCAGAAAACTCATTCAGTAATAGCAGCACATTAAATTACTGACTGCGCCAATCCTTAAGGCCAAAAGGATTCTCGAATCTTTACATACTATTTACCATTTCCAAAGGGCTTTTTTGTGCTCCCCTATTTCTGCCTCTTCTTCCAAAATATCTTTAAATTAAACACATATGAAGAAAAGCAATATCAAAAACACAAACTATTTTCTTTTGCTTTGAATTAGCGCTTAGCTCACAGCAACAGCCCATCAGCATCAAGCTTCTGAGAGACCACCAACAAACATTTCATGAACCACAGCGTAAATGTCACTAACACCTTTAGTAATGTTCCAGCACAGATGTGATCAGATAATTATTTCCCAGGGAACCTGTGACTTTATTCTCAAAACTGATCCAAAAGCTGTCTAAGAATAGAGGCCACTTGTGTGGCCTCAACTCTGTATTGCATCAGTGCTTTCAAATACCTTTGGTACGTGGCTAATTGGGAAGCTCTAAGCACACAAGTCACTTCTGACTGTCACTGCTCAAGTCCATGACTCCGAGGGAAGGCACCTGCCCAGCCAGCCATGGGAATGACAGAGGGCTGGAGTCCAAACCTGCCCAGGTGTCACTCACGTTGCACACTCAGGTCACAGGAAAGGAACCTAGAAATTCAAATACAAAGCAAATACAAATAACTAGAGAAAGAATAAAAGAGGATGGCAAGTGCAAACATTTCCCAGGTACTTCTGCTGTTGCTAGGCACATATCCTGTAAGCACTGAGGTAGCACAGCAGAAAAGCAAGCTTGTAACCTGACAAGACTTCTTTTAAAAATACAGTAACTCTGACTGTTGGATAAAAGCTATTACTATTATACTTTCACAATACCCTACTGTTCTCCCAGCCACCTGTTCTCTTTGGCACATATGTACATTTTTAGCCCGAAATTCATGGAAAGCAGATCTCTACAAACCAATACAGAAATACAAAATGAACCACAATAAATAGAAGTGACATGCAAACAAAAATTCATCTTGTCCCAAGAAAGAGATCCATACACAACTCTCCAAATAACACAGATGCAAAGGAAATCTTTAGTTTTGTGCCCTCCTCTGGAAACACCATCCATTTACCCTTGTCAGACAGAAAAGGGAGGTCAGAATGTCCTGTGCAATCACTGTCCATGGTCTCTCTGGACACAACCCTCTTCCTTCCCAGGACAGGTTACTGTTTCTGAACCTTCTCACCCCACATTATAGGACAACTGGTGAAATTTAACTGAGTTTAATCTTCCTGTATCTTTGAGACTGGGATCCATCAGCAGGATGTCAGCTCTGCCCCTCAGTTAATGCATCAGTTGGCCACGAGCAGGAAGGCTCTACGGGTTCCTCATTTAGGAAGTAAGAACAGTGAATTAATTCCACTTTGCAGTGGAAGAGCTGTGTGGGATGCAAGGAAAGGAGTGTGTGATCCCGGAGCTGAAAGCCACAGAGCAAACAGCCAGGAGGATTACCTATTTTCTGTCACACCACTTTGAGTTGTATTATTATAATAGGCATTTCAATTTTGTCCAGTAACTTTTATATTGAGCAGAATAATTTATGTTTTACTAAACAGTTTCCCCAGAAAGCATGTGATCATGATTTGAACACGTGAAGTGTACAGAGATACCACTGCACTTAGTAGCTTGTTTCATGGTACACTAAGTGCCATTTACCATTTGTCTCACTTCAGCTTGCAGTCCATCACTCCAGCTAAACCCTTACAATGTTTTACTTTCTTCTGCTCAGCCAGTCTCTTCTAAATTTCTTTTTTTTTAAAAAATTATACACGTTAGGTTTTCTACAGTACTCATCATAGGCATCTGCTTCTCTACTACCATAATCTTGGTAGTTCTGCGTCATGTCTTACCTTTATAATCTTTTAAATAAGTTATATCAAAACAGTATAGAGTAGTCTGCTAATGCCATTTTACAGAGATTAAAAAAAACTGCTCCATTTCCAGTTTGCATTTTTATGGATTACAGGAGCCTCCTTATCCCAGCTCTGATCTAGGGGCTCACAATCAGACCTCGCCCACAGCAACAATCTCCTCCACGGGAAGCCCCAGTTCCCAGACCACCATTCTCCATTCTCTCACCTTGTTCCTACCTCTAAACAGCCTCAGTTGAGATTCACACACATTTTCGTTTAGAGGATTACACCAGCAGGTTATACAGAAGATTCCAGGGGCCTGTCCTCACACTCCTTATTTCCCAGTTTCTTTTTGCCATCCCGTATTCCAGCAGCAGTTGCAGCACTGAGGTACAGACCTGGCTGGGCTTGGGATCTGCTGCACTGTGAATTTGTTTCACCACTGCCAGGTGGCCAAAATAACACCTCTGAAAGCCTGTCTCTATGCACACTCAGCTGTGCTTACTAGTTAAATCCTAGGAAAACCATATGAAATTCAGATTGGAAATAAAGTAGAGGTAACTGTGAACCCTCATTTTTTACTCTTAATTACCAGGTGAGGAACACAAACACCTATTGGTTTGTGTTCTTGGGCACAGTCACATTAATAAAATTGTTTAATTTGGGAGTCCACGAGGTCTATCCTTCAGTATCTGGTATACATTGCTCATTTTGACAGTGTATTTGTTTCACATTTGCTTCTGAGCACAGAGTAATCACTTCTTTCTGTAAGTTCTGCATTTCTAAATAAAGCAGAAAAAGCAGTTTTGCTTGACTGAAAGAGAAATTTTCCTCACTAAATTTCTTTAGGCACATACAAGAAAAAACAACATTTCTGTTCATGCTCTGAGTTTCTCTTGTATGCATATAATTTGTTTACTTAAACTAAATATTTGAAATACAGTATGTAATTAAATAACCTGTAACAATAACTTAATTGTGAAATTCCTTTCTGAAGTAGTTAGGGTAAAACTAAAGGAAAAAATGGGGTATGTTAAGGTCACAGTAATTTTAAAACTCACCTCATTTAAATAAAGAGCAAATAAATAAATATAGAAATTTGCACCATTTATATTTATACAAAATGTGTGTTTGTTAACACATAAATTGTACAAAACCTGTTGTTCAATGGCCAGCAATACCACACACCTACCCTGCATTTCACAAGCCATGTCAGTCAATGTGGGGGGGGGTTCCCAGTGGGTCAGTCTGTCTCCCCTCCTCTCCCTGCCCCTTGCCTTGGACAAGCTGCCCTGCACATGGCCATGACATCAGTGGGATCTCTGAAAATGCTCTCCCTTGGGTTTGGCACAGAAATTCCTCTGATGGATCAGTGGGTTGTGATCCAGCCCACTCAGCAGTGACACGACCACGGCAGCAAAGGCAGGGGAGCAGCAGGAGCACCCAGCTCTGGAATGAGGCATCACCCTTGGCAGGGTGGTCTCAGGTCAGCAGGGGAGCTAAAGCTCACTGTGACAGTGCCTTTGGAAGGGAGGAAAAAATTATCTATTTTTTAAAGCAAACAGCAAAACTACCTCCTGCATAACAAAAATGCAGGCGAGTTTCAAGAAGAAAGATTAATTTCCTTTAAAAGATTAATTTCCTTTAAACCCCTTGTGGACTCCAAATGAAAGAGGCTATAAAAACAAATACGTTCCACCATGAAGAATGTCCTCCAAGCAATGCTCTGTGTAAGGAAGATATGAAGAAAGATTGCCTCACTTCACAAACTAAACAACATAATCCAGCTTCCAACAGCACTGTCCCTGTCTGCATGGTCACCACTCTGCAGTGCCACCCACGACAGCCAGCCTTGAGTGCCTACAAGACAAAGTCAATACTGACTTCTAGCCCAATGCATTTTCCAAAACCATGTGCTTTTCCTTCATGCAAAACATCCCCCTCAGCTGCCTGTTTCCTCTAAACCCTACAAACAAGCACAAGCATCAAAACTCCATTCCATCCCTGAGTCCTGCAGGAAAAAAAGAAATCCAAATGATTGCACCAAACAATCCCTTATGTATCTAGGACACGTATCTGGGACTAAAATGAAGACTCCCTCACTAATCTGTATCACAAATTAATAACTAGTGCGTTCAGTCTCCTCCATCAAAATAGCTTATGGCTGCTTTTGCATCAACAGTCTCTAAGAAACAAAACAAAACAAAGGCCATAATTACAGCTCAGTACATATCACAGCCTAATTAACTTCTTTCTTCAAACAAGAAGTGGAAGCAAACAAACAAACAAACCTCAATAATTCAGTATTCAAAGACCACCTCTTACCTAAAGAAAATACAGTCACAGCACATTCATCAGTCCATGTGACAGGTGCCCTTTCTGCAGTAAAAGCACAACTATCCCTCACGGACTTAAAACACCTGGTCATCACAAAAGATACTGAAATTCGGAAAGAAAATTATGAAATCTGTAAGAACTGCATAAAGATCACACTTGGAAATCAATCTTCCCTAGACTGTACTTGCCCCTAAACAGTAACTCACCAAATAGCATCTGAAATGGATAAACAACAAATTAGGGAATCAAAGCGGAGAACAAGAAAGTGTGTGTTGGGCACATGCAGGATCTCAGCAGGTCTGGGAGAAGTCGACAAATGCACCAGTAAAGTACAGCCATTCTGACATGGTGTGTTCTGGCTGTTCAGCAGCTGTTCAGCTGCTCTACATTCCTTCAGCAAAACTTCATTTACTTGCTTTCTTGATGCTAATGCTGGAAGTGATAATTACCTCAGCAAATGGTGAATAATCTGATGCAAAGAAAGGCAAACTTGTGCTTTTCAGATCTTGCTGTAAAATCCCTAGCTTGGAAATGCAGCATGAAACTGTCTCTCATGCAACCCAAACATGTTAAGCACAATCTTGTCAAGTTGTCAACACGCACAAACCACTCCTTGCTCAGGTTTACACAGCTAATTTTACTAATTCTTTTTGCAAGCAGCCTACACAATACCCTTGTTGCAGAACATGAGCCTATGTCATGTGCAGAGTAAGCAACACAAGGATCACAACACAGGTTTTGTCACCGCTAAAACAAACTTCTCTACCTGTAATGGCAGAGAAGCATAAAATACCCACTTGTTTTTAATAGGCAACTTCATTAACTGAGGTGGGTTAGCATCCCAAGGAATGAGCACAGTCAGTGAGTGACACAGCACAGCTGATTAATCACCCCATGTACAACACCTCAGTCATGCTAGGGAATTTTTTAATGCAAAGAATTAAGTAAAAAATTATTTTCTTATTTATAATGTTTTCTTTTATCCAAAGGATGACCTACTGTCAAGAGACTTTTGTCTCTTGGTGTTTTAGTTATGTTTCCATCAAACAGCTCCCTCAGATGTTTTAAAGGACTACAGGAAAGCACAGCTAAAGAAAGGTGTAGAGGACAATACATTAACTTCTGAAAGTCACTGCATGTGAAAGATATCATTGATGAATATCAGAGGCCATGAAATAACAGCCAGGAGACAATACTGCAGTACAAATGACAAACAAGTTCTTGATAAAGTCAAGCTAAATCCTGGCCATGCAGTTCTCCCCTGGCTGTGCAGATCAGACTGCAAAGAACATAACACTAGATATTAGAGTGCCTTCGTGGCACTGGCCTTGGGGACACAAAAAAGGAAAACAGCTAAGAAGGGGTGCAGTGTGGCATCCTACAACTGAGTTACTAACTTCAAAATTACTCAGATTATCACTGCACTAAAATATATACATTAAACAAAAGGAGGAAGCCAAGGTATAACAAAAATGTTAGGTAAGGTTTGTACAAAGCACAAAAGTTAATGAAATGTGGCACTGTAATAATTTCAGCAAGCAGCTAAGGCCTTTAATGGCATTAGCTGATATTCTCAGGGTTGGATGGTATGGAATAAGATCTGGTGTTAAATTTGCCCAAACTGCCACTGGAAAAACCAGAAATAACTTTTCTTAGGATAACATCTTCAGATGCACACTGTCCAGAGGAGCATTATTATTCATTAGTTACACTGAAAGACCATCAGATGATGTACATTCTACCAGATTTGCATTACAAAAACCACAGAGTTCAGTTCAAATGCATGCTCTGTCATGACAATGACAGTTAATTATTTTTTTGCAATTACCGTGCAGACATGTAAATATTCAGGAATAACCTTTCTGTAATACATATGAATTGAAAAAAAATCTTACATATATTCACAAGTATTAGTAACTTAATACTGTTGGGGTAAAAGAAGATATTTCTTCAGCTTTTTTTGTCCCTAAGATGCAACTTTTTCATAATGTTAAAAATCTTTGATTGCCTCACATAGTTAATACAAATCATAGAATACAGATTATGTTATAATTACTGTTGGATGAAATCAGATATTCAAATTTCAGGTATAGATCTGAGACATTCTCCTCCTAGACATAAACACCTGAATCCCTTTCACGATTTCTGAAAATTAAAATTCATAGGGAAAAAACTCAACAACAGTGTGATATAACATAGCAAACATAGTAAGAGACATTTATTTAGCTGTTGGTTAGAAGAAAGTTGTGTGGATTTTTCATACACATTTTACCAGAATAATATAGTTCCAGTTTTGTACTGGTAGGGCCAGTACAAAACGGGCATTAGGGGCCACCTTTCACGTGCAATTCCCCAGAAGGCAGAGGCTGTAAAGCCCATAAATCCTTATTCAAAGCCAGAACGTGTGGGTTGCACCATACAATTAGATCAATGTGCCTCCAACAGTCTTGCATTACAGTTATTCCCAAATGGCTCACCAGTCCTTGGGTAGTTTCAAGTGAAAAGTGGGATGCAAGTCTAAAGAACTATTGTCATTGTAAGTAAAATGCAATTGCTGTCACAACTTAAATGATGATTCTTGCCCTGAAATACATATGAACGTGAACTGAAAGAAAAGTTGCATCTAATTGCAGCATATTATTGAGATTTTTATCATCTGGAATCCATATGGGTCACAGTGTCTTAATAAACAATAACACATTTTATTTTGATTTACTGAAAATTAACAGGGCAGTTGGGAAAATATTATTATTGTAAAAGCCTGTTTTGCATTTGTTTGGCAATACTAGAGCTGGAAAACAAGAGAACCTCTTTCTTTTTTCCCCTCTGTTGTTGATATTAGGAAAAAACAATGCAGCTGGTAACATTAATGATATCCTATATCCTCCCCAAAGATGAAAGAGGTCAAAGCAAGCTGTAATGGGCTGGAGCAGATGAAACAGCCATCCTGGATTGATTAGCTCAGAATCCAGACACAGGCAACCCATTTCTTTCCACCAATATTCCCTGCTATAGTCCAACAGTCTGCAGAGTCTCCAGGCTTTGCATCAGGCAGTTCCTCAGCACAGTCAGCCCAGAGCAAACTGCAGGGCAGGGCTGCTCCTGTTCCTGCTCCTGCCAGCCCTGGAGGGCACGAGGGAGAGGGCAGAGCAGACTGGCACAGAGCATCCAGCACAGGTCACACTGGCTACTGTGCTGCTGGCAGCTACCTCGTTATACAGCCCTGCTTTCAGAGATTTACAATTAAAACTCCATTAGAATAATGCCTGCTTGGCAAAAATGTAGCAATCAAGTTTGTTCCAGAAGGGATTTATATTTTAATCAGAGAAAAATCAGTTCAGCTGTCTTTTTGGAGAGTCAGAGAGGCTGGCTAAGGAAGACAAACAAAACCAGATTTTTGGTGGTTTCTGCAGTTCTTTTGTTCTTCTTGAGGAATCAGTACCATGTCAATGTAATAACCATCACGTAATAAGATCCATACCAAGAAATGAGGGCTTCATTTGACAACTGATCAACACTGCCTTTAAACAGAGTTAACATTATTCCTTTGTAACTCTGTAATCCAGATCCCTGTCTTTCATCTCTTACATTTAATAAGCAAAAAAAAAAAAAAATCATTATATCCTAGAACCTAGACTTGACTTTTAGAATGCTCATGACCTCACTGTTCTCACCAGTGCTCTGATCATCAGACCACTGCAGATGCTAAAAGGCATGAAAAGTCAGTAAACCTTTCCTTAAAAATCATAAGATTCCTTAACACTGGGCCATTACAGTACAGCTGACTACACAACTGACCTGAGGATAATTCAAGAAAAAACTGACATGTAACATGCAGTGGTCCAGAAGAACAATGCCAGAATTTTTCTTACATTGAACAACACTGAAAACAACTTGACTTAACTCTGTTCTTGAGACACTTCCCCTTATCCTGCAAGAGAAATTCACAGCTAATTGGATTTAAGTGCTTCAGGTAAATATGACCTTGTACTCAGAACAAAAACAGGACAAGAACAATATAGAGGATGCAGTGTTCCTTTTGATGCTGTTTTACTGTGATCTATCCCATGTCTAGGAAAAGCCCGTGGAGTATAATCCACCTACACACCTATCCATTCAGAGACCCTCTCTGGGACCATGAGAACATCCTGAAGGCACCTGAGAAGTGTCTGGACATTCAGCTGTTCCATCTGCAAACAGGTTCCACGACCTCTCCAGTGGCCACACGGTCAGAAAAGCCCCATCAGGCACTGACAGAGTAACCCCAGGAGAATCAAAGGCTTTCAGTGGGAACTTTTCAACGGCTATGAATTCCCACCACTCTTTTTTTAAATACTTCTTTAATGTCCTCCTGTACTACAGCAATTTAGCAAAGAATTAACTTCTCTTTTAGAGAACGTAACATCATGTTAGAAATAAAGGCACAGAGAGTGACAAGAAAGGAAATTTTCCTCCATCACACAAGATGAACAAAAAGAATTTAATTGTTAAATAGAGGAAACCACATTATTGGCATTTTAAAAAAATCATATAATACAGGTTCCCAGACATCAAAGCATCATAACTCTGTTCATTGCTGAGCATTTGAGAAAAAAGGCAGGAGAGAAGAGGGTGATATGTTTTGTAATCCTCTGTAGTAACATAGAGGCAAGAGAAAAAACAGGGAATAAAAACTCTTGTAGCCCAGTACTTAAGAAAAGCTCCACGCTACTTTATTTACAAAACAGCTAAATAGATTCATTGCAAAAGCTGACAAATCACAAGTAAAACTTCCAAAAATAAATGTTCATTAAAAAGTTTTAAGCTAGAGGGGTTTCTTTAATCCTTTTGTCATTTGAGCAATATGTGATCAAAGGCATTTCATTTTCCCATTCCTCAAACATTAAGTAAATATGTGGGCTTAGAAAAGAAATTCATGTAATTCATAGCAGGACAGAAAGTAGTACTGGTTACAGCAAATAATTAAGGCTAAAGTATTAGAGGTGGGAAATGAGGGGCACAGAGCCTGATTTTCTAAACAAAGACATGATTAATTTTTTTCAAAGACTGGAAAAAATTCCCCAAACCATTTCTCTCTATGCATCCATATGTGCCAACTTCTCATCACATTCGTTAATTTTATTGGCCAGCGTGTTTCCCATCTACTTAAAAATAAGCAGAAAGGAACAAATTAATCTCTTTGCTCTACTTTGGTGCTGTTCTTTCTCCAGCCCACCTGAACAATGCCCCCAAAGCCATGCTGCTTCCATGTGGGGCTGTGCCTGACCCTGCCTACCTGGCCAAGATTCAGCTCTGACCAGGCCTGCAGAACAGATCCCCACCTTGTCTCCAGCCCTGCCACATCACCACGGACCTACTGAGGGGGTTTGGCTCCCCACCCTGTCTCCAGCTCTGCCACATCACCAGGGACCTGCTGGTGGGCACTGGGCTGTCCCTGGCCTGCCCTGCCCCTGGCAGGAGTGCTGGGGCTGATCCCAGCTGCCAGCCCTGCTCCTGCCCTGCCCCTGGCAGGAGTGCTGGGGCTGATCCCAGCTGCCAGCCCTGCTCCTGCCCTGCCCCTGGCAGGAGTGCTGGGGCTGATCCCAGCTGCCAGCCCTGCTCCTGCCCAGAGCCTTCGGGCAGCTCAGGAACCCCCACGCTGGCTCCAGAGCAGCCCGGCCCGGCCCTGCCCTGTGCACCAACCCAGAGCTGCAACACGGGCACAGGCAGGCCTTGGGATCAGTCACAATGATCCTGAGTCCTCTCCACACAAACAAGAGGGAAGAGTGGCTCTCACTTGGGGCTTCAGACTCCCTGACCAGAAAAGAAGAAGTCAGGACAAAAACTGTCCTTGGAGCAGCCCCAGCAGCTCTGCCCAGCTGGGTACCTGCTTGAGAAAGCTCCTCCACAGGAAGATGAACAGGATCTACCTCAGTTTCTGCATGGCCAGCTGCCAAGTGTGTGCCTCCTCCCTCTGAAAGGAGAGCCAAGGTGAGACCAAAGCTGCTCAGGATACTGAGGCAGCAGAGCTGGCTGTGAGTCAGCCACAGCTGGGGGTACTCGGCTCCCTTTCTCCTGGTAATTATTTCACAGGAGTCCTCATGTGCTCTTAACTAGGCTCCAATGCTACTTCTCCCACACCAGCAATGTACCTCATCTTTTGACTATCACACATGTTTCAGAAAACTAGTACCACACATGAGACTGTAGGAGTGCCAGTGGAACAGGATGAAATGCCAGGCTGGCAGGGCACAGCAGAGCATACACCACTAGCAGGGTTTTAAATCTGTAAGTCACTGATGTCCAAATGACAGATCAGATCCATAAGACCTGGAAGAAAAGGGAAGAGATTTAGTGAGTAACTCCATATGCAAATCACAGGAGGTCCTCAGACTGTTCCCATTCCACATTCAGAGCAAAACTTCAACCGTCAAAAACTTTCAACTGATGAAAATCCTGTGGATTCAGGGGAAAGAGACAATCCACCTATAATTACACTGAAGAAGTCACCAGGGAGGAGAGCATCTGAAAGCAAACCCAATACAAGATTTTAAATTTAATTACTCCAAATATCATAAACATTTATTAGACTGAGGTGACTGCAAAACAAAACCCAAGACATCACTAGAAAACTCAACTGAACCTTCAGCAGAAGCAATTTCAGCCCAACAAAAGAGCTGGTCACCGAGACAAAGGGGACTGAAAATGGATCAAGGTTGGATTAGCAGAGAGGAGCTTGTGGCAAGAGCTGTGAACATCATGCTCAGTGAGTTTGGGTGTTTAACATAAGAGAGAAACAGCATATGATTGGGGAGATGGAAGGGGTTTTACCTAGTGAGTGCAAGAGCACAGTACTTTATGGCAGCGAATAATCCAAAGTAAAGCAAGAAGGCTGAGTGAGACTGAAGCCAGAGAGATCAGAAGGTAAGCCTGAATGCAATCTATGGCTGGAATAGGAACTACAAATAAACTAATAAATTAAAAATGGGAAAAAAAAATCAAAATTAGCACTAAGGTGGAAGAAGAAATGCTGCAGAAATATTTCACATCTGCCATCGACATCAAATATACAGACTAGTTATAGCCAGAATATTAAAAAAAAAAAAAGGCATCATGTCAATTACAATTAAATGGCAATAAAGGTAACAATAGGCAAAGGGATAGTAAATCTGAAGAACAGCAAAAAGAAGGAAGGTAAAATTTCTTTTTAATTAAAATGGATTCACAGTGTCACTAAGTAACTTGCTCTTTAAACTTTACCAGCCGTGCAATAATAAACTGCAAGAACACCAATAGATCTCTACTGTGCTTCAAGCCTTTACTCCTCCTGCTCATCATTACGAGCTGGGAGAGATCTCGAAACAGGCCATTATAGCTGAAATATTTAGCCATGTGTTTCTTTAACCCCCCTTGTTTCCCTGCCTGGCAGCGCAGGCAGGATCTGCTCCACGTGTGCGTTCTCCTGCTGCTGAGCAGAACTGACTGTTCGCTCCCTTCCAGCTTTTACAGATTTGTTCTTCACTCTTATTTTCTCCCTGAAGCAACATTAGCATTGTTTCTATTTCCTCACCAGCTTGTTCCTGAATTCTCAACACCTTCTCAGACAACCACTCACATTGTTGCTTCTGCAACACTGCAGCATTAACCTGTTCTTCCTCCTTGCCAAAGAAACACTGGTGTTCTCTGGAGTAGCTGAGTCACAAATCAGCTCTGTGAGTGACTTCCTGAGGTTCCTAATTAGGTATGTTGGAGAAGTGACTGAAATCATGGACCTGCAAGTCCCAGAGAAAACCAGACCATTCACTTTTCAACCCACAGGAAAACTTCCATGAAATCCCAAAATAAGCAGCCCAGAGGAAAAAGTACCGGATTTTTTTTCTTTAGTTACTACAGAGATATGTAGTTTAGCTGTTTGGTTCATACAGCTGAAGAATAAGCTATGAGAATTCAGCTGAGTCGAGACTGACAATTTTCACAGTCCTCTGCGAGTATTTTCGAAGCTATTGCAGAGAAACATTAGGAAATTGTGGTACACAATATGAATCAAATGAGCAACAGAAGGATAAATGTGACTCATCTTGCAAGGAGAAATGTTAACCATTATTTCTTCAATAAAACAAGTTCCTGCCAATGGATGGAATCAAGAGGGTATATGAATACTCCAAGATTCAAGAGCAGCAAACTGGTACCAGGGGTTACAACAAAGAAGAAAATGTTAAAGTAAACAAGCTACAGTACAGCCAGTCCTGATGGAGAAATACCACGCCAGCAGGTAACCTACTGGGTAAGTCTCCTCTCCTAAGACTAATGCACATGGAAAGCTGGGCAGCTTCACACAGGAGTTATTATGGAAAGCAGCCATGGCAGGTGAACACTAAAGTCACTACTCGAGATCATTTTTTCCCCAGCATCACTGAGGACAACACAGGATATCCCTATGCCTGCTCACACAGCACTGCTCGTGGTCTCACAGGTTGCTCCGTTCTCTGTAAGCAGAGCAGTCATTTATGCTCCCAGACACTTGGGTAGGGATCCTCCTCCGTGCTACAGGAGGCTGGCAGGCCAAAGACAAAGCTTTGAAACTGTTCCTGGATAAAGTGGATTTCATACCTGCTGCTAAAGCCTTTGGAACTTCTGATTAATCTTCCTTGAGCAAAACTGCAGTCAGTGCTCGTTCCTCAGGGCAACAAACTCTGTTAACACACTCTTTCAAGAGACCTGTTGTAGCCTGAAATCTCAAAGAGCAGACCTTCTCCCTGAGCAGCTAACACCACTTTTGGCCTTTGGGCTTTAAGGGTGTGGTTTGGGGATCAATTCAAAATGATCTGACTGGACCACAGCCAGACAGAGAATCCTGTATCTGTGCCTATCAGGCTATGCAATGAGAGTATAACTGAACTTCTCTTGTTTGCTGGGATAGTTTTAATCAGATCATTTCCCAGTCCAAGCTATGGCATGACAACAAAGAGAATGGCACTAGAGAAGGGCAGAAATGTGCAGCTGGCAATAAGGTCAGCACACGCAGCCCAGACTCGGATCTGCTTGAATTTCCCATCAAACAGCACCCTGCACTGGGTATCTGGGTGGATTATTAATATGAGATGGAACAAAACATATTATAAACACTAAAATCTGTGCATCTTCATCCCCCAAGGATCCTTAATGACTTCGGAGGAGCTGTGAGCAAAACGGTGGTGTTATGATCTAGTGCAGAACCGGCTGTCACTGTGTGCTGCTCAGGCCAGGGAGAACCCTGTGAGAACCCTGTGACAGCCCCGGGGAACCTCTGCCCACAGCACAGCCCCTGCAAACACAGCACCACCTCTGCCCACAGCACAGCCCCTGCAAACACAGCACCACCTCTGCCCACAGCACAGCCCCTGCAAACACAGCACACCCCCTGCAAACACAGCACCACCTCTGCCCACAGCACACCCCCTGCAAACACAGCACAGCCCCTGCAAACACAGCACAGCCCCTGCAAACACAGCACCACCTCTGCCAACAGCACACCCCCTGCAAACACAGCACAGCCCCTGCAAACACAGCACAGCCCCTGCAAAC
>NW_016690294.1:2584736-2590125 GCF_001604755.1 Lepidothrix coronata
ACCCTGTGACAGCCCCGGGGAACCTCTGCCCACAGCACAGCCCCTGCAAACACAGCACCACCTCTGCCCACAGCACAGCCCCTGCAAACACAGCACCACCTCTGCCCACAGCACAGCCCCTGCAAACACAGCACACCCCCTGCAAACACAGCACAGCCCCTGCAAACACAGCACCACCTCTGCCACAGCACACACATCACAACCTCTGCCCACAGCACCACCTCTGCCCACAGCACACCCCCTGCAAACACAGCACATGGCACTCAGGGGTTCAGCTGCTCACAACCTGTCCTGGAGGTATCTTTACTCATTTGGACATACCATCCTCTCTATTTCATACAACTTTTTTTTCTTATATTACCATGAAACAGAGCCAGTGCAGTAAAAATATTCAGTCTATTTGCTACTTTGGACTTAGACAGATAATGTGAAGTTCTTTGAATCAGCTCTTCCCTAAACTCCTCTTCAAGTTTGTAAGAAATGTTCACATTGTCTATTTTTAAAGGAACGAATAAATGATAAGGTAGATATGTCTTCTTTATTCAGTAGCTAGATCACAGTTATCTAACTGGTAATTATGTGAAAGTGAAGTTTATCCATATTTTATACTATTTATTTAGTATATTATCAGAATTTTTTCTCCCTAATGCAGCCAAAGATGCAATGATTCCAGAAGTCTTTGCATATGGAGTTAATACATTGCCTGACGACTCATCAAATAGAAACAAGTAATAAAGCTCCAAGTGTTTAGTTAAATTTAATTTACAACTAAGCAAAACAGTGTTTATTGGAACAAAAAAGGTCATTAGTGTCTTACTAGGAAGCAATTAAAATAACAGATCAAAGCCATTCATCAAATCACAAAACAGATGCTAAGCTTTGCTGTAAGAGATTTAGAAGCAGTTGTGCATGTAACAGTAGAAGTCCACAAACTCTGTTGCACCTTCTGTGACCACAGAGAAGTTGCTGGAAAACAAGATTTATCACATACTAGATTTAACTGTGATTCTCCAGGTCCAGACATGTTCATCTTATTCATCTGGAGACTCAAAATGAAGGCATTGAAGGGAATGAGATTCACTTTCTATAGTTCTGTATTTTTAATATTAAAATTATTCTAACCCAAAGAAAATATTTATCATGCTCTTGGCAAGCTATTCAAACCTCAACACTGACTTCTACTTCAACAGTATAATGAAAACCTTGACTGTCAGTAGAGGAGAATTCAATTTAAAAAAAGTCCAAGGTTTTATCAGTTTGAACAAGTAACCTGTCCTTTACTCTCTCTCTTCAGTAGTGGACTGAACTGAAACACTCTTGGCCTCCTAAAGTTCAGGTACTCCAGTTGTCTCTACAAATGTTAAATAAGTAGTGAAAAATAGTTGCACATAAAAAGGCAAGGAAATGTGGATATTAGAATTCTGTTTCTATTAGTTTCTCTGTTTCACATAGGAGCCACAATCCATTGTTGAAAACCCCTGCTAATTAACTGGTATCTCAGGTCACAAATTTAGGAAATCTGTCAATAAAAATCTTGAAATCTCTTCTTACAAGAGATTATATCTACATCCATGTCAGACTGAAAAAAACTTGTTTTTAAATATAGCTCAACCACTGTCTTGCCACCAACTTTGCTCAGAAATTAGCATCTCCCCACGCTGAACCAAGTCAGCAGGAACGTGAACAACTGGGACTGGACCCAGCACTGAGCTGCAACCAAACACCCCAATTCACTGGGGCACAGGCAGAGCTGCCCAGAAGCAGTTGTTCAGTTTGGTTTGGTTTTTTGGGAGGGGGAAAATTGCCAGCCCAAATTCCCTGCTGCAGCTCAGTTCAGCCAAGGTCAGCTGACAAACCTTTACGAAGACGTGTCTGAGTGGCTCTGTAGGTGCCAGGCCAGCTCAGTGCCAGGTGTGCCAGGAGCAGACTGGGATCATACAAGGCCTCTGAGCAGTTCTTTTCCAGCATTGTTTCTCTCTGGAGTCTCTCATTATCCAGTGGATCCTAGAGCCCACTACCCTGAATAAGAGAGTTGCCTGCCCAAGAGGAAAAAGAGCCCCCAAAGCAGCAGTGTTTACACTGGGGTAGAGATTTGCCCTTAGTCACTGGGTGATCAGCACACAGTCTAAAGCTCCCTGTCTGCCCCTGCATTTCTCATGTGAAGTATAAATATTGCTACTGATCATAAAGCTAAGTGATAGCAACTGTCAATTCTACCCTTAGGGCAGCTCCTCTGTACCAACAAGCAGCTGAAGACCCTCCTAGTGAAGATTCCCTGCTGTTTTTCACAAATTCTTAAAAATGAACTGGGAATTTGCTGAAGGATGCCCTGAAGCGCATCAAGTGGGATTCTCACTAACAAATAACAAAGGGAAATTCCATATGCTCTGCAAGCAGCTTTTAACCAAGCACAGGATTACTGACTAAGAGACAAGAGCAGAAACTTCCTAACTCTGAACCCCACCACTATTTCACCTCAGTTTCCTCTGAGCAACCATCATCTACATTCAAACCCTGCAGGATGAGGCCAACCACCTGGGCTACACACACAGTACACTGGAGTGTAAGAGAAGGACACCTGACCCAGCAATGGATACCTGTGGGAATTGGCCTGGGCACCGAAAGTGGTCTAAACATGACAGTGTTCCATATAAGCTAATGTATTCTATTTCTCAGAAAATTCCATCATTGACTGTGCTAAGCTGAGTGCTGTCACAGATAGATCACTTATGGTATCCAGCCTGGCTTGTTTAAAATTAACTTGGGTATCTGGATACTAAATTGTGCTGTGTAGCAAGATGAACAGGTAATAGAGTTCAACTGTTATCAGTGTAATAAGATATTAAGCTTTTACATCACAGGTTCTCAAGAATCTAATTAATAATAGTCACAGTTTCTTAATTTCATTTTGTAACAGTAGGAATTAATTTTGCTCTGCATTAATGTAATCCATAGGAGCAGCTATCTTTACCAGTGTATCTTGTTACCTATGAAAGGAGATAATACAAGAGAAGCAGAAACCCCTTGCACTAGCCTAACTTGGGTAATGATTCACTGGAATGAAAGCCAGTGGTGGAGGGAGGTGCTGCAGTAAAACACAGCCACACAAGTGCTTTGTATGGAATCTAGCTTTGACAACATACCCCAGCAGCATCTCACTGCCTGATAACTTTTTCCTAATGCTTCAAGATTTTTTGCTCTACTCACAGATGCTTTCCATACAGGATCTGGCAGATTTTCATAAGCATCTTGTAACCAGCAGCCTTAATAACAGTAACATGGGTTAAGAAGAACACCAGTTCGTGTTCTTCTTTTAGAAAGGTTATCAGGTTTCCTGCTTCTGAAGGATTTTGGTGTTTTGTGGATGCATGGGAAGCTTTTGAATTATTTTGTTGTATCTGTGGGAGTTCAGTCTTTTTGCTTATTGGCTGCCATCTTGCATTTCAACCCTCTGATTGACAGAGCAACCAGAATGTACAAGCAGAAAATCAATAATGCAGGACCTCCAGACAGACCACTGCTGCTCTTAGAAGTAACTGGTTTACTGGTAGCAGTGCCAGTTGCTGATCAGATAATATAAAACTAGCCAGCCATGAATAGAAACAATGTAAAGACAGATGCAGTGTTTCTTTGCTTGAAAGGGTTTTTATATTCATTCCCTATGTTTAAATTCTCTTATATTTTCCCCTAAAAGCAGACTGGGGAAAGGATGAATGGGAAAAAAAAAGAGGAAGGGGAGGGAGAAGAAGATTATTTTAAAAGCCGTGCAGATTTGTGTGCTCTAGTTTTTCTCTCACCATGCTAACCTTCACCCCTCCTTAAGCTTTAGAGACTCTATATGTAAATTTATTCTTTACATACCACTTTACTTGTTCCTGAGTGAGTGACACTCGTCTAGCATCCAGGCTTACTGCTTCCCAGCACAGCCTTTTCCTGCTGATCCATTCTGTCACGCATTACCTTGAGTTTTCTGTGCTGTAATTACAGCCCAAGGCCATGGGTGTTTTCTGTCACTGCAGCTCCAGGTCAGCTTCGAGACCCTCACCTATTAGGACCTCCTGCTGAGTTACTGGCTATTAAGGTAATGCAACTTTTTACTCTGGTACAGAAATAAGAGAACTAACATAATGAATAGCTCTGGTGGAGGGCAGACAGCTTCCCTCGCTCAAATGCAGCTTCCTTAATAACCACTCTCGTTTTTATGTCCCTTACTTCCTCTTAATTAACAAAAATACCCAAACCTGTAATGCTTCATTGGGAACAAAAAAATTTTTTTAATAAATATCAGAACAAAATGGTAGATGCAGAAACATCTTTTTAATTTTCTGAGATAAACATGTCTTTCTACAGATTGACAGTAGGATGACATCAGTGCAAAGACTTCTCAACTGTTCTATTTTATCCTTTTATAAGGTAAAATAGGCAGTGACCTTGGAATTAATGAAATGTTCTTAGGGATATTTAATATGTAGAGTGATGAACAAAAAGAACCAGGAGCTCAGGATGCCATATTGCTTAGACAGAAAAAACAACTCAGCTGCACTACAGCAGCATTTGTGACTTCACTCTGGGAAAGCCCACAGAAGGTCAAACCATGTAAGAATGGCATACAGGAAAGGGACTGGGATGAATAAAGGGCTGGCAAATAAGCCTGTGGCTATTAAAAAAATGTACAACTGCCTTGGCTTGGAATTTTCTAATTGAATGTTGGGAGTCTTCCCATCACTGAACATTAATTCATTGAACCTGAAAGCATATACAGGTAGTTCTAAGAAATTTACTACTACAAAAATTTTTGGACAGGCTGCCCCATTTCAACCTTTTCACAATGAAAAGTTGTTGGGTTCTTGAGCTGAGAACTTTGCATTTTGAACTAAATATTTTTAAATTAAAAATTAGTTATGTGTAAAAATTCTTAATATATATAAAAAAAAGACAGGAAAACAAAGTATTCTAATGAAATTGATGAAGGTATTGGATTTGCATTTTGTTTGTCATTTCAGTGTCTTGCCTAAGTTATTGCCCCAGAATATCTTTCATTGCTTATCTCACTTTCAAAATTTATACCTAACATCTTTGAGGGAGATGATTCTGCCCCTTCCCCCGTGTGGTGAGGCCCCACCTGGAGGAATCATCCAGCTCCGGGGTCCTCAGCACAGGAAGGACATCAGCCTGTGGGAGGGAGTGCAGAGGAGGGCACAGAATGCTCAGAGGGAGGGAGCAGCTCTGCCGTGAGGAAAGGCTCAGAGAGGAGGGCTGTTCAGCCTGGAAAAGGCTCAGGCAGCTCTCCCAGGAAAGGCTCAGAGAGGAGGGCTGTTCAGCCTGGAAAAGGCTCAGGCAGCTCTCCCAGGAAAGGCTCAGAGAGGAGGGCTGTTCAGCCTGGAAAAGG
>NW_016690294.1:2593636-2614974 GCF_001604755.1 Lepidothrix coronata
CTGCTGCCTCAGTGACACCCATTGATGCCTCAGTGACACCCACTGCTGCCTCAGTGACACCCATTGATGCCTCAGTGACACCCACTGCTGCCTCAGTGACACCCATTGATGCCTCAGTGACACCCACTGCCTCAGTGACACCCACTGCTGCCTCAGTGCTCCCAGGCTCTCTGCACAGCACATTTGGGACTTGGTAGGATCTCGTGCACCTGAAATCCATATGGCTTATAAGCTATTCAGGAGAAAACACCTAAATATCCAAACACAGTGGATCATGACACTGGTTAGTGAGGAGCAGCAAAAGAACCACCTTGGATGGGGACAGTGGTTGACTTTTCCAGGCTATGACAGGACTCTCTGCTCTGCAAACAGCTTTGGGAAGTACAAATTGCCATCTACCTCACTGTAACGCTTGAGTATATTCTGAGGTAAGTATAAACTGGAAAGTTTATAAACTGATTAAGGAACACGGATTTATTTTTGTTTTACAAGCAGATATTATTCAGTAAAAGTCAGCCTTCAGGGTAAAACCACTCTGTAGTGACACACATTTCAGACCTGCTGCTCCCAGTGCACTCTGAGGACAATCAGACAGCGGGCCACGAAATCAAAATATTCTATGTTTGACAAGAGTCACGTGATAAGCTTCTTAATTCTAATTTTCTGTTTCTAACATAATCATGAAGCATGCCTCATGCAAAATTCCTGCTTCTTGTTAAAGAGCCACCACTTCAGCCCTTCACCATTCAAACTCTGTTTAGCACCTTGACATTAGACTGTGCCATGGGAATGTGCCAACCAAAATTACAACATGGAAACAGACAAATCACAAGTACAGAATACTAAGAATCCTTATTACTGTAATCATTGTTGTAATTGTTTTAACAGATGTTTAAAATGTTTAAATAAAAAAAAAAAAGAAAAGGAAAAAACCCCAAACATTAAGAGCTGGAAGAGTAATAAAGGGATTGGGTTTCACAGCCATGTTCATAAGCTTTGCAGAGTATGTGGAAGGAAGGCAACAGAGGATATAAACAAAATGAGAAAAAAACCCATCCCCAGTTCTCACTGAAAGAGAAAAGGCCAAAAAGCAACTATACTACTACAGCTTATTTGTATGTGCCACTAAACTTTCATCATCTTGAATCCTTCTTGACCTCTTCAAGAGTATGGCACTGGTACCATCAACTGCAATGGACTTTGTTCAGCTGCAGGAAGGTGGAACCAGCAGCAAAAGCCTTTCCCAAGCATTTCACTTCCTTAAACAGGCACGGAGGACTGTTCTTAACTACTGTACCATCCTCACTGGCTATAGTAACAACACACTTAATTCTCCACACTTGCCAAACAATGTGTTTAAGACTCATGCAAGCAACAAATGCTAAAAAGAGAAGGTTTTTTCCAACAAAAGGGAAAGCTCAACTGCGAAGACTTTTGAAGGAAATGCTGCACCTCAGTGCTGGTATCTTTGATCTGTGATTGGTACCTCTAACAGAGGTACACTTGACACTTTAAATATTGATGAGATATTTGCTGAGCTGCCATTAAAAGCCAAGGCTTCACTTTCTAGTGAAAGAAAAACACAAGCTTCAAAGACTCTGTAGGGGTCCTGATCTCAAGAGCCTTTAAAGAAGCTGAAAGTAAATCAAACCAAGGGAAGGGGGATCACCCCCTTGGTTTGATATGCCAGAGCACCAGTTGTTCTACACAATGGTTTGGAAGTACTATAAAGTGTGAAGCCTCTTTTGTAGTTACCATTCTCCTTCCTAGGGAGCTGGAAAAGAAAATCATCCTCTTTTTATCAAGGTAACACATATTAACAGGGACTATCTAAACTACAAATAACTTTGTATGGTTTTGTTCTTTGACTGTGTGGGTAACTCCGATTTATGCTTTACTATTTCTGAGAAACACGAAAAAATACATCTGAATACTTCTGGCAGACTGAAGTCCAGCCTAAGTTCTGTCCCCAGCAGCAGCAGAAGGGGAAGTTTCACGGTCATATGCATCAGTACACTCTAAGCAGATGAAGGAAAAGTGATTGTCAGGGGCCAATAAAACATTCAGCTGAGCTTTCTTGCCTATTCCACTGTGATTTCATCCATCTGTCCATCCAAGCTTCATTATTAGCAGTGTGACTATCAGGAAAGGCAGCTATCAAGGATAATGAACAAAAACCACCAGCTATCTTTTTGTTACATTAATGCAGACAATGACCTTAATAGGTAAAGAAAGCACACAGAGGAACTTTTGACCTTTGGTCTCAACTGTCTCACACGTCTGTAAGTCTATTGAAAAGAGCTGGGTGTGAAATACTGCCCAAAAACTTCCTGCAACTGCACTAACACTGCCAGCCAGGGGAATGCAGGGCCAGGAGATGCTCCCTGGCTGTTCCCCATTCTGAGCAGGGAAGGGCAGGAGGGTGAATTCTGTGCCCACTGTCCCGAGTGTAAAATGAGCAAGGAGGATTAGCAAAAGTTAGATGAGACAGGAAAAGGCTAATCCATCTTAATCCACAGAGGAAGGGAAAATATGTAACCTTGCCTCGTGAGAACACTGCCAGGTACCTTCAGCCATGTGTGCTTTTCTTTAAAAAGGGAATGTACAGCAAGCCTCTTTCAGTATAAACGACAAAGCTGCAACCAAAAAGTGCAACTCTTTAATTTTGAATTAGTTTCAAAAAGGAAAAATAAAAAATTAACAATTCCAAAGCCAGCTGAGATACTGTGAAATACTTCTTCAAGCATTGCAAAGTACCTGTGGCCAGGAGACAGTGCCCTTTTCAACACGGGGCAAAAGGCAGTAGAAATGTCATATTGCTTCCCAAAGTTTATATTCACAAACTGGGTTTTCTGCCTCAGTTCTAAAAGAGAAAAAAAAAAAATCAGAGCACTGGCATCCAGCAAACTTAGAGACTCGACACTTCACCTTTTACTAGAACTTAAGTAAAAGACTTACGGCACAAACTCTGAAAATAAGATAGATCTGAGCAATCACGGGATTTATTCCAAAGACCTCCACCCAGTACCCTGCATGTGAGCCCAGCCATGATGTCTGCTCCTGCCAGCAGCAGTGTGCACAAGTGTTCATGCACAACCCTGTACATATACTGGAGTCATGGTAAGACAATAAAGTGTAAATAAAAACACTGGCTTCACCTTTAGCATGTGCTAGAGAAAGAAATATGAAAATTAAATGGTTTTTTGACTGACATTAAATTAGAAGTGAACTGAGCAAAAAAGTGTGAGTGCAATTAATAACTGACTTTAAGAATAAATGAAGATTAAAAATTATTTTAAATCATACCAAAGAAGAGACAATAATATTATCTGCCTTTGATATCACAGTACTATGAGAGGTTACCTGAAAGAACAGCCACTTTAGTTAATTTTCTCTGAAGAACAGGAGTAAAACATAATGTAGTCCAATTAAAACAATATATTATGAATCTTGGTACATTCAGAAGTGGAACTTATTATTCTGCTTTCATATCCATTTTATCCCTAAAACCCTTTTCTTTAAAGCAGTTGCAATTTACTCTGTGTGTGAGTGCATATTCACATTTAGAAATGGAAACAAAGGTATGTGTTAGGGAAGAGATCTGCCAAGAAACATTGCATATGTTTTCTTCACAATGTAAACCAGCTGCATTTTACTCCGAGTCACCCTGAGAACAGCTACTCACACTGAGAGTTTCAACAGAAGCATCTTAGGATTTTTAAAAGGGAATTCATACAATTTCAATTCCAATTGCACTAATAAAACCAAAAGCCTCAGTGCCAGATCCCTGCAGACAAGTGAGCAAAACTCCCTTTCCTGGAGTAATCTTATCAGCTAATCTTATTCCAACAGGAGACCATGCATTTTGGTAAAGATGTGAAGTTTTTTTAAAAATCTACACTGGAAAACTAACTTTATTAACTTCACTTAGTGGAGATTTAAAAACTGGGTCTCATGAAATGGATCTCAGGCATTAGGTGACTATTAGACAGTATGTGCTCAGCAGCACTGCAGTGTAACAGCAGCCCCAGCTGAATCAGGACAATGCTTCCCTTTCACTGCCTTATCTCTCCAGTAACATTCCATTATTGTGGCCAGATCATCCCAGAGCAGAACCTGGCAGAGCACTATTGATTCCAGGAGAGCCATCCCAACCTGCCCCAGCTGAGACTGGGGCTCTCGTTACCCCAACACCTCATAAACCTGAAACCGCCGCTGGGATTGCAGGGATCACGTGGGGACATCACCCCAAGGGCTGGAGAACTCTGTGCAGAAATCCAAATGGGGAGCCTTGCACTGAAGAACAGACAAAGCAGAGCAGGAATCTGTTGTTTTAAATACAGAGGGCATAGCTGGAATGGCTGAATGTTGTTTCAGACTGTTCAAAAATATTATCTGCAGACAAAAAGGTTGATGCTATTCAAAGTCACAGCCACCTGCAGCAACAAATTACAAAGCAAGCAGCAAGCACCATTGAAGTACATCATTCAAACAATAAATACAACTAAAACTACCTGAATACCTTTCAAATACAGAGAATAAGCATCAATTCTGTTGATAGAGAACAATTTAAATACAGACATTCAAAAGAAAAGCTGCGAACATTTTTTTTGAATAAAGGTGCACACAATGCAATTGCAGAAGATGTCTCCATTTCCATACTAATTTTGAGTGATTTGGGGGAACTCACACAGTTGCAATGCCATTTAGACTGTACAGAGCACTCAAACCCTTACTGAAATAAGTAATATTGTACAGCTTCCTCTGTAATCTATTCTAGTACCTTTGCCCACATTAAGTAATACTCAATTTTGCAGGTATTTCTCTGGTGTCCTAAACTGAGGACTTATATACATCAACACACTAATGCACAATTTCCTGCCACTGCTGCTGGGCCGTTAAAGTATAAATAAGCCGTGTGAGGTTGGTGGACACATTTCCACAGACTTCTAAAATTATTGATTGCTCATTAAATGTTTCACTCCCATACTTATCCCAGACTTTGCCATCCAATATTATTTACTGGATATACATGAGATTCATATTTTGATATCACAACATAATTGCTGTTCTGAAAAAGTGCCATATACCACAAATGCCAGTGGCTATGAAAAAGTCATAAGTGTAATTCTGGGACTCCAATCTCATATCAGAAAAATCCAAATCACATATTCCTGGGTGACAGGAGGATTCTTACAGCCTTTTGCTTCCCCTCCAGTACAGGTAAAATATCAGGACATATTTTGTACAACTGTTAGCACGTGCCTGGAGCAGCATGGGAGGCTAAAGGCCAAAAGATGGATCAAATCAGCGACAGCCAGGAGAGCAGAGGCATGGCCAGAACCTCCCAAGGTTTGCTTAAAGAAAAAAAATGTCATACTGGGAACATTACACTGTTCCAGGTTTCTCTTTTAATTTAAACTGTACTTTGGAAGCACAGGGAACACACACATAGGTACATAAATGCCCATAAAGTAACAACCCCAAAAAGCCCAGAAGCCAGGGCAGATTCTGGTCCTTTGTCCTTCCACACACAGGCATCAGAAGGACTCGGCACCAATTCATGCCACCAGTGAGTTCAGGTCCAGAGTTAATACCCCTGACAGGAGAGGGGATGCTGAAGGGAGCAAACACGGAACAGCTACATAAGAGAAATTCACTCGGTGCTGGGGAGGGAAACAAATGGAAATCTTACCTAATTTAATGAAAAATAAAAGTCAATCAATAGTAAACATGTATTAAATACATAAATATATATAAAATATATAAAACCATTTTTTAGTATCCTATTAAATTGAGGACAAAACTGTTATGTGGGGAACACTGTGTGGTTATATGGTCATATAAAGAGAGAGCTGTCCTAATGGTACATTATATTATATATTCCAAAATTTTAAGTATAGTTGCCACCCAGCAGAAATATTTCAAGTACCTTTCTTCTTTACTTATTTTTAGGCAACCCGTGCTTTGCCCTCTGCTAAGTAAGATATTTCTTAAGACATTAATTTTTATGTGTATGTATAAAGCACCTGTGAAAGTAAGGACCTCATCAGCAAAAGTGACTCTCCTCACAGAGGCCGTGGTTGGACCTCAGCTGAAGCAGAAGTCACCCTTGGCCCAGTCCCATCTGGGCCCTCTTGAAGTCAGCTGAAGTCTTTTATTCCCTCCATAACATTCAAAATATAAGTGTTACCAGGTCTATGTCATTAAAAGATGCCAGGAAATTCAAATTTCAGCTGGTGTACATTAGTTTTACTGGTAGTGAAGAGCACTTGGAGACAGGACACACCACCCTAAAGCTGCTGAGTAAGATGGTTTTTAAACCACGGCCAATTCTGTCTCTCTACACCAGAACTGCTCATACCAAAAAGCAAACAGCACTAGCCTGTGTAGTCATAAAGATACACCTGCAAAGAGCTCTCTTAACACCCCACAATAAATGAATAGCAACAGCTACGAAAAAATGTTCTGTCAGAAAAACACACTACTTATAGTGCTTCCTAGAATCCAGTAAAAGCATAATGGAAAGGATGTAACCCCAAATTTAAGCACAGCATCTGGTGCTGTGGGGGACTCACCACAGAACAAAGTCCTGTGCTGGACAGTGGGGGGACCACCCACTACTGAGGACTCAGCTCCTTCGGGTACAGAAGCAGAAAAACAAGAGAAAAGTTATGAGCTTTTAAGGCTGTATCATCTGTTCTCCTGCTCCACAACATTCCAAATTTACTGAACTGGCTCAAACAGATCTGCACAGCACGAGTATGCACATTACTCCTGCACAGGAAAAATGGGGACAATTCACGATGGTATGAATAATGTGCTCATGCAAGTATCCTAACAGTCATACTGCACTTATTTTGTATTGCAGGTGAGGAAAAAGATATTGTTTCTTTCTGCAATCTAAAGAGAGACTGACTTTCTAAATTCCTTTGGAAGAAAATGAATATAAATAATTTGACATTATTTTTAAAAACTCTGATTGAAAAGACACTAAATCAAAGTATTCAGAAGCTCTGCATGCTGGTTTTCAAACACAGAGTAAGTATTTTTCTAATACTATTGCATAGGGTGTCATGTTGTAGCTACTTTATATAAATTTTACTGCTTGATTGAAACATTATAATTATCCATTCCTCCAACTTACGTGATATTTATAGGGTCCGACAGTTCTGCAGATTAATTTTTTACCTTTTTTATTAACTACAAAGGCTAATAATTAAAAATTGAAATAGGAGGCAATGAATGACTACACAGCTATCTAAATAATTAATTCATACCTCTAATATTTTTTCTCTGCTAAATTTCCCTTCTTGGTGCTGCTGCTTTCTCTGTTACACAGACAGTTCCCCAGGCATTTAAACCACAGCTGACACGACTTCTCCTTTTCATTTGGTCATGACTGTACAAATACTGAGGAGAGTCCTTTCTCTCATGATCAGATTCTGTAGTACACCACAGGGGAAAACAAGGGGGGCAGGGGAGGTGGTGTCCCTCCAGGTTCCATCTGAACTCCTACAGCAGAACACTGCAAAGGGGAGCTCTCCCTGGGACTACACCTGTAGAGAAGGAATTAATACATGCAAGGGGGTGGCAGGCTGCAGAGGGGAAGGAGCCAACAAATATGATGGCAGCACTGGAGGAGGCCTCTCTGCCCTCTCTCAGAGGAGCTGTGTCAGACTTTCAGTAATAAACCTCTCATTTGATGCTTAAAAGGTTATTTTTTGTATGACAAATAAATGTCTCCTTCCCAGCCTGTTCTGAATCAAATCCTGTAATACAAACCAAGGCTGGAGATGACACAGATCCATGAGGTCACTGACAGGGAGCTCCTGTGCCAATGCCACATTGCTCCCTGCAGGCTCCCAGGCCCTTTTATTTGCCTTGAAGAGTCTTCAGTAACAGAGCCTTTGCCTTGCTTCTGATATCCCAGGGATGGAAGTCACAGGAAGGAATTCCTAGCTGCTATGGTAACATTTTAGAGATGCTAAGCCCCATTTAGACTGGTCCACTTAGAACATGAGCTGTTGTAGATAGGGAACTGTCCCTAACTCCACTCCTGCTCCCTGCCCAGCACAGCACAGTCCCAGCCTTGAGCAGGGTCTGCAGCAGATGCTGTAACTCAGGGAAGCAATAACCCCCCACCCAGCTGTGAGTTCAAGAGGATTATAACAAAGCTCATTTGGGCTGGACTTCCTCTGGGATGTTTATTATTGCAATTAGTACTGTATTCCAGCTTAAACTCTCCCCCTGTTTCCCCAGTTTTCATCTGTGCCATTTACTCCCAGCTGACTTGCTTTATGCTGTCCCTCTACCCTGAAATTTCAACTTACTTTTCCAGATTAATCCATACTGGTTTATTTTATTATCATACCCGTTCAAAATGCAGCATAGAGGCCTCTTAAGACCCAGAAAGACATCCCTTGAAGAAACAAGCAGCTAGAGTGAGGGAGGTGAACCCCATGAGACTCATTTTTAACCAGAGTTTGAAATGGGTGCTTGTTTTCCATGTCAGGAGAAACACAGAGAACTTCTAGGTGAGACAGAGAGGCAGCAGATGTGGTCCTGTTACCCTGTAAAAACTGCAGAGGGAGGTGCTGTTCCTTCACACACCCTAAGAGATCTGTTATCAAACTCCCCACCCGTGCTCGCCGTGGCTGGCAGGACTGGCTGTGCCAGCGTGTCCTCACCCTCCAGAACAGCCCTGTTAACACAAGTACAGGGCACTTTGGGTTTGCAGTTTTCTGCCTTGGTTTTGGTGGATTTATCTTTTCTTTCTTAAAGCAAGGAGCGTTAAGGCACAAACACAGATGTTTTGGAAATATACCTAAGGAAGGGTTTGTTATTATTTTGCTCAGGTATACTAGCTCCATATTTTGAACCTTGGCTGTTTATTCCTTCCCTTAAATAAATATACTTCTGCCTTGAAGAGAGCAGATGAAGTCAACTTGTTTAAATGTTTCTCATTTCCATGCAGCATATACAGTATGATAAGCAGTTAAAACTGAAAGTAATATTTGGTGTGTCAACAACATCTCTTTCACTGCCAAATACTTCAAAGTCCAACACAATAAGAAAATTTAAATGGGTTCTAAGATGTAAATATCTTGGGACAAGGTCAAACAAGGTGGCAAATATTTGTGTGTACTACACATTTCCACCTGATGAAAAACAAACGGGTGTGGATATTTATTTTTTTGTCAATGCAATAGTAAAGGGCAAATGTGGAAATCCATCCTATGCACAAATATTTCTAGCATTAAAAAACACAATGTTTCTTTATCCACTGTTCTGAGGCTCCTTTACGATTAGTTCAATACCACTGACATGCTGACCTACCTAATCTGATGTCTTGTCCACCTCCAAAAAAGAAGGCAGGTCAGTTTAGGTCAGTGTTTGAATCAAACACCTCCAGAAGAGTGCAAGAGTTTCAGAAGAGTTCCTGTGATTCCATTCAGACTGGAGAGCTTCGTTTCAGATCAGGTCCCATATTCACAGTAAGCTAACCACACCTGAGTTAAGTCTTCTTAAATTAATTACTCTTACTCAAGATACACAACATGACAAACTTTATAAAACTGTTATTAAAAATAAATTTTATAATCAAAAGCTGCAGAATTAGATTATTCAATTATTAGAGGAACTAATGCACCAGAAGAAAAAATCATTACTTTATGAGCTGCTAAATTCTCCTAACTATAGCTGCTGTGTTTACTCCCTTTAAGTTAACCAACTCAAATGAAAATTATTAGAACATTGAACATCAAGGTTTCATGCTAGATCAAACTCAAGTTAGAGTTAATATTCAGACAGTAAATGGAGTCTGTTCTTCTAGGACAAGAGGCTTTCAGTAATGAGGCAGTATCTCTAAACAGAATGCTAAACAAAGTCAAAGATGCCTTTATGCAATCCTCACCAACACTTTACTGGTAAAAGTGAAGCCCTTCCACGTGTCCCAAGGCAGACATGGAACAGCCACTGAGCGAGTCCTCCAACACGTGCCAGGGAATGCCAAACCAAAGCACAGGGCAGCTCCTGGAGCTCTCTGCTAATGCCTCCCAGCCACTAATAACCAGGGACACCTCTGCTGAGCCCAGCACTGCTGCAGTGCCCTCCTCCTGCTCCTCCTGCTCCCGGGAGGGCAGCACTGACACCGTCTGTGGCTGAAGTACCTGCAGGAGCGAGGAGAGTGGGTAGAGCTGAACAGCCGGTTCTGCACTGCCCCCATCACAACAGCACCCCCAAACCATCACTGCTCAGCAGACAGGCAGCAATGGCACCCCAAACCATCACTGCTCAGCAGACAGGCAGCAATGGCACCCCAAACCATCACTGCTCAGCAGACAGGCAGCAATGGCACCACAGCTGCCCTTGTCAGAAACAGGCCTGGCCAGAGACACGGCTCAGAGTGCATCAGCGAGCTCGGCCTGTCTGGCCATGGCTCAGCCTAAACACAAAATCACACTGACTAATGGCCAAAGGAAGAAGAGGAGAATCCTCAATGTGGATGGTCCAACAGAGGCAATTGAATTTCATTTCCAAACACAGCACAAGATCACACATATTGGGAGAAACAAGGTGCAGGTAATTCTGATTTACTGCAGCCAACTCACAAACCACATTTAGACTGTGCCCCCAGAGCAAGCAACAGAACCAGACACAGCTAAACTGCATGTGTCATGCTTAATCATTTAGCAAAAATTGGTAATGCATTTCTCAATAGAGACTGTGACAAATATTGACAAGATGTCCAAGATACATTTATGTTACACAGTTTTACTTTAGCATGGAAAGGAAACCGAGTTCTGTTTCATCACTGTTACAGTATCACCCGGATTCTAAACTGCTTCTGGATGATGAAAGTACCATGTTCTTACTGCTGCTGCATAAAGCTAAATACAAAGCAACAGTGCCTTTTATAATCCCATTTATAAGTCCATATATTCCATATCTATTCCAATTTATAAGTCCATTTATAGCTGACTTCCCTGCATCTACGGGAAGGTGAACAAAATTGTCCCGATACCACCTCGACAGGAGAAAGCTTTCTGGGTTTTCTCAGACAGTCTGTTTACAGATACCATCCTGAGGTACGTGAAGTTGCAAGTACATTTGTCTGAAACTATGTAATGGCAGTTTCATTTAAAATAGTATACTTTTTTTAGATTCACTATTAACATTTCTAGTTGGAAGAGTCCTCCTCTGCAGAGGACAGAGAACTTTAATTTCAGTCAATACATGCGCACCATTTGAAATCAATGTCTATAGAAGATATATTAACCTTCATTTGAAAAATGCCAGTAAACAGAGCCAATTATCAAATTAATTTTTCTTTTATATTCACGAAATAGCAATATTTATTGTCGATATAAGCAATCCATTAAGTGAATGACTGGTAGCTGGAAAGATTTAATCTTTAGCACACGAGAAATCTATAAAAGCTGCAAAGTCAACAATATGTGCTGTCCACAGGAATTCATTGTTTTTAGGGAGACAGCTATTCCACAAACTAGGCAACCTCCATACAAGCATCCCAGTTCACTTTATTAATTTGAGCTTGAGATGTTTATGATGTCCCTAAACTGTGTTCTAAAATGGGAGATAAAGTAACAAGCTACAAAAAACAATGACCCCTAGTTTTGAAACGGCAATGTACGGCGTTTAAATTTTTGGGGTGTGGGTGACATCCCCTGATTTTGGATTATTAGTCTTGCTTTTCCAAGTGTTTTGTGACAAACACATTAGGCTGATGCCAGCAGTGCTGGTGACAGCAGCAGAGAGAGAAGCCAAGGCAGGAGCTCCAGCTGTTGTTATTCACCCTCTCAACAACACAGTCCCAAACCTACCAGCCAGTGCAGAAGCCTCTCCACAGGAGGACTTCCCTCCTTTCTCCAGTTTAGTGGAGTGCATCACAAATAATTTTTACCAACACTGAAGACAGAGAAAGGAATGAGATTTTTCTTCTAGTTTCTGTAAGTAAAGAGCTGTCAAGTGCTACTGATATCACTACCTCAAACACAACTGAGCAGCACTCAGCATTGTAAAACACAGTTCTCAAGGAAGACACTTCTTTATGCTCGCAGCTTTGAATAGTTTTAGAGCTCTCTTCACCACAAAAGAGCTGCAACACTACTTACCAGAGAAGCCTTCAGAGTGACTGAAGCCTGAAGTCTGGGCTCTCACATCATAATGAGTTATTCGGTACCAGCAATAACAGCAAATGTCAGTCATCTGTGAGCATGAGGATGAAGGGTGGGTAAGACAAACTCTCCTCTTCTGCATGGTGCTAAACCCCATTCATTCTGGGAAAACAGCCAGCACTTCCAATTGCTGCTGCCTGCAGGAAGGACTCAAATTGTGGAGTTGCTGAGCAAGCACAGTTGCCTTTGAGTCACCCAGCACATAAAGAAAGACCTAGCCTGCATTTAACAAGTGCAGAGTACCTGCACTTCCTATTGGTTCTACTGGGGACACCCTTTAGAAACCATAAAATCATAAGTAAAAAAGTGGGAAAGGACATATCCTGTCCCTCCTCAGGTGCACCTAAACATGCAACATGCACTCACACTTCAGCTATGGCCTGATTTACACAGACTGTCACAGGAAATGCTACAACCCAGTTCTGCAATGCTGTACTAAAATCTCCAAAGGTCACAGATATTTCATACTGAAATCTGGGATCAGTAGTGACAAGATTATGTCTTTTGAATTCACCATTATAACAATCTCCATAAAGAACATTTTATTTTAATTTACTTCAAGCAATCCTTTCCAGAAGTCTCCTTTGCGAACCACACAAAGAACACTACGACTGGTTGCTAGAAACAGTCACAGGAAATAAGTGGCAAATATCCCGAGTAAGTGAATGCCTGATACCAGTTTCTAAATAAATAGTCTTGTCTTCACACCTGGATCTAAGCACTAGCACAGGTGAACCAGAGTTCAAAGTAAACTTGTTCATGAACAGACAGGAAGGGGTGAAAGCCCATCACTATTTGTCACCTCAGGGTTTTGACTGAACAGAACAAGGCTCAGATTACACAGGTACATATAAAATGGCTTTACAAATACCATACATTTTGTGATGTCCCACAGTTTTTTCAATGCAAGAAGGAGGAAAAACAAGACCAAAAAAAAGTCATTTCTCAGAAGGACCTAAAATTCCTATGCTGAAAGTGTATGACAAATGCCTTGAAAGGAAAATGGGATATGATCTCCTTACCCTCTCACTGCAGAGATAATTGAACATATCATGTGAAAAGAGGCACTGTAATAGCGATTATTAACTCTGTATTTTAAAACCTGCAAAAAAAAGCACAGCAGCTTTATTCTATTTATGTCAAAGACAAATGTTTGAGCTAGTTCATATTGTTTGACCCACTCTGACATGCATATATGGATACAGCTCATAGCAAAAGCTGTATTAGGCCTTTGGGTATTACAGATCCCTTCTAACTGCTTATAACCATCTTTGCTGTAGCCAGAATTCTGTCTCTGTAAAAGCACTGCACAAATGTTTTATAGAGAACTGGATCAGCAGGACGGTTCTTTCCCAGTAACTCCAAGGAGCACCATGCTCATTTTGTGAATAATAACTGCAGAAATACTGAAAATGCCAAAAGTACCATGAAGTGAAACATCTCCTTGACACACAGTGGCCTGTCTGTGTATAAATTGTACACGTGCATCAAACAATTTCTGTAAGAGTTAAGGCTCCAGTCGCTCAGGGGACACAGGGCTGCAAGAGCAGCCACAGGTCCTACTCAACCCTCATTCTGGCTCCAGCAGCATCTCTGCCCCAGCCCTTCTCCAGATACTGATTTTTATTTACATTCACTGTAGAAAGAGAATCACCCTATAAGCCAAAGTTCTGTCATATTTGCACTGATGTGGTCCTGGGAATAATTGGGGTAAATCTGAAAGAAAAGCTCCAATCAAAAATTTGTTCAGTGCTCCATATACCAGCTTCTCACCATTCCTGATACCAGGTGCTTTCCAATTCAACAGCTACAGCAAATGATCTGTATGTGATCACTCACTGAGTTCCAACATTTTAAGATAATACACTCATAAATGCATCACATTATCTCCTTGCAAATGTTTTGGGCGTGGCTTCTTTTGCCTAACAGTAGCATTTAATATTAGTCATTACATAGGGGACCCACACACGTTAGGTTTACTGTGTCCTGCTGTGAACATACAGCTGAGCCCTGGCAACTAACCATCTGCATCCCTTTGAAAATGTGAAATAATATGTAGTGTCATCTATTATTTTCCAGATAGCTTCTCAAAAACTGACCACACTGCAAACCAGCACGTTTTACCTTGCAGTTGTTAGGAGAACACACACAGCTCCTACTGCTTATCTGGCATGAAGCAGTTTCTGAAGATGAGGTATCTTGGGATTATTCACACACTGTAACTTCTCTCTGTAAATGCACTTGCTTGCTAAATGCTATCAGATCTCTACTTTAATAAATTTTACTCCATGATTTAATTTGAAATAAATTGCCCTTTTTAAACAATTAATCACTTTCTAAGTGCAAGTTCCACAGGTGGTTCAGAAATGCTCCCCTCTCAAATCCAAAAAGTCTGCAGTGGAGGAGCAAACACACACCTAATAAAGGCCTTCCTTTACAAACAGAGCTGGAATAACAGGCATTTCTACCCACAGAAATACAGGTATCAGGATCCAGCTCTCTCATCCCTTGATAATGAGTTCACAAGCTGGCCTTTAATATCTGCATTTATTTTCAGTACCTTGAATGACTCCTTTCCTCGAGACTGAGAGCCTGCAGACTCACCAGGCAAAAGCTGACAGTGAAAACTTCAATAACTTTTGCCAAACCAGTCTTTCATCTACTACACAATACTCCTGGCTTCTTCCTGCTAAATTGTTCTGCAGACAGTCTTTCAGCCAACAGTGACTCCTTCCTGTGGCTTCACTGAATCAATGCTGCCATAAAAATTATATAGATTTCAGCCACATTGATTGCAGTGATAAAAAGATTCATCTCTTTACTCAACCTTGCTAATGAGTCTAAACAAGGTTTTAGAGCAATAAAAGCCATTTTTAATTACTAAAAAAAAAGTTTGTTTTTAATCCCTGTATGATTTATTTCTATAAATGCCAAATAACCAGCACTTTACACAAGGTGTCACACTCAGGGAGAAGAGGAAGGGCTGTAGCATCACTCTTTGCTAGTGACTCTACTTAATGCAATGTACAGCACAGCATCAAGGCCAAGGCCTGCCAAAATTTCAGTGCTAAATACTGACAGCACACCTATGTGAATAAAACTGTAACACAGAAGCTGCAATTCATTCAGTGTCTTTGTGAAGGCTGGATAAAGGGGTTTTTCTATGGGCAGCCCTATAACCAACATCTAGAGTCTGATTTGGGTTCTCCCTGACTTAGTGAATCCTTGACTTAGAAACAAGAATGAATTTCATCTTTTAAACCACTTTAAAAAAATCATTACATTTTACACAGTCAGTTTTGAGTGCAGGGTTGCTGCAAATCATTCAGGACTGCTGTACAGGTTCAGCTTTACTCCATGAAAAAGAAAGAAATCAGAATAGAATGGGTTTTTCCCTTTAAGTCTGGTACATTCTCAGCTCTTTATGAAGAACTTTCAGATCTGCACTCTCAGTATTCTGACAGTGTTCTCATACCTGATGTCCCTTTCCTTGACTAGGACAAGCTTTGTGCAACGGAGTACAGGATTAGAAAAAATTAAAAATAAAGCCCAGAGACTGCATAATCCATTCCTTTGTTTTCCTGTTTAAATAGAAATTATTTCCTTAACTGTATCCAAAAAGAAAAGCAGACTCCAAACAAATGCCCATTAGGCTGCAGTTCTGTAGGAAATAATTTCCCGTGCCCCTGCAGCAACAGCCCAAGTACATTGCTTCTGACTTTTAAGCTTCCTAAGTGACTGACCATCAAATTTTTAAAATGCTGACTTCTGAGGTGAGGGCTCACAACCCTGTTGACTGCATTTGGACCTGTGCTCACACTTTTCTGAATCCATCACCTTATTTACATTGGCCATTGGCTTTTCACCTGTCTCCACAATTTGCTTTCTCAGCTATGAGGGGCAGTTAACTCTACAAGAAGATCAAATGCTGAGTTATCTCTATTTCACAAACCGTTCAGAAAAAAAAAAAAAAAGCTCTCTATATACCTTGTAGTTAAGAAACCTGTGGCAGAGGTTAAGGACAAACTTTTCAAAGTGTGCTCTGCTAGTTCTGGGATTCCAAGAGACAAGAGCAGGCAGTCCTGGCCGTTCAAATGAGTAATGCCTGCAGCTGAAAGTACAATTCTCAGTCACCTTGCACTGGCTTCACAGAAACAAGGCTGCAAAGTGAGAGGTTATAAACACCATGCATTTTACTTTTTCTCACAGACTTAACAAGGTTGCTGGCATGCAAGTCCAGAATGGAATGGCACCCACAGAAATGCCCACAGCAGATTGTAAAACTTGCATAACTAACGTGTTCTGGTTCCTCTGCACAGCTGCTGGACACAGGCCATGGGAGACCCGTGGCCACGCTGCCTCCCCCTGTGCTGGTACCCCTGCCAGGAGAGGTGCCAACCCTGGGCAAAACCCCTGAGCTGCCTCACCTGGAGCTGAGCCCCAGCACATCCCTGTGCCAGACTAACGCTTTGAGCCCTGATCACCCTCCCCTCTGACTCCATCCCGAGCCACATTTCACTCCAGAGGGCACAGAGCTCAAAACTGCAACTCCACCCTCGGGCTTTTTTTCATTTCAGGCAAAAGCCACGTTACAATAAAAATGCAAACCTTATTCTCCCACCCTCCTGCCTCTGCTCCACCTCAACAGGTAACTGAACACAGAAGTCAAGCAACAGTGTTACAAATTTTCTCCTTTGCTTTGCAAAGCTTAAAATCCTTCAGAAATTCCCTAATTTCATTTTTCTCCCGTTTTAGCTACACACTGTTTGCATGCCAGATGGGTTTTCCCCAAGCTCTCACACCACTACGAAAACTGCAGCGTTATTTGTTAATTTATCACTGTACTAAAATATAATAAGTGAACCATATATAGATAAAATGAATTATAGGTACACCTCCCATACATTCTGTACATCATGCTAAGCAAAAGCTGTGTTGTGTTAACTGTCAAGCTGAGAAATAGCTGACATTTATTATTTTAATTGTTTACTTTGCTGAAATAAGCTTCTATGAGAAGCTATGACTTTTATTAGATCTTCACTACAGCATTATTTTCACAGATTGGGAGGCAAAAGCTAATTTTCAAAACTGCTTTGCCCTACAAGGTCACCGCCAACAGCTCGAATGCACATGTCAAGGAGACATCTGCTTCACAGATACCACTCTATGTTAAATGTGCATTATTTAAAAAATTTAGGATACTTTTCATTAAAAAATGCTTATTCAGTAATTACGTAGCTTTTAACTGGTGTTTAGCAGTAAAGATTTTTATCCCCTGTGGATTGTTTTAATATTTCATAACAGCCACCCTGAATCAGACTTCAGCATTTGCTTTAGAAATCACAGTAAAGCATAGCCATGGATGAGTTCAGACAGACAAGCTGTCACTGATCTAAATCATTACAGAATTACACAGTAAGTTTATACATTTTCTTTGCCCAAATCTTTTGAGGTCATTGATGAGACCAGAAAATTTCTCATTTCTCTTTCCTATGAAAAGAACAATCTTGTTTTCAGCTAATCAATTTTTTTTTCCATTTCAAACCAATGCAAGTGTCCTTGGCAAAAGAGAAGAATTCTTGGTACGCTGCCCCAGTGTTTCTCTGGATGCAATTCTGAAGTTAGCAGTTTCCCAGGCTGTAGTGTCACTGATTTCAAAAGGGCTTCATGTGTGAAGAAGACACGATGTTCTGGAGAGACAGACCTTTCCTTCTGACTCTTCATCTCCCTGAAGGAGATCCTGCAAAACAGGATACTGCTAAAGACAGGAATTTTTTTTTTTTTTGCATCAGTGTTTGAAGATCAACACAGCAATTGATTTCTATGAATTATATTTCACTTTATTTTGTCGAGGTCTGGCCTTACAATGAATAAAACTTGTGCTCTCAGGATTGATCTGTTGCTTCATATTAATGGAGAGGTTCCCATTGACTTCAGGCTCTCAGTGCTAGAAATAACAAGCCCAAATATTTAGGACTAAATAGTGTAACTGCAGGTAGATAATAGCTTGCTCTGCCTCTACCCTCAAGTGATTAAAAGTTCTATTGTCAAGATTAAAATAGGCCTGATTTTTTTTTGTTAGAATATACATATTATTATTTGAATTTTAGAAGGTGGAAAGCTCTGCTCATCTACACAGATTTGTTTGTTTGTTGAACAAAGGAGAATTATTTTTTTTCTGCTCTAAAGTGTGGTAGTGAAGTTGTTATACCTAAATTTGGTCTTAAGGATCCAAGTGCAGCACAGGTTATGGAGAGAAAAAAATAATTATTAGACCAAATCTGGAAAAATGGACAAGTTTGAGGCTAAAAGCCTTTCGTAGGGGCAAATATGTAAAAGAAAGAAATATAAGTTTGCTTGAATATAGATTCCCTTACAGACACATACAAAGGATTGTCTTTCATGCTTCCCTACCTGGGCAATGAATTCTCCTAATCCTATGCTCTCATTTCCCTGTGTCCTCAGGATTCTGTCACGGCCCCAGGACTGCTCACAGCCCTCAGGAGCCAGGGACTGGCACATCTCATTTGTCTGGGTTTAGACTTGCTGTGCTCAGACCTGTCTTTCTTTACACATTCCATAAAAACCACTTTCAAAACCCTCTAGGTTTCATACTGCAGGTTTCACTGGACAGGTGTTTGCAGCAGGTACTGCCCAGTTCCATTCCCGGGGGAATCCTGGGTGTCAAGAGCTCCCCTGCCCTGGAACTGCCCAGTTCCTGCCCAGCCCCAGTGAGCTGCCCTGGGGCCAGGGCTGAGCTTGGCTCTGCAGAGCCAGCTCTGCTGTCCTGCCCCAGGCCTGGACCTGCTGCAGGAGAACCCAGTACTCGCTGAGCCTGAGGCCACAACCTGCTGCTGCCTCCATCCTTCACTGAGAACTGCCTGATGCCCCTGCCCGATGCCCCTGCCTGGCTCCCCTCACCCAGCAGCTGGAGCAGAGCATCCCAGCACACACAACACCGGGAACACATCGCCCGCCCGGGGGTTCCGAACTCCACCGAGGCAGGGGGAGGACACCTTCTGGGGGAACTGAAGGAGCACAAAAATGCTCCTATCACAGCCAAAAGGGAACAACTCTTAATTCCAACATCCCCAGACAGGTAGAGAGATCAGGTTTGCAGCACATCAGAAGTCCCACAGCCAAGTGACACACACCCCGTGGACAACCGAGCCCCAGGATTTCCTGACAGAACAGGTTCTGAATTCCTCAGGATACCCTTATTTATCAAACGTTGCGTGGCAGCAATGCCCAGCAGGATCTTCAGAAGTAGGATCGAGATAAGGACGTGCTGAATCCCAGCAAACCATCTGTACTGACCTCAGCTCCACACAACTGTGATGCACCAAAGGAAGGCTCAGGCAGCCCCGTTAAACGGCCCAGCTCAAGGAGTCTGAAGGAACAGCAGTGCAGTTCACTTTTCTAATTAGCTCCAATACTCTACATTCTACTACTTTCCACAAATATCACGTATTAGAATTTAAATTATTGCAAAACCATGTTTTTTTACAAGAATAAGTCAGAAGTCTTTTATATTAACAATGTCAACTGATATTTTATTTAAACTTCTATGTTGCATTAAAATATTATGCCAACCTACACAGAAACACTGTGTTGCTGCCTATATTCATATATAGTGTTCAAAAAATAATAACGAAAATTATAAAGATAAAATGAAAATTTCAGTGAGTTGTATTAACTATAGATCTAAATCTGGAATCTGGGATGGAGTTTAAAATAAGTAAGAGGAATAAAAGGAGTTTATAATGCAGGGACACAGTTACTTCAGCCTTTTATCTTTGGACAGTGAAAAACAACATATATATTTATTGCCTATTAACATCTGCCACAACAAAACAAGATTATATCAAGAATTTTTACTGGGTATATAAAAATATTTATTGAAGTTGTGTCATTTTGTATCTTTTGGAAGTTCATTTTCAGTTCCTGGCAGTTTATGAAAATTCAAGCTATACATGATTGCTTAGTGATAATCCCAAATTCTGGGAAACAAATATTAAAAACCAGGAAAAGATAAGTCTAATAGCAAGCAATTCTGACATTTTGTTTTAACTGACTCTTTTTTATGTAATTGCTGTGTATTTTCCAATAGGATAAAAGGCTATGTACAACATACGACCTTTTTAGTATAGGAAGACAGTCATCTTTTAAGCTTTTCTAAGACACAACAGAGTGGTAAATAAATAGCAGATATACAGATACAAAGTGAGTGCTTACATGATAACATTCCAACTGAATTCAGGGAAACGAGCGGCACTCGGATGGTTAATCTCATGCATTTTTAAAGAAAAAAATATTTACTGCTTTTGTTTTCTGCAGTGCTATCATCAATAATGCAACTCTGCTTTGTTTACATATTCCTTACAAGTCACCTGGGCTTTATTCTCCTTCCCGTCTCCTCTCCACCCCACATTTCTAAGCTCATTTGTTTTGGAAAAAAAAACCAACACGTAATATTAGGATCTTTTATGGCTGAGAACTATTAGGATGAAATGTAACAGATACTAAACATCGGATAGTTGTTAAAAATGTGCTAACACAAGTGAAATCCGAAAAAACCTACAGTGTGTGAGAAGCATATAAAATTTCTCTACGCATGTCCTTCAAAAAAGTTTAATACATAGTCAGGTCACATTATTGCACATCAAATTCTCCAGGTCTCTAGCTGCCAGTAGCAATTATCTGTAAGAGAACATATTTTCCCTCGTGACTAGCTATCGGGAATTTTTGACTATACCTAAGCATAGCCTTGAGCAAAACTCCTACAGGGCATATTTGGAATAGAGTATTTCATTTGGATGAAATATTGAGGTTTCCGTGCAATATGTCTATCTATATATTTATACATCTGTTTCAACATATTGATCTGTTTATCTGTTTACTTTAATTACATTAAATAGTTGTATTAAAATGTAAATAGTCCTGAATCTCTCTCTCTATTTCTGTGTGCAGTTCTAAGCAGCCGTTTCCTGGTTCCTGTGTGACAGCACATCCCCACCAAGGGCTCCCACCATCAGCCGGGGCCCCCAGGGCTGCTGGGGGGGCACCCCAGGGCTGGCTGCACCCCTCACCCCTACACCCACCCTTCATCCCTCCAACCACCCCTCACCCCCTACACTA
>NW_016690294.1:2615139-2796187 GCF_001604755.1 Lepidothrix coronata
GCCCCCCCCACGCTGCCCCAGCTGGGGCAGTGGGACAGGCCGGGGTTGTTATGGGGTCAACTGATGTGTGGGTAGGCAAGGGTGGAGTCTTTAAGGAAAAGGAGCAAGTTCCATCAATGCAGAGGGAATATAAAGTCGTATAACTGATTATCTTCAAAAATGTATGAGGCAATCCAGCTTGGTAGAGGATTTTAAACAAACCTCTGGTTTGCAAACCTCTCGTGCCAGAGCATCGGGTTTGCTACCACGGGTTCTCAAACAAGGTTCCAGTTTCACTGTGCTACAGGTGGACAGGAAACCAGAACTGTGCAGTTGGATGGTAATGACCCATCCCACAGAACACAGGAACCACTGAACTCCACTAATAAGAACCACAATGCAAATGTGTAGTAAAGCTATTAATGTATGGGATTAATTGAATTGCTGTCCTGTGAACACAGGTGCAACCACTTCCTTTCAAATGAAATTAGGTTGGTTTCATTTGGACTGGATCTCAGTCGTACAGAAATTACACAAATGATTATTTGGTCTCATAGTACACTCTCTGAAGTCCACAATAGTCTTTCATTGATTTATAGGCAGTCAGATCAAACCCTTTACATTTATGCATTATGCATGTGTATTTATTGCATAACTACATGGAAATGTACGGCAATACAGTGGTAGAAATTAACAGATCATTATTCAACCACAGAGGGACAGAAAACTCTATCAGGAGGTGAGGGATTTAAAAAAAATTCCAGCAGCAATAGACAATCACTAATTTTTGTCAGCACAGTAGATTGAATAAATACAACAGCAAGCATAGCAAAGACTGAAAGCTTTTACATGCACTTCTATAACTGCAAAAGAAAACAACATTACAGCTTTGAAAAATTAAATATTCTGGGAGTCTTTACAGACCTTGTAGAACAAGAGTTGATACTTTCTAGTTTTCAAATGATCACAAAATATATGAGAAAGTAAAATAGCATAAATTCTGATCTCTCCTCTTAGTAATACATTCACAGTCTTAAATGGTATTCTTCCTTCCTGAATTTTTCCAAATCTATCCTATTTATCTGATTGGATTTCTGTCCCATCTTTCTACATATTAGAGCTAATTAGTACCCCTTGATGAGAAACAGTCCACCGATGGAAAAAAGCAGTGGGATAAGATCTACGTTAACAAATGTAGTTCATTTAATATCATTTGTACTGCTGCATTATTAATAATACATAATTACCCTGTGCAGGCTACAAAGGGGAAGAATAAAATCATTCATTAATTTCTTGGCCTTTACAAAAGTAGTGGTATATTTGCCAGGGGCAAAAAAAAAAAGTATTGGACTTACAGAACGTCATTCATCAGTTTTGCACATCACACTAAAATATTACCTTTCTGGTGTTGAAAGTACTGCTTTATTTAAACAAGTTCCTTACACCAGCCCGAGATATGGTGTGCCAAACCACCACTGGAACCCTCAGTTGTTATTCTGAAGGCAACTCAGCAAAGCAGCAGGACAGCAGGCTATCTGAAAGCTGAGACTGCCAGACAGCTATCGAGGGCTGTTTTCAATGCATACAAATTCCAGGCCAAAACCCACACAGAATTTCCCATTACCTACACCTGCCTATATTTGTTGTACAATCTATTACTTATCTAATAATCTACTTAATGTTTTTTTCATTTACATGTGTAAGGTACTCCAGACTTTGAACACTGCAGGAAGCAAATACAAACCTGCTTTAATTTTATCCACACTCTTCAGTCCAAATCAGCACAATAACACTTTACACCAGTTACAGAACAGTGTAAGAGCCTGCTAAATTGCAGGCAAAAAGTACCTTTTAGGATACAGGACAAATTCACCCAACCATGAGCCCAAATCTTTTGTTCTCACTCCAGTAACAGCCTCAGTGTTGCTGTGCACGTTCTGCCTGAAGAACCAGTATTTTGGGGTTGTGGATGTGTATATACAGTAATGCCATCAGACACAACCAGCCTTCTGCATAACGACCCTTCCTAGAACTCTGCTGTTCTGTAAAACCAGAGAGGGAACAATGTGAAACCCCAGGACCATGGTTCTTTGTTTTTCCTGGAGGCAGAGCCTGACTGTCTCCCAGTGCTGGGAGTCGTGCACATCCTGCACTGATTCCAGCAGGAAAGGGCTCTAATGCAGTCTCCTCGTGCCCAGCAGCAGGAGATGTCAGGCAGGGACACACAAGGCATGTGACTCTCTTCTCAAGATTTTGGAGGACAATGGGACATGCTCACCTCACCTGTGACTACCTCAGAAATTCTGGGGAGTATTCCTAGTACCTTCCACCTACTTTCCACAATAGATTGTTGTTTAAAGATAATTCAGCTGTGTCAAAGTACTCTCCTGAGAACAGCTAGGTCATACTTAGGAGGGGACACAAGACTGGGTGTACTGCCAGAGCTGCTAGAGGGGATGGGCAGGCTCCAGGTTCAGGCACAACCAGGACCCACCAGCTCTCCTGTGTTCACCTCAGGAACAGAAATGAAAATACACCAAATGACCAGTTGATCAAAACACAGGGGTATGCTAGCACTGAAACAGTTAATGTTTTCTCATATAAATGTAAGAGGCTAGAGGACCTTGAAATAAAGACAGAGGTAAAAAAGTGTGAGAATAGAAAAACATTTTTAAAAAAAAAAAATCAAATAAACGTCGTGAACGTGAAGGGCAAGAATATTACCTATAAAACAAAACTCCATAAAAATCAAGAAATAGAAAAGTAAAATTAATGCATGAGACAGAAATTTGGGGATTTCTGTGAAGTTCCAGGTGTAAGAAAGACTGAGTAACGGGTTGAGTCCAGAAGACAGAGCTGAGCTCATCTTGAAGACAGAGGACAGATGCTGGCTTTCTATGAATTCAGTGAACATACCTGCATGACAAAGCATGTGGGAAGGGCCCAGCTCAGTTAAGCTGAGCAGCAGGTAAGAGCCTGCAGCGAAAGCTGCTCGTGCCCTCAGCTCCCCCCAGCAGAGCACAGGGAGCACTGAGTGCTCTGCTGCCGTGGAGGGGATGAGCTGCATTCCAGTTCCTTCATGTTACACATTATTTAGTGGAATGCTTAGAAACTCCCTGCCAAGCTAAACAGTACAGTGAAAGTGCTTTTTAAGGGAATGACCTAACAGCAGACACAAGGTCACCTGAAACAGTTTCTGTCATTTGGTAGAAGGCCGAGGAAAAAACCCACTAATACTGTTGCAGAGCAGGATGTGGGGGGGCCCTGCTTTACCCTGAGCAGTCAGGACACTGCCCTCAGGTCCCCAGTCACAAATGAGACCTGCAGGAGCGAAGGCCCTCTTGGACAGATCCATCTGGACCCAGCAGAACTTACACAACTGAAATTATTCCGCCTAGAGACAAAGTCAACAGCCTTCTGTCTGACAGCGCTGAGGAGCCAAAAATGAACCCTTCTGGAGGCAAAGCAGACCCTTGAACCACCTGCACCCTTTGCAAGTCTCCTCCATCACCTCCCTTGTAAAGAACAAAACCAAAAATCTCACTTACCTAACAGAGATATCCAGCAACACAACTGTGCAAGGAGATGGAAAATCCTTTTGAAGGACATAAAGACATACTTCCAGAAGATGAAATGCAGCACAGTGGAGTAATAAAGACTAACTCAAAGTCTGGAGTATAAAATGCATTTCAAAAGCTCTAAAGTGTTTGACCTCAAATTCTTTTGCTGACTACTCAAGCTACTTATTTTAGTTCTACAAGATGTGAGCAAGCCTAAAGGTTTTGGGTGAATATTAAGCGTTTTAAAGAAAATAGTCTTAATTCACATATGATCAAACAGGATTTTTAGGATTGTTAAGATTACTGTGTATTTCGTAATGTTCACTTATTTTTTCTAAGATTTATAGTATTATAAGACATGTTCCTCATCTGTTTTTTTCACACAAAGCTACAGTGATATACGTGTGTCTATAGCTTCTCTTTAAATTAATGAAACAATAGGGTCTTAAATCTCCAAATTAAGAGTACTCTATATGCAAAGCCTACAAATTTTGAATTACTTGAACACTGTTATCTCACCAATATAACAAATAAAAAGTTATGCTTTCTTAAATAATGTAGGGAACCGTGATGTGTGTTTTAGCCTTAATTTTGAGAAGTCACAGAATGTCATTGAATCCCAAGTATTTTCTCAAAATTTATTAAATTGAATACACTATGTATGTTCAACATAAATAATACATATTTAAATATATAAAAATAATATACTTCTATATAAATAATGCAATTCTAAAGGACCAGAACAGACTCCTAATCCATTTTAAGTCATACAACAAACCGAATTCAAGGTTAACAGCAACTTTATCCTAAATAGTTTGCTGCCAACAAGTCCTAGTTTTCCTGTATTCACAGGATGCCACACTGAAGATATATCACAATATAAAATAGATGGCAACAAATAGAAAAATCTAGAAAACAAGACAGCTCCTGTAAAATGAAGGAAAACCCACAGACAACAATAGACATTAACTGGACAATCAGTGCACGTGCCCTCATTATAACTGTCCCAGTACTACGGGAGTAACATCTTTGCCATCCTTTTCCTCCAGGTAAGGCTGAGCATTGGTTACATCCCACCTCCCTGCTCAGCCTCCGTTCTGTGTCAGGAGACACCCAGAGCACAGTCACTGCCAGCACACACTGATCAGAGCTGGGGCAATGTGGGCACCTCCCCTGAGCAAGTAGAATTTATGTCCTTCATTTGTCTCCTGCCAGCAGTGGCCACCAGCAGTGACACCCAGAGCACAGTCACTGCCAGCACACCTACACTGACCAGAGCTGGGGGGAACTGGGGGCACCTCCCCTGAGCAAGTAGAACTTGTGTCCTTCACTGCAGCTCCTGCCAGCAGTGGCCACCAGCAGTGACACCCAGAGCACACTGCAGGGACAGTGGAGCAGAACAGGCCATCTCCACATGGCTGTGGACAGGGTGGACCTGCTGAACCCACAGACCTGGGCTCTGAGTGATCATCTGTAAGCCCCTGAAAAAAGGTCCTTCACCTCCCTTCACCGAGATACACCTAATCCCTGCACTGGTTGACTGAAAATGCTTTACACCTGAGATTTTGTTTTTCTAAAACCAGAAGGAAGAAAAGCAATGCAAGACCTAAAATTGCACTAATGTAATTTAGTCCTCTGACACATACTGCAAAGCATTCACACCATGCACTCAAAACTTTGGTACATTTGGCCATGTTTTTTAATTTGTGCATTAGCCAACTGGGATAACAGTATTTTACTATCCTTGAAGTGAAAACATATTTTTTACACTAGATTTTTTTAAAGCTGTCACATATCTGAAACATAAACGAGCCTTGATCAATCCATTTTCCTTCCTCCCCACCAGAGTCAGGGCAGTGCTCTGTGCTCCTCCCTCCCCTCCTGGCTCATCCCCACCTGGAACAGCCAGTGCCCTCCTGGGGTCAGATCCACACCAGGGGCTCGTAATTCCAGCCTATTAAATCCCAACAGCATCTCAACAGACAAACTATTACACAGAAATATTTTAAATGTAGGAATATTCTTTTTATAAAGGAGGAGGAGAAAAAAAAAATCACTGAAGTTTGCATACAGTGAAAATATTTCAACAAGTGAAGCATAACAATGCAATATTAACTCTAATATTAGTGACATTTCAGAGATCTCGTTAAAAACTAGGGAGCAGGCTTTATTTGAACTTTGTTGCCCTGATATTAGAATTCTTTTTTACAATTAATTTATTTCCTTGTAGTTCTCATTATGTTTTTATTGCATTCATGGAATAGCGGAGCATTTCTCTAACTAATTTAACACCTGTAAATTCCCACGGCTGCTAATGAAAGACTGTGTAGACTACCAGAGAAATTTCTAATTCATATTTCCAAGGTTGGGAGTTCAAATCCTATTAAGGTTGTACTTATTAATGTTTCTATTAAGTCCTTTCCATCTCTGAAGTTATAGTTTGAAGCAGTACTTTCATTTTGTATGAAGAAGGAAAACACACCTGCTCCAAAATGATACACAAAGGGGGACAAGGAAGGAGAAGGAAACAAACTAGGTAAGAGGAGAGTACAGATGCAATGTCTGTGCTTTTGAAAGAGATGCCATTCTTGCAGTTAAAGGCAAAAACCAATGAACTACACATCTTGAATCCTTCAAGAAACAGCGAAAATCCCTAGTTTTTTTCCATATAATGCAACTGCATTGGCTGATGCCTTGGCTTTCGTTCTTGTCTAACTTTTCTTTACAACATTTATCATTTTATCTCCCACCTCCTCAGTTTATTCATCTGTAAAATGGATGGAATACTTACTGACCTCCTACTTAAGTAATCCTTAATCCTTTGGACATCCACAACTATTTCCATTAGAATTTTAAAGCTAATAAATTAAATGCATCTTCAATGGGATTTTGTCAGATTTAATTCATTAGTTATGAGTGTCTTAATGGAACAGCTATAGATGTTCAAAGGATTAATTATATCTAAAAAACAACCACTTAGAAAACTGTTCAGCCATATCAAAAAAGAATATATCACTGGAAATAACCCTGCCCAAAGAGACCTGAAGCTAAGCACCCTCTAATATTGCCCTTGACTGACATAACCTTAAATTCAGCAGCATTCTGGCACGATGCCCTAATTTATGCTGCTACAGATCTACATCTGTTATGAGAAATAATTACACAAAAGGTTTGAGGCATTTTTTTAAAAATATTGTGTATTAGGTAACATCTGACAACCTGTATTTCATGCAGCCATTAAAGAAAATAATTTGAGTGGTATACAAACACACAGCACTTGATTGGCAACCAGCACACCAGATTCCCTTCTCATTTCTTGAGTGGTAATTACTTTTTTCAAAACCACATCATTTTCTCAGAGTAACATCCTATTCTCCCCCTGTATTTTCAATTTACAAGTATTCACTGTACTCTCACATTGGCCTCCAAGTCATAAGGCTAAAAAAGCTTAGCTTAGTTTAGTTTGCCTTTCATCTCTTCTTATTGAACCCATAGCACACATTTCCAACTACTGCACAACATTATACTGAAATCTAAAAGAATTCATTTGTATCTACAAATCCATACCTATCATTTACCTGGGTTCAAAAATCCCACCAAAAAATCCACAAGCGACACACAGGAATTTTTTGAGCCAATCTGAATCATCACTTTAATCTGTTTGAGAAAAAGTGAATATACATGCATCAGAAAAAGCTTTCTGATCCTTTAAAATGAAGCTTGTTCTTTCATTTGGCTTCCTCAAAATCAGTGTAAAACTGCTCAGACACATTCGGCTCCAGGTCTGAGACAAAAATACCTCTTTTTCCCACACAGACCATAATAGCATGAGTCCCCAGAAATCCCCAGGGGTGCAGTCTCTGGTGGGAAGGCCTGTGAGCAGTACAGCAGAACTGACAGCATGTTTATGTCCTGATTCACAGGAGTCACCCTGCAAGGTCAGAAACTTTTTGACCAACTTACTGCATTAATTTGAGCCCTGCCTTACACTGTGCCTCACCTTTGGGCCACATTTACACCCTTAGCCCAATGACAGATGCAGACTCCAGCCTTCCTGAAAATCTGCTTTCAAAAAGACTGACTGACAAGTTCCTCTTCATTCTTTTTCTGGGGAAAAAAAAGTTTATCTATATATCTATATATAGATAGATAGATAGATATATGAGGGTCACGCTCTTGGTATTTGCAGAGCTCTAAAGCTCTGGAGACACAAGGGAGACAGAGCTGACGTTTTACTGCTGATCACAAACTCCATCACAAGGAGAAAGAAGATTGAGACCTTGCTGTAGACTGTCAAGATTTATACCAAGGGGGGCTGTCTTCAAAAGCAGGCTGTGGATAAATAAAAATCCAGAGAGCAGGCTCTTCAGGTGGAGCTGCACAATCAGGGTGCATGGGCTGCGGAGCCCCATCAATAGTATTTGTGCAACAACAACCTGCCAAGAAAACTGGGGAGGCTCTGAAAGATGAGTGAACAGGGAATGGGAGAAAGAGTTTATTTATCCATATGGTAACAACATTCCGACGGCTCCGAGTAACAGGCAAGATGTAGTAATGTACTTGAGAGGAAATAATTTTAAAATATGTTGCCTCCAAATTCTTATGATTCATACCAGCTTATACAATCCTTCGGGCCAAATACCACGGTCCCTCCTCAGCTCTCATTCAAGAAAAGTCTGCTCAGAATCAATAGGAGTTTGCTTATATAAGGAAAAAGTGAAAACTAAGGGTAAAATAGGGCTATGATTCATGGGCCACATGAAAATTATTTTGGTTGTTCACACATGCAGACTATACATCATAAGGAAAAGATGCTGTACTAGGATGCCCTACTTTTCAAAACCTATAGGCATTTATTAATGGATCTGAACACAAACTTCAGCACACAAGCAAAGCCAAAATGTATCCCCTGGCTGGGCTGCTCTGGGGGGTGCTCAGGAACTGTCAGCCCCTGCACTGCCCCTGCTTTCCTGGTCACACAGTCAGGGATGATGTCTTAAGAGAAGGCTACCTGTGATTAGCATGGGAAACATTCCAGTTTCCTTATGGTGCCTCTGCATAAAAATAACAGTCCTAACCATTTTTTTTATTTTACCTTCTAACAACACAATCTGAGATTTATTTTGGAAGATTTGAGTGCCCCAGAATAATTCATCCCTCACAAAAAACATTACCATGACAAATATTTAGTTATTAGGCAAGTCATGTTTAATTCATTTTACTAAGTAAGAATATTATTAATACAGACCCTTATGAAAATAAGTAGGATTGTTTTATTATTTGTAAATAATTTGTACTGAAATCTCCCAAATAAACATAAAATGGACGAAGGCATTTCAAAAAAATATGTAAATCAAACAAAAAATTATTACGATTATTTTTTCTTACATTTTCTTTTTTTAAAAAGGAGGCAGAAAACTCTGCCTAGCATCAAAGACATTGATGCAACTTGTAGGTTTTCCCACATTTAATCATCTTTGTTGAGAAGAGCGAGCCAACGGTCCTGCAGACTTCAGCCAGTTCTACAGCACTTCTCTCACCAAATTTGCCACTTCTTTAATTCAGCTTATTATTCTCACTGTTACCAGGTTCTTGTTTTAGAGTGTGAAACACATGCACCATAATACAATAAACCAAAACTGCCCAGATTGTAGTATGTGTGCTACTTGTTTTCAGCTACACCCTTTTATTTTGTATTCCTGCTCTTCACTCCTCCATAATCGTTTTCTGCTCAGTCACACCATTGCAAACCCCTCCTGCCCAGCCACTTTGATATTTAATTCACTTGTGCTCTCAGTTTCTCCTACCAGCAGGTCTTTTTTTTCCAAACTGTTTCATGATACTTAAGGCTCTCCTTCTCCCTCTCTTCTACCATCTCCACTTTTTATTCCTAATAGTCTTTACATTTCCATCACTCACATTTAACATGACACATTTAGGAATTTACCTCTTTTCCCCTCCTGATCTTTCAGTCACAATACATGTTCTCTCCCCTGCTGCAAAACTTCTCCGCAATGTTTTGTGAAGACAAAGCAAGATTTCTCATCAGCTTCCTCCCTGACACATCAGTGCATCTCTCCCTCTCACTGTGCAGCAGAACAGCCTGTGTGTGCATAATGGGGTGGATATTTCAGCAGATTGCAAGGATGGCAGCTGTTAAAATGCATAAATGTGTGTGTATGTCTTTGCTGGTATTTGTGGGTTTACATATAGGTGCCAATTCCTCCTAGATTCTATGAATGACTGCAGCCAGAACTTTATCATTATTAAATTCTACTTCCAAGTCATACCATAAAAGTATTTTGCCTTAAGCAAATTAAAGCAGATACAAAAGCTCAATAGGAAATAGGAAATGTCTCCACTTGATTATCTTGGAATCTGTTAAAGAGTCTGAACCAAACTAGAGCACAGGGACACTACAAGTGACAGGATGATTATATTTTTAAATGTAAAACAAATCAGAACTGCCAAGTCTCACAGTGCAATCTCCAAAGGAAGGAGGGACCCTGCAGAGAGCAGAGGAGGAGCTGCTGCTGACAAGGGACAGCCCAGAGGAGCACGGGGAACAGGGATCCATGGGAATGATGCAGACTGGGTAAAACACAGAAAGGAAAAGAATGTCCAGCTGAGGCAAGGACGAGCATATAAACATTGAAATCTCCTGAACCTGAGTGAATCTCTAACCTGAAGAGGTCCATGGGTCTCTTTAGATGAACAGAATGTGTTTTAAATATTTAACGTTTTCCTAGTAGCAGAAACTGAGATATGAGCAAACATGTAGAACCTAATCTGACAGTTCCAAATGCACGCCTATGAAAAGAAGTTTGTTCCCTGAAGTAAACTGCAATGAGACACCAATCTCAGGTGTCATCATCTACATTCCCAAACCTTATACAGAAATTTCAAGCAACACTGCAACCACCTCACTTCTACAAGTGAAATATCAACTACTTACATATCTGTTTGTCACGTAATCTCTTCACAGTGAAGTACCATGACTGAGGACACTGCCTTGCTGCTAAACTCCCTCCTTCAGATTGTGCTGTGGCCTCTATTGTCCCTGTACAGCTCCATTCTTCAGCACAGATGAGAGCCCCGAGGTCACGCTCATCTCCATGGGTCAAACCAACCGCATTTCATCTGACTCACCAACAACAGAGGCACCACAGTGCTCCTGCACCTCTTAAAGAAGGAACCAGATGGTTCTCTGCACATGAGAGGCAGCGTTTTCCATTCATTAGAAAGCAAAAACATGCAGAAAAACCCTTAAAAAAAGAAATCATATCTAAACCCAGTAATACATTGTTGACCACCAGCCACACCCAGTGATGAATACTCAGCCCCTTGCTCCCCAAGAACTTAACCAGTTTACCTCTCCTCACACATCTTGATTTGAAAAACTGTAAAACATTCACCTTTTGAACACACCAAGATTTAGAGGCCAAAAGTCCACATCAGGCAAAAAGATTAAAAGAACAAGAACAGTTTCACACCTAAGATACACTCAAGTATGCTGATTTTAAACTAATGCCCCCAAATACAGAAAAATTGTTTAATCTCTCACATGTCTCATTTAGAAACACACTTCTCTCTTTTCTGTTTCTCTGTGTCCCCTCTTTCACAGAACAAAAAGAAGTAGTGGTGCTCACTGCTGACACTCTTCAAGAAGGGTGTGATAACCACGATTAAATGAAAATACAGAATACTACCAGGGACAGCAATAATTTATTAACCATCTCACAAGCACCTACTTATCCGTTCTACAAACTGGAACTTCAAGCTAAGCTTTCCATAGTGAACTAACAGGTCTTCATTTCAAAAAGAAAAAATATATACATATAAAAGTACATGTAAACCTCTCTTTCACAAGATATATATACACACTTTAGAGTGTTAATGTTTGGTGACATTTTTTTCCATTACTGCAGCTATGTGCTGGCTATATTCAATTTAGTCCTGTCACATTACTTCAGTTCCACAGACATATAATTGCTATTACATTTTCATCAATACCTCATTTACTTAGAAAATGTAACAGTCTCTGTCCACCTCTAGATAGGAAATTATTTTTTGTATCTCATCCACCATTGCTGCAATAATGAAGTATCTCCAGAATTGCTGTTATATGTTTCTTTTCTGAAATGCCATCTTTGCACAGTGCCCCGTGACAACCAGATATGAAGAAAGAATAACTTTTCAGGAGTCACATTTCTCAATCAACACAAACTTACAACTTTAGCAGTGCCATCAGTCAGATGGACACAGAAGTGATTGTGTATTCCATAAGGTTCCAGAATTACTGTCAGCCAGGAGTTATGTGTCACATCCATGCAAGAAAAATACTGGAAATATAAATTTTCCTTCTGTCTTCTGCAGTGTGTTTATACAGTGACTCCACCGAGCAGCAGGTAATGAAGAGACTTGTGACTAACACCAGCATGCTCAGGATGTGGAAAATCAGGCAGAAAAGTGTATTGTTGCCATTTCCAGAGGTAAGGAGACACCTAAGTGTTCACCTGCCAGTTTTGGCAATGTTGACAGAGCTGCACAGAACAGTTCAGCCCCCTGAGCCTTCCCCAAGCCCTGAGCAGTGTCCCAGCTCAGGCAGAGGAAAGGCCCAGAGCAGGGAAGGCACACAGGGCAGGACAGGGATGTCCCTCACACTCGGTCATGGCCCTGCCACGGCCACCAGAACTTACAGTGGCTCAAGGCCAGACAGCTGGGACATGGAAAAGGTGGAAACATCCCATCCACATCTTCTCACCTTGATGTACTTACCCACGGTGTGCTCTGTGCACGTCACTGCTCCCCAGGGAGGAGTGCTTATGAACACTGTGAAACGCAGGAGTGAACATTAACACCCAGCTCAAGATGAGAGATGTTGCTATTTTGTCAGAGGTCTTGGCCCCTTCCTGAAGCTTCTCTTGAATACTCTGTGCCTTTGCAAGGATTGCCAGCCCATGCACTGCAAGGAGTAGGCAGAAAGTGCCAAGATTTCTGGAGACAGCAATCCAAACTCTGCATTACATGACCCAATTTCTAAATCATGCCTACCTGTCCAGGACTTTGATCACAGTGCATTACCCCATGACTGGTCTCCAGGACCACCAGCATCTCTCCTCTTTGCACACATTTAGACTACACAGAGTACATTGGCAGGACTACACTGTAACGTACAATCACTTCAAAATCAGCATTAAAAAAACTTTTTCTAGAAATTATTAATGGAACTAGTACAGCAGAAGAACTTTGTCTATAAAATTCTACAAGTGGTAAAGATCATTTGTAAATTCTGTGTTTTGCTCATCAGAGATGTGATAGCTGAATGGTGAATATTCCTTTATTTCATACTCAGAAGGTATTGAAAAAAATTATTTTCTCCTGAAATCCATGATTGGATTGTCTGCAGGAAAAAAAATACAGAGTGTTTCCAATGCAGTTCTTTGCAGTTGCCTTTAGAAAAGTAAATGTTGACTTTTTTCTTTTTTTTAATGGAATTGAAGGAAGTTTATTTTCCTTCATCTTGTGCTTACCTAACTTATTGCCATTAACCTTGCAGATAATAAGTCTTCCATCTTCTTCTCTAATGACACAAATGAAATAAACTCATCCCACTTGAGCACTGCTTTGAAACTCTCCCTTCTGATGTACCATCAAAGCAGTCCTGAACAGGCTCTGCAGTGAGGTGGTAAATGAACTGAAATTCTGCCACGTTACCTCTTCCCACCTGTTGAATCCCATGACCTAGAAGTTTAAAAGCCACCTGCATCCCTATCTGCCAGCTCAGACTACTCCACATGATTCCTGCAGCTGTGTTCAGGGTGCTATTGTGGGATGCAGAGTCACAGAAATAATACTAAGACAGCAGCAATACTAAGTGAAATTCAAAAATGAGAGCACTAAAACTGAGGAGAAGCCAACTGCTACGTGGACAGCCAGAACTACCTTCCTCAATGCACTCCACATGCAACAGTTACAGTCCTGACCTGGCAGTGTTTCATTTTATTAAAATATCACTGTTTCTAAATTAAGCCAGAAGGATCTCAGATCTATAATTTTTCTCCCACTCAAAGGCATACTGCTGTTTTGGAAAACATCCCAATCTCCAAGGAAGATTATGAGGAATATCAATCCATTAATACTGTTCCTTAGGAGTTAATTTTATCTCTATGTAAGTCTATAAAAGGGTTCTTACATGGAGGGCAATAGAGTTGAACTAAAGCTGTGCAAAATGTACAGAGAGCCACATGAAACTATATAAAACTCACCGGGTCTAAGGAGTGTGCTAATAATTTGAACCAGCAGGGCTTTGCTCTAAATTTTATTGAGGCAGAGAACCTTTCATTAAAATCAGAAATGTAATTCTGGGCCCTATCTGGCCTCGCACAGATTTCTGGACGCTAATGATTTCACTTTTTCCTTCCCCTCTCCCCCTGCCACGCTGGACGCCGTGGCTGCTGCACAAAGCCACAGGTACAAGGTTCCTGTTGGACTTCTGGCAGGCTAATTGGCTCCGTGTGACCAACGAGAAGCTGAGCTCAGAGCCCCTCGGCACTAGCATAATTCCTATTTCCCAAAAGTAAAAACTCTGAAGGAAACTCTTTCCAGCAGTCCCACGCTGTGCCCCTGCTGCCAGGGCCCGGAGGGAGCGGCGCCCATCGCTCCGAGCCAGCGGCTCCGTCCTGTCCTGTCCTGTCCTGCTCGGGGGGCACGGCTGGTTCAGCCCCTCTGGCAGAGCCATTACCTGGGGACAGATCTCTAGAGCTTCCACACGTCACTGCCTCTTTGTGCAACCAGAGAGAAGGAAGGGAATCAGTGTTAACTCTTTACCTGGCTTTCCTAAAAAGAAATAACCAGAATAGGGATTCAAATTTGAAACATAAAGTAGTCCTTAGATGACTGTGCCACTGTCTCATTTAGTTCCCAAGTCTACAATAAACCCACTGGCAGAGAGCTGGGAAATGCTGGCATCCAGTGACCCTCTCGTTAATGACTCTAAAGGTGTTTAACTACAACACAGACTCTCCACTCTCCTGAGCAGACATGCAGGAGGAGCAATTCAACAGCCAAAACCTGTTTACAGGTATGCAAGTTCCAGATTCACACATACTGATGGAAAAAATTTGGATACACCGTTTATTTGGGGAAATTAGAGATTCATCAGTCTTCAGCTTGTATTAAGCCTGGTTTTCATAGCACTTACAGGAATAGATGTACAAAATAACAGCAGTAGCAGAAGCAACTGCTTATATATAAAAAATACATAAAAGTAGAAATTTCTCCTCAAGAAAGGAAGAACTTTCACAGAAAAAGTAACCAGACCAGATAAAGTGTGAAAGTCAGGGGGTGAGCTTGGCATACTCTCAACACTGTAATTTTTAAGTTGTTGTAGCTGAAATTGCAAGACTAGTTCTATTAAAATGTAAGTTGAATTAAACATTTTTATAATAATTGAGCCTTTTAGACAAAACAGGATCAAGGATCTGAAAGTGCTGGTATTGATTTTAGTGATAACAAAATAAGATCTCATTGAATTTGATAAGGGCAATCAAAGAAAAAATATGCAAGACCTGAAAGAAAAAAAGAGACGTTAAAATTTAGTAGGAATTGGATGACCTTAATAACTCAAGTAGTAATAGAGAGGTGAAATTGGATAATAAGATGTTATTAAACTAAAAGCTTGAAAAATACTAATTAAAAATGACCACAACCACCAGATGCCCCGTGGTAAAGTCAAGCAAACACGCTGTGCTGCAAAGCTCTGGTGTGATGCACTTCCAATATTCACGTATCAGAGTAAGGGTTCCTTTAAACAAAAAAATTTAAAGCAAATACAAATAATGACCTCTCTTGATCACACCCTAGCATTAGATAGATAGCATTCTGTCTTGACTCCTGAATATTTGTGAGTAGCTGACATCAGAATTTTCTTTGTTTATTTTAAGGGTAGAACATTCAGCATCTGTTTAAAAGCACAAAACTGTACTAGTAAACAGTTTGTGATCAAAAAACCCCAACCATACTGTACTGTGAAAATGACCCTGAGATCCACCAATGAGGAATACATAATTACAGAGAGTAATTAAATTCTCATCTTTGTTAGCATTTGGAAGCTACTTTTCCCCCACAGAAATCCAAAACACTGAACTAACTTAATTTTTGGTCACCGTCAGTGCTTTTTCCTTTTTTTATCTTTAAATGAAGTATTCCTTTCACCTGAGCAACTGCTCATGGTCACCTCCTGAAACTGGATTTTGTTCTGTTGTATGGCCCTGAGACATCAAAACAGCAATGCTGAGAACTGGGCATGAGCAGCACATGTGCTAATCATCACTGTTTCTTTCCCTTCACCATCCAGATGTAGATTTTTACTGTAAATCACTGAAAACCAGATTCCATGATGTCTTCTTTCCTTCTAACCACATTTTCATTTCAAGCATCAGCTCACAGAAACATTTTGCAGCGGGGCGGGGGGGGAGAAATCAACTTTTCCCAGTGCTTTTTTTCCAGTTGATTGCTACTCCTTGGCACCAATTATAAGTAACTGCTTCACAGCTGAACCAAAGCAGCACAGTCAGCAAAATCCCAGCCTCTCCATTCACAAGCAATCAGAGAGACTCAATGCTGAGGAGCAAAGGTGAGACAGACACCAGCCTAATAGGCCGAGGAGGGATATGCCCCTGGTTCTGCTCAGTGCAGGCAGCCTGGTTGGTCAGAATGTAAATTCTGGTGAACAATTCCCCTGCCTGTCTGCTAAAGAACTGCAAACTCAGTAGGCAGCACAAACCTGCTGGGACAGGGGGACTGCAGAGCTGCCACACTAAAGCCAGGGTTAAAAATAAAAGCACCCAATGAACTCCTGCCCAGCTGGAGTGAGGCACCTCTGGTCATGGGCCAGCAGTGACAGAGGTAACAGAAAACAAAGACCACATCCAGTGCCTCTTCTTAATGAGAGGAGACATCAAAAAGCCGTCTGTACAAGCAACCTTCTGGGAATTCACAGTTGGCCTCAATGCCAGGCTTCACACACTGATTCCTGGCTCTGGTCCTTGATGCTGCTTCCTACCTGCTGAGTCCTGATTCCTCTTTCATTGTCTTAATGCTGTCCTCCTCGTGCTACAGCTTGTCCCTGCCTGGTCTGCTTGACCAAATCCAGCACTGCCCGCTGGCCACTGTCTTGCTGCTTGCAGTTCTTGGCAGTCTGTCTCAGACTTAAACAATTCCCTCAACCCTGAATTGATGTGTTACTTAATTACTGTAGGTCCTTAATCATGACCCCAGGGCTGATGTGCTGGTCTGCATCAGCCTGGTCTACCTCAGAAGCACAGTCATCCTATCCAAGTGATGCAGGACTTGGTTCTTTAGGTCAGAATTTCTTTGAACTCCACCAGAAGTCAGCACCACAGGGGTCTCTTCACATCTCTACTATTTACAGGCTTTATTAGATTTGACTCAGTCTTCTGTACAGTGCTCAGTCCCACAGGGTCAGGTTCCTAACAAGGCCCACGGAAGGAGAACCAAGAAACATGATCCAAACAGATATCACAGCACAGGAAGCAGCTGAGCTCACTTTGATACCACACCCTGCTAACTGTTGGCAAGAGTTATGGCTTTAGCAGTAATTTTGGATAGTTAGGAGACTTTTTCCTTGGATCACTACAGAAGGGCCTGTCCTTACCAGGAAGGAATTCCCTGACTGATCTGCAGTAGTAAGAGTGGATGCTGGAGTGGACTATGTTAACCCAGCTCTCTGTATTCATGATGAAGCTCTACACAATCTGTCTTAGAAGAGAGTGAAAACCAGTAACCAGCACACCCAGACAGTTTAGCACAAGCATGAAAGCTGCCCAGGGCAGCAGGCTGATGTGGGCAGCAAAGCCAGAAGGTCCAGTGAGAAACCCTCTCCTGCTCCCACAGGAGCACAGGTCTCCTCCAAGCTGGCTTTGTGACAGCAGCAGGGCAGAGGCGTGGGAAAAACATCTCAAAACTCCCAGAAAAAGACACAGATAACAGAGAACACCCCACACCCCACACGCCCCCACACAGAGCCCACACGCAAAAGGAGAAAAGCAAAAAAAAACAGCCACAGATGGGGGGAGAAGACACAACAAGAGAAAAAGAACAACACAACACAAAAAAAAAGACACTGAAACCATTTGTGAAAAATGCTAGGGCACAAAATGAATTTTATGAGCAAGAAATCAATGCACTGTGGGCCAACTCAAACTACAGTACCATGAGCTGGATGAGCTGCATGTCCTTGAGTGACCAAGGATTGCAAGGTCCTTTCTGGCATTAGGGCCAGACAGCTCTGCAATCCTTCATCACTGAGTTAATAACAACTGTTACTGTGTGGGTGTGTGTACAGGTCAGGAGTCCCACAGCTTGGAGAAGTGAAGAAGTGCACTTCCTCCCTTTCTCCTGGTACACTGACCTTGCTGACCTTCCTCGCTCACTCTGCTACACACAGTGTGTGTAGTTCACAGTTATACTAGCTGGGAACTGCTACAAACTGCAGGGCTCCCCCTCCCATCCAGAGAAGAAACCCCTTCCTCATTTCCCCATTTTACACTCCAGCAGACATAAAACCCCCCTGCACTACCCCCCCAATCTGCACGTACCTGATTTTCTTACGTTCCTGCCCCAAAGTTAAGAGGGAAGCTTACACAAAGCCTATCAAAGACTCCTGTCCCCTGCCCAGATCCATGAAGAGAAGGTCAGGGATGATGACACAGAAAGCCTGTTGCAAACATGCCCTCATTCACCTTGGAACAGCAGGAAAAGCAGGGCTGAGCACTTGTCCTGTATCCTGCAGGAAACCATGGTAAAGACTCAGAGTACTCTGGGAATCTCACTTCCCTGGGAGGGCAGTAATTTGTAGAGGACACTCCCATACCCTCTCTAAAGCAGCTGTATTAAATTATTGTCATGTTTTCTTGCACTAGAATTAATCATAAGAATTGCATTTAGAATTCTTTTTAAACATTCATATCATTTGACAATGAAAATTTCCATAAATGAAGAAATCATAAGCACTACTGAAAGTGATGTTCTCTTCTACAGGTCCTCATTTCCCAAAAACACACAAAAGTCCATAACAACCAAACTAACAAACAGTATTTCATCACTTTCCTTTCACTTTCAATAATTCATAGCCCTAATATTTATTCTATTACCTGTGCAGCGTAAATATTAATGACATGCCACTACAAACTTTGTTGTTAATCTAGTCAGAAAGTACTCAAAGAACTCTTGCCCTTGGCCTAAAGACAAAAGATTGTGACTGCAATTAATAACAAAAGTGACAAAACCTTGTAACTGCAATCAAGGAACATATTCTTCTAGAGAAATATTTCACTAGTTCCTAAAAGCATTTCATGAAGGTTTGAGATGTGTTTATAAAAACATCAGAAAACCCACCCTGAAATTACTGTGTTGCATGGAAACTTCTGCAATCTTTTATTGTATTGCAATGTTCCAAAAGATCTATGTCTCACATTTAACGGGTTTTCCATTTCACATGTTTAATGTTACAATCCAGTAGTAAAAATGAAGGTTACTTCCCATTTGCTGTGCCTGATGAATTTCACCACACTTTTAGAGGAAACAAAATTTAAATCTTTTTTAAGGGGGGAGAATGGAAGGCAATGTGCCACCAAACTACCCACCTATATACATAAATAAATTGAACAGGGCTCTTTCATCAGTTTTCCCCAAAGGAAAACTCATCTATTATTAGATAGATCACCTATTATATCTATTATTTCATTGAGTTAATCTACACAAAACCTAGAAATTTCTGATTACACAAATCTGTTAACACATTCAAAAGGTTCTTGCCTTTTCCTAGTGCTACTACTACTAATGCTTTATCCAAACCTACTTTAATGCACAAAACTCTATTCAGTGCTGTTCAGCCACTTGAGGAGCCAAGGTTAACTCTTCCACAGTGCTGACTCACGAACAGTTAATGAAAGCAGGAACCTGCAACTTGGTATTCTTCAAAGAATCGTCAGAGTCTGGTGAGAGGTTGTCACCATGGACAGGCAAGGACAATCTGGAGTCCTGGACTCTGAGCTAATATTTATTCCAGTTAATACAGACATCTTTCCCACACCCAGTTTTCTCAATTTACTGAACAAAACGGACACTTATCTTTTTTTGCCACCCTCTCCCTCCTGAAGCTATAAATCTTTGAATGCACTTCTGACATTTTGACAATTATTGACACTATTAACTGGAGGCTGCCTGAGGTGGGCAGAATCCTATCATCTCTCATCCACAACCATCAGGAAGAACTCAAAAACCAAATCAGATATTTAGTAGCTGATGAGTGAAGTGTAGTGTTTGGCAACCTTTACCCATCTTTGTTCTTCAGTTCTGTTCAGCCCATCTCTCCTGTGTTTGGCTGCTGATCAAAGTCCAAAACGTGAGGGCTCCAATATGCCAGTTTAGCATGCAAATGCAAAGATCAAAAGCAGCCTCCTTTTTATGAGCCCACACACACTTAGTCAACAACCAGATACATCCCACTTCTGGTTTTGCCACTGGGAATATGAGACTGAAATTAGATTCACAGGACAAGAGAGAGAAAATCAGTGGTGTGTCATTTCCACCCTTTCCAGCAGCAAGTTGTGGCATAAGCACTAAATTATATACTACAAAATTTCAAAGAACCACAGTCAATCAACAGGAGATTCTAGAGTTTGTTTGTTTCTGCACTTTGGCCTTTATTTAATTACGACTCGGGGTATAAAACCATTTTCATGGATTACTCAAGCATATGGAGGCAGGTGTACACCTGGACCCAGCAGTCAGGCAGAGAAAGACTTGTGCTCCAAACATGTGCAGAGGAGCTCACTTGGAGCAGAGAGAAAGAGAGAACCAGTGTCATTCTCTAATGTCATTTAGCATGCAGATTTAAAACTTTGCCATTCAGACATGACCATGAGGAACTACTTTACCACAAGGATAAGACTTCTCTCCTTACTTCCCTGTAATTTATAAACCTTCCATAACAATGGTCCCTTCTGGCTCAGGGAAGATATCCATCACAGTCTGTACAGAGTTATCTTCAAGATCAGCACTTGACAGCTTTTCCAATAACATCAGTTCAACTCTGAGCCTTTTTTTCACAAGGACTTCCTTTTTTTGCTTTATGCAAACATCACCTCTCTATTGCCAGTGTGACTGCTCTTCCTGTCTTTAAAAGAGATATTGGAAGAGAATATTTCAATTGGTAGAGACCTACAGTTCTGATCTTGTCCAGCTGCCTGACCAGCTCAAGGCTGACCAAGGTGCCCTCTGAACACTGACAGGCTGGGCCATCCAACACCTCTGTAGGGAGCTGGTCCACAGTTTGTCCGTTCTTCAGGAATGAACTACTTCCTAATGCCCAGCCTAAACCTTTCCTCGTGCAACTTTGCACCATTCCCACACATCCTATCACTGGATACCAGGGAGAAGATACCAGCTTGGAACAAATGAAGAAAAGCATTAGAAAGTGCAAGGTGTGCAGTAACCAACCATGGAGGAATCACAGGGTGGTTGGGTGCTTGGATCCCATTCCTGCCCTCCTTCCCTGCCAAAGGAAACGGAGGGAACAGAGCAGAGCTCCCCCAGCTCAACACTTCCACAGGTCCTGAGGCAGAGTCCATACTTATGCAGAGAATAATTTCTATAGAAAAGCTGGAGACTTAGTGTTACCTTCATCTTGTCATAAAGCAGGACATATTGTTCAGTATCTCCTACAAAAGAACCCAAGAAAAAGAGGCCTTACCTACTCTATCATTTAGTGAATTCCTGAATAAGTAAATAAAAGGATCAGAACAGCAGGGGAGGAATGTGGACAGTTTCTATTGAACCTCCCTAGGCCATTTAATTATTTATAATCTCCTTGATTACATGTGAGAAGGGTCAAATCACTTTTGTAACACATGATTTTTTATGTCATTTTTCAGCTGGCAAGGTAAATGATTATGGCTTTTTCCCTCTAGCTCCAGATGGGCTACAGTTGTTAATGTCTGTTATGTTAATAGAGTATGCAATATTAAGGAATATAATATATTTATAACAAGTTATAACAGAGCTATGACCCAAACAAATCAGATATAAAATTTTAATGAATTGGTCCCTGAGTCTATTAATTTAGTTATAGGATAGAAAGCTAGCAAATATATTTTCTCTCTCTCAGGCACTACAACTGGAGAAGAACATTCACCAGGGTCAAATGCTGTTGTACACCACTAAAAGAAAAGAGTATGTCTGAAGGTGACATACAGTTTAGTTTCAGGAAGATTTCCTAGTAGCATCACTAATTAGAACTAAAAAGTTGAACTATTTTTTCCACAAGATGTTCCTCTATGTCATAAAATGTTGAAAAATACACATATATAAAAACCAAGATATTAAAACCCTGGCAAAGCTCCTTGTTGGAGTTACCCTTATTTGTAGTGGAGTAATGTTGTATGCACAACCACAATGTTCCACAGCTCCTTCTGGAAACCAGATATATTTTTGCATATGTGCATACATGCACATATAAATACTTAGTGGATTACTGATCCCAAGGAATATTCCCTTGGGATACATTCTTCACAAATTCCTACAGACTAGCTTTAAGAACTGCTCAGAAAATCTATCATGTTTTTTCTAGAAAAGTGCATTCAAATTCTGCAGAATTCTTCTGCTTCATTTTAATACAGGTCTTCTGCAAAACACCTAAGGAAATGAATATTGATTAAAAAATACATCATACAGATCATATTGTAAATCCTAACCTATTTTCTGAATCAATCAATTCAGGGGAGTTTTGTTTGAGTTTTCTTAAGAGTTCCCTCGCTAACTTATGTCCAAGAACATGTAATACTTGCACACAAATTCAGTTACCTAATAAATGTCAGTCCAACTATGTGACTTGTGGTTACCTAAGTCTTCAATCCAGATGTTTCATTTTGCTCTTTTCTCTCCGTCTCCTTCACTTTTATATTCAAATTTCTCATTTCATCTTTACCTGACTCAATTACCCTTCAGGATAATCTGTCCATACTTATCTACACACCCACTTCATCAACAGCACTGCCATTGCACTGCGACTGTCAGAGACCTTACACTGGGAAGTGTTGGAGGTTATTTAATTACACTGCATTAACCAGCATTCCCCTGACAATTAGATTCCTGTGAACCCCTATTCCTACCTAAATAAACACAGGAGATTTAATTCTCTCTTTTCCCTGGCCCTCGGTCATACACATCAGTGCTGCAGAACTGAAAGCAGCTCCTTGAGTCAAACCGAGCCTGATCTCAGCCACAAGTACCAGCTCAGCTACACCAGCAGCACATCCCATGAGGGGCTGAGGGACTGCTCTGCACCCCGAGGGACTGCTCTGCACCCCGAGGGACTGCTCTGCACCCAGCTGGTGCCTCTGCCACGGCACTGCCCTCAGGAGCAGCTCCATGGCTGAGGGGACAGCAGGGCTGGCACCTCCACCACTGCCAGGGGACAGCAGGGTGGCACCTCCACCACGGCCTCATCCAACCCTGCGCCAGGGCAAAGGAGAAGCTGTGCAAGGAAAGGCTCACACAGAGAGCTGTGGCTCAGTCTGCCTCACTGTTTTGGGGTTTTTTTCACACTATGTGCATCCTGCAGGCAACACTGGCAGAATGTCACATCCAGACCAATATGGCTTTTATCTTTTCTTCAGGATATTCCAGAAACACAGTACATTATACTTTATAGCCTAACATATTTGTTGTCCTTTGTGATTCTTGGCAGTCTCCAAGATTTATTTTTTTTGTGTTCCAATTGCCCTATAAACCATTAAAAGCTCCAATAAAAACAAATATTAATGTACTAATAATGTATACTCCTCAATGCTACAGAATAACTTATTTTTACTACAGTTCTGCTTTGTATAGGGTGTAATAAAAACAGCATCTTGGCATTTTATATTCACATTCTTTCAATTATTTTAATACCATTAATTAAGTTCTAAGTTTACAAGTTAAACGTTGTTTACTTTTCTGCTTGCCAACAAGCAAATACAATATCGAATCTGAGAGTCAAGCTGGGTCATCCTCTACTTCATGAGCAACAGGCAGCAGAAGTTGAATCTCTCAACTCTGTTTTCCAGCATTTCCCAGTTGGGGCACACCATGCTAGGGATTTTCCTGTTTGGAGAAAACTAGAAAGGCAGGGGGAAATTCTACTTTTCACCTGGCCAAAAAGGTATTAAATAGGTACTGTCCTCCAAGAGATTTGGAAGCCTCGTGACTGCTTTCTGTGAAATAATTGCTTATTGATGTCTCTGTGCTCTCTTTCCCATTTCTCTTGGAGTACTTCCCCAAGCACACAAAGGATCGATCCCCAGTGGAATCAAGTTAAAATCTTCTAAGAAATGCTTAGAAACAATCTCTCAGTCACACGGAGGATGTTATCCAGGGTGGGCAGGGAGTAAATCTATTTTTATTTGTACCTTATAATGATAATTTATGACTTTTTTTCCACCGCAATATTTGGAAAAATAGGAGAACAAGGTGGATTTCCAGCAGAACCATGAGTCAAGCTTTTTATCTGGGTGCACTTCCTCCCCAGTACCTTGGTGAAAGTTTAATTCAGGATGCCAGGATCCAGACAGCTATGAAGAGATGGGAAGGGAAGGGAAGGGAGGACCAGGAACTAAGGAATATGGTACTCAAGACCTCTCTTCAGAAGCTGATGGCAGCAGGTACAGCCTGGAAGCATTCCATGATCTAGGAAGGAGAATCCTCCCCTCTGCTCAGCCCCTCCCTGCTCTGCAGGCACAGGCCCGGGGCAGCCCAGCTCGCTGGTTCCAGCCCAGAGCCGCTTCCACGCTCAGGGGGATCGGGAAGGGAAAGATCACCCTCAAATACTCCTGAGGAATGGTGCAAACACGTCCCTCAGGACAAAGCCAGAGCACTCCAGCTCCCACCAGGGCTAAACAGATAACACTGCACATCCCGTGCTATGCGGAGGAAATCCTAAAGTATCTTCTAAAATCAATTTCTCTCCAGCAAATAGCTTGGAATTCAAAACACTGCCTATATTTCACAAACAGTTTACTGAACATGCAAATATTTGTTATCAGATTACACAGCTTACATTCTTCACCACTCTGAGGCAAGACATTTAGCAAAGAAAAAAATTAATGTTGTGAATGATGAAACAACAAAAACAACAACAAGCTGCATTAAAAATCTCATTAAAAATGTTATAGTGTGATGAAGCAGCAGACAGGGAAAGCATCTGGATGACAATTTTATCAACTGCCTTCTATCCATTAATCTGGGGGCCTTTGAAGTCTACTATAAAGTTCATCCCTGGACAGTAAGTGTCGTAACAGTCATTTTGCTGAGAGGTAAACTGGGATACAGAGATCTTTTTTCTGTCTCAAGTCTCTTAAAAAAAAAAAAAAAAAAAAAAAAAAACGAAAAAAAAAAAATTAAAAATTAAAAAAAAAAAAAAAAAAGAAAAAAAAAGGTCAAGAAAAAAAGCAGAATGAAATCAGCAATTTCTGTTCTCTTAGCTATCTCACCACACTCTCCCTCAGCTTTATCCAAACAAAATAAGGGGATATTTGAAATTGTCCTCACCGAGTTACAAAATGATACATGCAGAGCTCCTCCTGCCATCCCTCGTTCTCTCTCCCAGTCATACAAGCACTGGGCCTGCCACCAGAAGTATATAAAGGCTGCATGATCTGCACTGCTCTCAACAACCAGAAAATCTTCTCACTGGGAAAGTCCTTCCAAATTAAACCAATCTTTTTTTTTTTTTTTGTAAGTACTAGGAAAGAAAGCCAGTATACCTTCAGATCTGCAACCACTTCTGCAGAATGGTAGACATTAACGCTTCTCTTACGTAAAGAAACTACCCACGTGCCAAAAGCTAAGTAATACTACAAGCTCTACATAAAGAAATAATTTTCTTATTTTGTTATTATGTTAGTAAACTACTGAAGAACTTCAGGACTGTTCCTAATGTCTGAAGATTTAGTTCTCAGGGAACACAAACAACAATTGGCAAGGAGTTCTGTACACACAAAATTTTCAATATATGCACAGAAAGATTTCCAACCTCTTTTTGATAAAACGCGTCACATAGCTAATAATTAAATGAAAAGCATCTAATAAATTGTTTTCACACGAGGCATGAAAACCTAGAAAAGCACATATGTACTCTTACAGCCATCTAATAGATCAAACACTAGTAACTGCTTCAGCAAGTGGAACAAAGGAGATCAATGCTCATGGATAGTGAGCAGCTGGGAGCCACAGCGGCTGCCCAGGATGCCAAACCCTACAGCTGACACTGCCTTCCTCTGCCATCCCTGCCACACTGCAGAACTGCTTCCTCCAGCTTGGGAAGGAGAAGGCAAAAGAATTCAACAGCAGCCACTGTGACACTAATTTAATTTTCAGTGTAAAATACTCATTACCAAAGTTCAGCATTTCCCCCACTTCCCTGCAGAGGAGGAAGGAAGATCAGGAGAACCTGCAGCCACAGTGCTGCCAATATCCCCCCAGCAACCCAACCCAGGGAGAACTCTGAGTACTGAGCTGGAAACTCTCCCTCTCCATGACTGCTGGAATATGGAATATGGAGATAAAAATAAAATACCCTGTTTGCTTTCTCTCCACTTAGCACTGCCATTCACACAATCACTACCTGCTATACTTAGGTTTAATCCTAATCATGAGCAAACAAGGAGTCATAATCTCAAAAAGCAACTTTAACATGTTAATGCCTATTAGCTCAACAGAGTCCATTCTCTTTTCTCAAAAAAAAAGATCAGTTAGGAATAAACAAGCCCACAGACTACGTGTTTCATTAGCTGCTATTTTTTTTCAGACTTTACGGGACAAGAGTACAATGCTACAGAATATTAAGTTTAAAAAGGTTATTTTGTGGAAAAATGGTAAATAAACTCTATATTAAAGCAGCAGGAGAAAGCATTTGAAAGCTGTGTGGCACCTGTTTCAAATAGCCATCATTTGCAACTATACAACAGATTTTTTTATTCTACCTTGATAAACTAACCCAGATCTATTAACTGTAGACTCCGAAGTTTGGATTAAAGCATTACAGTTAGAATTCTTAGTTCAGATATACAGAAGATGGTAATGTTCCTTTTCAAATAAGATTTTCCCTGTATCAGAAAGCTACATCGATAAAACAGTGCTGGTTAGAAATTGAGGCTGGCAGCAAGTCCCAGGAACGCCGCGTGTGCACAGCCCAGCACATGTGCACAGTGCAGCTTTTGTGTTCAGAGACCAGCAGTGCTTCAGGAGCATCACAGCTCTGCTAAAAAGCTGATTTTTTTCTTGAAGCAGACATGCTTTCTCCTTCCGAGCCTGTTGCTTTGTTCATTTTTTAGAGTCTTGCAGCCCACCATGAGGGTACTGCGTAACTAAACACAAAGCCATAGGTCTCATTTATCTCGTTTACAGTGATGATGCCACTCGTTATAAAACAGTTGACTTGGACTTTTAATCCCCCTTTCATTAGCTCATCTGGCTCCTCTAGGTTACCCCAGCCATTCATCACACTGAAATACAAAAATAGTCCTAAAGTCATCTAATTTTCTATCTTCTCATACTTGCACAGCTTCCACCACAAAGCACAGGAGGGTATTCTATGAACTATTAAGGGGGCAGAAGGGGAGGGCTCAGTTCCAGTTCTGTTTAAATCTTTCACTCTCCTTAGCCTATAAAGGAAACATCAAATATTTTAAGGTATTTACTTGTTTGCAAGTGGCTTGTGTACATGTGTTAGAAAGTTAACAAGAAGGAGCTGATCTAAAGCGACAGATGTTGTACTTCCCTCTGACACTCATCTCTGTGGCCTGTCTTACCCCTGCACAGGGTGAGCTGCACACTGAGCCTTGCTGGTCACTGGAGTGCTCCCAACCCCTCTGCTGCCAGCAGTCAGGCTGGAGAGCCCAGCCCAGCCATCACCTTCCCCCCAGAACCTCCTGCATCCAACAAAACCAACCCTTTGGAAACCCCTGTCCTTCAATAAACACTGCTGAACGAAAAGCTGCTTCCAGCCATGAAGCTCAACCCCTGTGCAATGTCAGAGCTCTGACAGCAGGTCACAGAACGATCCAACTGCCCACAGTGCCTCCCTCCCTGGCAGATGAGAGATTTGACACCTGCCCAACTGACCTCTGGGACTTCACGTTTCTCCAAAGCTGGTTCTAGTTTGGAGACGCCCAGCCTTTCCCTCCTAAGCTCCACCTTTACTAAAGATGGCTTTTTAAAATCCTTAGTGCCAGAATTTATCTGTTATAAAGGTAAAATATTTCAGGCAGCACCATGACTGAGACTGAGAAAATCCTGACCATACTACACTGTGGATTCCAGTCAGGCCAGCTTGCAAGAGACACAAGTACATGTTTGCAAAAATCAGCAATGTCTAACAAAAATAAAAATATCTTTTCCACCAGAGTTAATAAATGATGCATATTTCTTCTGTCAGCAAGCTGTATTTTTTCCTTTTAAACTTTTATAACATTCAAAAATATATCTAAAACATACGTTAGAATAAATGATGGGCCAAGGAAATAGTGACAATAGGCAATATGGTGACTTGAAGCTCATCACGGATGATGACTGTCTGAATGCAATATTTTAAAATGTAAGTGTTCTGTAATTGTTGCAGATTTTTCACACTTCCAACAGCATACATTTTTAATGTGTTTAGCGGTTCTGTAGGAATCAGAAAAATGTAATTGAAGGTTATGGGATAAGTTAATTTGCATCAAAGTAACTACAGATTTCCACAGATTTTGCAGTGTCAGTTTTTTTTCCTCCAACAAGGCTATTCCAAATTTGCGATAACATTAGTGAAAACAAAACCACACCAGTAGGAGGGAATAAAGGACAGACCAAGCTCTCTCTTGCTGAGCTCATACAGCCTCTACAGATGCACTTACCAGCCACACCAGTGATCATGATGGTGCCTACACTTGCTGAATTATATTTCTCTTCCCAGATATACACTTCGAAACAAAAATGTATTAAATGTGTTGCTTGAGTTTTCAGAGAGATATAACAGTTACATTAATACTGACCATATTTAGGGGGGAAAAAAGCCCACCACAAAAGTTATTTTTATTTGTTGCTCCTAAGGAAACTTGGAGTCAAGATCAAAGGGCACTTTGATTTGTTTGAAAGTTGTAAATGATCCATTTCCAGATTTTATAAAGTTAGTGTGCAATCTGTGAGTACTTGTGCCATAATGGAGAAGGAAGGCCTTTGGTTTCACATGTCAGTGCTGCAAACATGGAAATCTGGAAAATATTTTCTGAGCAGGCAGCCATGTGTAAAATTTACAGAACCTGTCATGAAAGAACTGCAGCTGCAGAAGTGCAAACTTCTCGCTGCATCTTGAACAATCCAGATGGGGGGATGTGAGAGAGATTTTTTTTTTCCATCGTGGAGGGTTCCAGCTGGATTGAGTTGTTGGTGCCATCAACTTTTAAAGCAACACTTCACCAAATAATGAAACACTGATTATCCAATCACAAACAACAGAACAGAGGAATCTCTTTAAAAATAAAACAGAAAAAAAATCTGAAGTTAATTACACAAGTATGAGAAAGACTCTGGGCTAATTTATGACCATTTTGCAACATGTCCAGATGTCACTGTGCTGAGACCACCAAAGTTAAACTACATGAAACCAAAACCAAAAAAAAAAAAGAAAAAAAGAAAAATACCAGTTCAGAATTAAACAGCAACTCAGACATGCTCTTGAAAAGCAAAGGTACAAAACTGATATTTGAACTCTATGTATTTATATTGTGTATGTGAGAATATATGTACACACAAACCCATTCGGTCTTAAAAATCACATTTCCCTTACGGTCCTTCTGTGGGATTTCGGGTGGAATAAAACTTTGAGCACCTCTTCCCCAAGTCATTCCATCCCTGAGGTGGGAGAGTAAAGCCAGGTTCCTCCCTTACCACGGTCTCAGCTGCTTGGCACCAGAGCTCTGTCACCCCCCCCACCCCCAGTGTTTGAAGGACAGACCCCATCAGCTGCTGGGAGCACACACAGAGGAGAGCAATTCTGGGAAGAGCAGGGAGGAGGGATAAGCACACCCCATCCACTTCTGGGCATCTTTTCCAGCTCACCTTCTCCGAAGGTGCCAGGAAACAGAGATCAATTTGCAGCAAAAACCTTTGTCAATGCTTATAACATCCCTGTCCAACACCACCCAGCACAGCTCAGGGAAGGGGGAAGAGCCACACATGCAGAGTTCATGTCCAGCTGAGCCATCCCAGCCCCGTGGCTGATCTGCACAGGTGAGAAGGTGGCTGAAAAAACACCGAGCAGTCTTCAATAAAAACCACTATTAAACCACACACCTAAAAAGATACAATTGTCAAATTTAAATCCATGACCTCCCTGTAATGAATCAGAAAAGGTTTGATCCTCTGATTTAAGTTGGTCCCTTGACACCTAAGCCAATTCTGGGACACCATTTGTGCCAACCATCTTTTAAAATCTCCACAGAATTATGCAGTATTTGCTTTCTACTTATAGTTATATTAAAAACTTCTTAGGATATATTTAAAAATTACATGTATAAACTTCCAGATGGCACAGAAAACAATGACAATTTGATGAATATAGAAATCAGTGCAACTATTTCTAACACCACTAATATGTAATATTTGTGATATGTAATATTCTGGTATTATAATATACACTATTTCAAAATGAAATCTGCATTTAAATGCCAATATCCTCTCCTTCTGGCTTCTCACTTTATGACACTAACATAGGATCTCATTCACCAAGCCAATTGAAATTTTAATAAAAGAAAGCTGGAGTTTCTAATAAACTCCCGCAGAGAGTGGATAATACTAAACATCTTTAGCAGCATGGTGTTTTTTATTATTATTTTAGCTGTATATTAATATGCTAGTATTTGTAAACTCTCTAGTGTCACCAGATTTATTTCAAAAGGCTTCTCTGCATTCTTCTTTTGTGAAAAGTGTGTGTGACAACAACATAATAATTTCAGTGGGTCTTCACTGTATAAATGTTTAAACTGAAAAAGAAGATACATCTTACCTTAAAAAGGACACTTTCAATATTACTTATTTGCCATTTGGGAAGACAGTATATTGAATTTTCTTGTTGAGGGTAAAATTTTAACAGCAAGGCTGGCAGCGTTGGCTGTGTGCAGATTTACTACTGATTTGGAAGCAGATAAACACAAGCTTTTCCTGCCTCAGTGCTGCACGCCCAGCCAGGAGAAACGCGCACAGAACACGGGGTCCGAACACCGGCCAGGAGCCACAACTGCTCCCGGCCAGCCCGTGCCAGGTCAGAGAACCAGGGCTTGGAACACTTTTTCAGTGCCCTCAGCACCACTGCCAGCCCCACGAGGCACTTCACCCTCTGAGAGCACTGGGAGGCATCGCAGCCCCGGCCCAGCTTTTGCCTTCCCCCCTGGCAACAAAGAGTGTGTTCCTGTGGCACCCAACTGCCCTGCTCGGCCCCCAACTGCCCTGCTCGGCCCCCAACTGCCCTGCTCGGCCCCCTTCATGTTCCTTGGCACCCACACTGCCCCGCTGGGCACCCACACTGCCCCGCTGGGCACCCACACTGCCCCGCTGGGCACCCACACTGCCCTGCTCGGCCTCCTTTGCATTCCTTGGCACCCACACTGCCCCACAGCTCCCAACACTGGAACCCCAGTGGCATCAGAGGCTGCAAGAGACCCAACAGCCTTAAACTGATCCCCAAACGGCTCTTTGCCCTCAGCGAACACGGGGTAAGACATCTAAGAACCAAGTTCTCTTCTGAGCACAAAAATCTGCCTGCAGTGTTTCACTGGAGCAGGTTGCCTCCAGTATTTGTGTGGCAAATCAATTAGCAGCATGTTTAACAATGTATACACAAACCCTTGTACTCATTTTCATAGATATTAAATTAAGCTTTCAAATGCTGAAAACACGCATATGCAACTTTCTTACCACATTTCAGGATAATAGCTGTGATTGCCAATGACAAAAAAAATTAGTTATTTGATTCCTAAACCGCCTGTACACTACCATTAATTCATCATCTCTTTCATCTTACTAGCTATGTTCTCAGATTCTACAGCACACAAACATTAATTTGAACAGTCACCTGCCCTTAGAGTGCCAAAGTTTGTATTGGCTTTGGCAACTTTAAAAAAAACTGCATTCATTGGCTTGCAAATGAAATGTATTCACAGGAAAAAAAATTCCTCCCATAAGCTGAAGCAGCTCATCATTAACATTCAAGGAATGTGAACACAGGCTTCACAGAAAACCATTAAAATATAAGGCAGCTTTCAGCCTATTTTAAGAATTTCAGAGAAATTTTGCATTCTCTTTCCCATGATGCCATGGTGATGTCAGGCTGCATTTCAAATAAAATGACAATGAAATCATTTCAATTCCATGCAATGTGCAAAAAAAAGTAATTTTTTCTCTTGGCAAACTGAAGTCTAAAGTAATTAAGCACTGCTGTGTGGGTGGCAGTTTCTTCCTCTGAAGTCAGCCCGAGATAATTACCATGTTAAAGTCAAAACATCATGTGCTGTGCTGATAGATAGATGGATGGAGAGATTGGGCATCTATTAAATGATCCATTTTGTCATGCTCCCTGGGAAATGTGCCATTGATGCCAATTAAAAATATATATTCCAAGTGAGTATTTCTAAGTGACAAAACCACTATTCATTAAATTGAATTTATTATTTACTGATCATGAAGTACTTCAAGACATAAAAAATCTGGACAGATAAAACCTAAGAGGAGAATTATATACTTTATGAAGTTTACAAAACCCTCATTACCTAATTGCTACGTTCACATAATGTGCTCTACACCATTTTTAACTAAGATACCAAGCTATTTCCCTGTCATCATAAAATCCCTAACTAAGGTGGAAATACAACAGATAAAACAAACATCATCTAAGACCTCTAAATTCCCAGATGTTCTATTATATAAAAAAGAAAAAAAGGCCTCTTTCAATGTTAATAATATCTCTCAGTATATATTCATAATTAAATGTCTTCAAGTCTACATTTTTGGTGTCAGAAAAGTAAATGGACCAAAACTAAGGCACACTAGCAATGATTAATCGGTGCTCTTTGCTGAGATGCCTCACAGCAAGGCTTAGCATGAGGAAAACACCAAAAGCATTCCATGTGTAACCAGCATTACACATCTCACCAACCCTGCCTTCAGCGCTACTCCTGGCACTGCACCAGGGAAACGTTTCCTCTCTCAGGATGGGAAGGAAACGCCTCCCCCGAGGTTTGAAGGAGCACTCCTTGTTCTGCCCTGGATTTGGGTTCATCTGCAGGGACTCAGAGCACTCCCAGCAGCATCAGCCCCGACTGAACACACTGATGTGGGGCTTTAACAACAGGGCTACAGGCAGGGGTTTGCTATCGGGAGCATTCCCAAAAGAGCCCAATTTCCATTCCACCTACTCTGCAGGTTATGTTTGATCTCATCTAAATGCTTTGAATAAGATTTACTCTTTGCTGCTATGATAAAGGTCACAGAACTAAAACTGTGTCTTAGGGATAGGAATTTCTGAGGCTCAGAAGAAGGGTTTTTTCAAATTGACCAAACATAAATGAATGTCATATGAAAATACACGTGCACTGAGAGTAAAATGCTAATGAGGTCTCTCAGCAAGAAATCAAAACAATCAATATTTTATCTTTAATATCAGATTCAGATCTTGCTCTGAAGCACCTTGCTCAAGGTACCCAGATTCCAGAGAGGCCAGCATTTGTGTAAGCCCAGTATTTGTGTTACTGTCTACAGAAAACTCTGACAGACAATCTTAAGACCTTTCTGTTTAACAGATTTAAGCTAAAATCCTAGGCTGAGTGAAGCTTTAAAATTATCCTGAGAAAAGTTTAAGAATCTGTAAGGGCTCAGTCTCACAGCAACTGCAATCCAAATATATGATTTGCAACAGCAGAATTTATTCAGTTTGTACTGTATTTTCAGTACCAGCATAATTCAGTTTTTAACGTGGGTATAAAATACGTAGCTTTCAGCATACTCACGTCCATATACCTTCACTAGCTCTTGTGACATATTAAGCACAATGGCACAGAGCTATGAAAATTAAAATATCTACATGTTAAAAAAAAAGAAAAAAGAGTTTTTTGACTAGCCTCAGACTTATCAAAATTTCTTATTCCTCATAAACACAATGGTCTTGACATCAGACCTCTGGAAAATAATCCTGTAATGTACTACAAATGCAAGCATGGATGCAGCCTCATTTTCTCTATTTCTTCAATAAGTACAGCTATTCATCAATTACACCATGTGCTATATTCTTATGTGGTTTCAGAAGAAATGTAATATGTATTTGCTAAGTCGTCATCATGACTGATATGAGGAGCTTTACAGTGCCTGCAAAACTTTTTGTAGCTACAGCATTCTGCCAGTGAAATTTCTGTTTTTAAATGCAGAAGTATTTTCAATTTATAGAGAAGGACACCAAGGCTCAAAGAAATAGGATAATTTGTCAACTGTCACAAAAGAAAAGTCAGTCCATGAAGCAGGCAGACAGCAGAGGTGTCCTAAATACCACCCTCCACGACCTCTCCCAACCTCAGGTCATGGTTCCTGATGGCCCTCAACAGTCACAGCAGCCAAGTGAACATCACAGCAGATCCAAAGATCTGTGAGTGCTGCAGACCTGCAGACACAGCTGACACAGCGACAATTCCACTCTAGTCTGTCTGACAGTGCTAGGCCTTTGTGCAGAGGACAACTTCACAAAGCAGAGCATCTCCAAAAACCCAGGGGCTATTTTCAATCATGAGAGCGGAAATTCAGGACAAGGAACAGGTTACCAGGTACTCACTTGCCTCTAGCACATTATTAACCATTTCAATGTTGAACAACAGATGAGACAAGGGAGGCAACAGATGTTGCTAGTCCGTGCTGAAGACTGGAGGAATTCTCCTGCAAACTGAAGCAGAAGACCAAGAGCGTAACATGCACAGCAAGAAAAACTGAGAACTTCGGCTGAATGTACTTTTACAATAACCAACATTGTACATTAGTACTCCTATTTATAATAGCAACACTACAGGTGCTCAAGAGAGTGTTACTTTGTTGTGTTACTTGCAATTATGTTTTGTTGTAACCCATAAATCTGTCAAAATGAAGAAAGCAATTAGGAATTTCCACATGAACAGGCAAGGTTTCTCCTTCCCACACAAATGGCACAAGTAAACACCTTAACCCGTGTGCCTGGCAGGGATTAGGCACCGAAACCTCCTCCTGCCTAGTGCTGCCAAGTTTTGTGCTGCTCCACATGTGACACTTTTATGCCAATTATCAAATGAACTGATTTGCAGTTACAAATACTCTGCATATTAACTAGGAACTTCAGTTCACAGACTAAATAAAAAGAGATGTACCCAAAAAAAAGAAAAAAAAACAAACCAAAAGGGAGGAACAAATGCATATCACAGAAAAGCTGAGGACAGGAGGCAGCTGAAGAATGTCCTGGGGGAAGCTGAGGCACAGCCAGAGGTGTCTCACCATCACTGCCCCTCTCCCAAAGCCCCCGGGTACCCTCAGTGCCAGCAGATGGTTCTCCCCTCCAGCTCTCGGGGAGCAGCAGAGCAGGGCAGGGAGAGGAGGGAGAGCAGGGCAGGGAGAGGAGGGAGAGCAGGGCAGAAGAGGCCGTGTGGCTCCAGCCCCGCAGGCCCAGCAGCTCCCACAGGCAGGCTCGGGCGCGGCCCAGTGCCCAGCACAGTGCCCAACTCGTGGTTCCTGTGCCACAGACACAAAGGGCAATTCCTGGCAACTCGGCTGCAGGAACAGGAAAGCGACTATTTTGCCATTGACCAAAAGAATACTTAGGAAAACACGCGTAAATTCTTAAAACCTGGCAGCCTGGAAGGGGGGAAGGCAAGGTGCTCCCAAAGCGCCAAGAGGACAGGTACAGAGGAATAAACAGAAAATGTTGTTCTGCATCCGTTTTCCATATATGTTTGAAAATTGCAGTTATCAAATAGAAATACACAGCCAGGCAGAATGGATAGTTTCATCCAGTTTTAGAAAGGTCCGTACCCCTTCAGACAGTCAAACTTTTCATTTACAAATATTCTAATAGTTAAAAATAACTGGATTCCATACATTTCTATTTATTAAAATTACCAGCGTTAAAAAATCTCAATTAAAAAAGCATTTCACTTCGATGACTGTAATTTAGCTTGTCCCTTGTCACGAATAGGGTAAGTGCTCAGAAATGTTTAGAAGTATCTTTTATACAGTACAAGTCACAATGTATTCTTGAAGACAGAGTGACATCTAAAGGGATTCTGAAATACTCAAATCTTGCACACTGAATCCAAACTGACAAAGTCAAGGGCATGTCATATTTCTGAAAACTGATGAGTTTTCAGGTTTGCTGTGGCTGATTGTCCCAAGTAACCATGAAAAGAGGATCAAATTCCAATTTTAATGACATGCCTCAGGGTGCCCTCAGGACAACTGCCATTTTTATCTTAGATTCTGCAGGTCCTCAGTGAACAAAAGAGGGAAATCAGCTTTGAATGGATTCCTTGCACTGTTGTCAAAAGTAATCCAACTGTTCTAAATATCTATATCCTAAAATATTTTCTTAGAGCAGTTATTATTAACGTGATGTATTAAGAGAGCAGAGTATTTAAATGGCATTTTTAGCTGCCAATTCTCCAAGCAGATCTCATGTTCCCTAACCAACAGGTATTTTAACTGAAGTCTTTCATAACTGGAACCTCTCCCTCTGATACACACACACACACACACACAGAGGAAAATCAAAATACAGTATATATGTCTAGTTTTTGGAGCCAGGGTGGTATTTGTATGCATACAAATACTTCCACCATATGTTAGAAATATTCTTTAAATTATATAATTTCATATATATTCCTGAACATAAAAGTTAATTTAGGAAAAAAAAAATCAACATCACGTTTATAATATCCAAGACAACAGTGCAGCAGAAATGTGTGGCCTGCAGGTGGTAATGAGGAGTTGGGTACCTTTACAACAGGCCTTTATTTTATTCTCCTCTTAAGTATCTTCCTGAACTCACTAACAGGGAAAAAGAAGTCCTACATTAAAAACATATATTCCCCTCTTGAGCTGAAATCACAGCAAATGCTATGATTCCTTTCTAGGAACTTGCCCCAATGCCCCATGAACTACTTCAATGTGGCTCAGCAGCAAAGCACTGGCAAGCTGAGTTAACTCTTTGTGGCTAAAAAGAATTTACCTCAGCTTTGAAGACATGTATTTATTAGAGGATAAAACCCCCAAGTATTTCATCAGCAAAAAAAAGTGAGCGCAGCAAACCTGTGGTAAGAAAAGAACACGGACAACAGCTCAGGAAAGCTTTCCCAAAGAACATTGCCTGTGTATCAGTCACAGGAAAGTGGGGTCTTCTGCCTTAAGATAATATTCACTCATACAACTGATTTAGGGTGTTTTGGTTTTGGTTTTTTATTGGTTTTTGAAGAAACTCAGGTATATTAAACTTCACTAAAACTACAGTATTTCCTTTTCAAGTCAGAGCTAACGTAAAACAAAAAGTGGGACCTGAGGTGCTCAGACAATAAATAATGACAGATCCTTTCAGCAAGTCTTAATCAAGGAGATTAAAGCAACATGTAACTCTAGATGCATGTTAATAAAACAAGCGGTGAAAAATAATAAATGGAACATCCAGAAAGATCCTTATCTCTCTGCTTCAATTCGTCTTTGTGAACACTGGCTTTTTCCTTCCTCCCCCAGCACTTTCAAACATACTGTAACTGTCCTAATTTTTTGATGATTTTCAACAGAAGAGTTCACATAAAGAGGAACATTTGAGGTTTTATTTAAACTACTTCTTTAATCCAGTACTTTTTTTTTGTAGGATATTTGAAATGGGCTATGATTTGTTCTGGTTTTGGCCCCCATTCAGATCCTGAGCAATCTCCCGGGGTGATTCCCATCTGCTGGAATTCTGATAAGAATTCCCAGACAGACAGACCAGGCTGTGAAGTCTCAAAGAGAGAAGAGAATTAGAATGGTCTTTATGAGACTGTGGATCAGTGTCCACAGCTGCAAAGAAATTCATTTGCACTATATCTACAATGCAGTTTGAACTTTTCCTTCGTTTGGCAAAGCACATCAAGTCTGATTTAACAATTCTCTTTGTGGCTTTGCTTTTCTGTCTACAGCTTCATCTATTTACAAAAGGATAGATGCATGAAAACTTCTGATGCAGTATTAAAAAAATAGCCATTATTATACATCCTTGTATACAATTGAGAACCATCACCTTAAATTTGGCAAATTTATTTTCCATCTATTATTTTTTCTTTGGTTGTTCTTTCTCTATTGAAATCGGAAGGAATTAAGTTGCTACGGAGTAGATAAGTGGGGTTCTGAATTTGATTTTTATGAGGACGTATGCAAAAAAGTATCCACTACTACTTCCTTGCAGTTACCAAATTCTGGATTGTAAAAAATAAGTCAAACATTCTTTAACCAGAGTTGGGTTTTGTTCATTTAAGGAAACATATATGTATATATACATACATATATACATATATACCAGTGCTCTCCTAAAGGGTAAAGGGCCACAGTTCCCTCCTTTCCCCAATTTTTCTAGATAAATATTCACATTATAAATTACCCAGAGCCAGGAGAAGCTATTCAGTTCCTCTCAGCTACACTTCCCTGACTGAGGCCGTGCAGATACAGTGGGCAACAAGGACTGGCACACAGAACCATTACAGTTCAGAAATATTGGATGGAATGGGACAGGAGACTCTCCCTGCTGAACCTCCCTTTATTTCTGCTGGATACACGTTGTGTTCCTGGAGCAGAAAGACAGAAGCAGAGCCAGAGGCACTCCCACAGCCCATCCCTGCTCCCAGCAGCCACCAGAATTAGCTCCTCAGATGCTCCCACCCTCTCCTTCCTGACAGACACTCCTTCAGTCAGAGCCACAAGCAGGACACAGATAGGACAATGCTCAGCTCTTGGCAGAGCCACAGATCTCCTTCCTAAATATCCAAGACGTTTTTCTTTTGCCTTGATGCATAATGAAATAAACAGATGTATCAGAAAGGACTGTGAGAAATCCGTACCACAAGCGACAGAGGAAGCTCATCCTGGAAATTCTCCAAACCAGAGACATCCCCGTTAGACAAAGAAGAACCTAACACAGGTCAGAAAGGTGCCAAATTTCCCCTGGTTCTGTATGTACCTCAGTTCAGTTAAGTATACACATCCCACATCAAACACAAACATCAATGTAAACTTAAAATCAAGCTACAGGCCTCCAGTGATACTCCAACAATTGATTTATAATTAATGGGTTAAATGGGTATATTAGAAAAATCAAAATTTACCAGTACCTCTTTCTTATCTTAAATCTGAAGTAAGAAAGAGATGCTTCTAAGTTTCCAATTATGTAAAAGAGTAGTGATTAAGTCATAACAGTAATTTACATAAAACATTTTTTGCCAGTCTTTCATGCTGCTCTTTTTATAGTAGGCTTAGTAACTCTGGTGTTTATAGATCAAGAGAAAAGTTAACCAAAACAAGCTATTCAAATACCTCTAAACCTAAAGCTTGTTTTAAAATTACATATGTATTTCAATTCAAATGGTCACCCATTGCAAACTGAGATCTCAACACATTATCTAACATTTTATCCAATCCAAGAAAATTACATGAACACAGCTCTACAGGAACATGTCAGTATAGGAAATACACTGGAAAGGGCCTCCTAGAATATTCAGTGATTGTCCTACCACCACAGGGATACGTGCACACACCAGCCATGGTCCATGATGGCAAGGAATTTTTCATTTCCACTTTAATTGCAGGCCATTCATTCCTGTTGGTATTTGAACACTGCCCTTCAGCTTCTAGAACATCTTTCTTTTGTCATAAAATCGGTTCTCTGCTATCCTGAGCATTCCAGAAGACTTCTCTCATCCATCCTACACTGAATTTAGCAGTCTTGAATAGGGCTGATCAAGAATGTACAATAGTTTAAATACTTACCTTTCCTGCTAGAAATGCAACAGCTGATGACTACTCTGGCCACAGTTATTGTCTGCAATGTTGGTACCCCCCAGCCACCCTGCACCTGATTCACTGCTAGCTCTTAGTCTGAAGCCCTTCAATATTAAACCAAACTATTTGATTTCAACAGAAGAGCATCTCATGCCACAACACCAAACTCTAGGCCAGGGTTCTCTTTCTTCTACAGAGAAAGCCAAGAGTGGAGAGATAAGGAGGGGAACCAATGACCAAACAAAGGCAGCTTTTGACTGGGAAAAAAAAAAATATAGCCCCCCAACATTGTATAAGAAGCCTTAGAACTTCCCTAAAGAGATCAGCTATGAAATCATTCTGAATATCAGAGGTTTTCTAATGCACAGGTTTCACCACACATAGTGCAGTGCTGGAATGACTGCGTTGCTTTGTCAATGCTTTTCTTCCAGAAGTCCACTCAGATCTTCACAATCACAGTGTCCTTCAGCCAAAATTCCTCACATTAACTCCCTGCTAGTAAGTAGAGCCTTTCGGTATTAATAAAAGTTACTTCTATTCACTTCCCACATCTACTTGTGTGCATTATAGCAGGGCTTTTTGTCTCTTCTGAAAAATATACCAATAGGAAAACTCCAAAGCTCACCCCCCACCCTCCAATCTCTTTCACAGTGTTAAGAATTGAGAAAATTGCTTTATGTAAAAAGTCTGGAGTATTCAGTATTGTTGAGAAAAGCAGAACACAGATAAAAGTTCGTCTGACATAAAAAAGAAGGATGGTCAAGACAAAGTGTGCTTTGTGAACAGCAAGCCTCAGTGGTCTTCTGAATGGAGAATGGTCCTTCCTGAGGTTAGAAGGCGTCTTTTTTCACTGTGGGTGATCCAGGATTAATCTCAAGCAAAGCAGTAATGATTACAAATTACAGACCAATTTCTATCTTGCCTGCTGTGACAAAGATTACTGAAAAATTGGTTCACTCACCAACGATGAGCTGTCCAACACTGTGCACACTAAAATTATACAGAACCACCATCCAGATCTCTGGGCCCCGACAGAATTCAAATGGCCCTAGAAACATGCCCAGTAGTTTCTTCTGCACACAGATCAACAGTCCCATTTCTGGCCCTGTGGTCATGAATTCACAAGCCTTGAGGAATTTTTTATTTTTTTTTTTAGTTTTACGTTTCCTGAACTTTTAGCAGTACACTGTAGCAATGAAACTGCCTAGTTAATGTGCTCAAACTCTGGGACTAGTCCTCAATGGGTGCTGCCATTCAACTTTTCTCAATATTCAGGTGGGTTTGGGGGGAAAAAAACCAAAGAATGTTCCATCTCACGTTTAAATTCCTTTCAAAGTGTAACTCATAGCAATTAGATCTATTCACAGAACCCCAAAATGGAACCATATTTGTTTCTGCAGGATGTGTCACTGCATCAGAAGAGATGACAGGTACTCCTTCGAGGAGAGGACAGGTACTGAATGGTTGAAAGGATGCTTTAATGGAATATGTGATAACTTCAACAAGAACAACACACAAAACACACCTCCTGGGGAACAGGTCTTACTAGCCTGAAATAAGGTTCTGTCTCCTCCAGTGCTCAGATCTCTATCCTAAATGCCTTATAAACTGTTATCCTTGGATGCTCAAAATGTGTTTTACAAGCTCAGGGGCTTTTTGAGTAACAGGAAAATAAGTGCAAAAATTCTCCCAAAGAAAAGAATGAGAGAAGCCTCCCAGCGAGCTGGAGAGGAGGGAAGGCAGATTGTACAAACCAGAACAAGGATTATAACAAGACTGATAACCCCAGTAGCAGCTGAATCTGAAACCAAGACAAAAGTTTAAAAGCAGATCATGGCACAAATGCTCAGGCAGGAGTTAATGTGGACTGAGACAGGGAGCCAGTCTGGGGAGGGGGACGGGGGTTAATGCCAAAAACAGCATCTTCCAACTGAGAATTTTTTAATCATTTTAAGGGAGGCAATAGAGCATTATTCTCTCCAGTTTATGAATAAGGAAACTGAAGAATGGAAAGGCAGATTACTCAATGTCACACAATAACACGAAAGGAGGGCAGAAACAGACCCCAGGTCTCCTGATCACAAAATCTCCATTTCATTTAATGAAGTTGCCTCCCAGATGCAGACAGATACTACAGTGCCTTAGGGCAAATCCAAATTTTCATAACTAAGCAGAATTTGAATCAAAATGGATAAGGAATTGCATCCTAAGTAAAACTCTTACTTAAGATATAAAAATGCAAAAATGTGCTTTAATATGTCAGTTTGGAAAAAGACCTTTGCTCAACAACGAAGGAAAAGAGTTTTCCTTCCTGCCTCACCATCCACAAATTCAGAATATACATTCAAGGTTTCCCCAGGTAAGCTATTAATTTGGGTACTTGAAATTTTTTAAATTATGCAAGCTGCAGGAAAGTGGGAACATGGGAAATCTGGGGGGTGAGGGATAAATAAATGGGCACTTTCAACATTTCTGCAACTAGAAATATCTTAAAGATTGGCCCAGAGAGCTGGGCCAGCGAGTCCTCACCTCGGAACAGAGGGGAGAAAGCTGGAAAAAAGTTGCAGGATGATTCCCAAGCCATGCTTCCTGGGTAACCCAGTATTCCCAAAAGCCTTCAGTACTGTTAATAGTCAGGAGGGATCAAGGCACGAGGGAGCCCAAGAGAGCAGCAGGCAAAGCAGGATGCTGCCCACAGCACAGCGCCTGTTCAGAACTGGCACCGGCACACCTGCAAAGGCTGGGGAAATGCTGCTCTGATTTCATTTGGCCCACTGAAAGACTTGAAGGAAACAGAAATACAGCTTTATTTCATGTTCTAAACTGCTCTCAGTTATGAGGAGATTGGACTGCCATGCCAGTTTGTGTTCCATCTGCACGTCACGTTTATGGGAGCTTCCATCTTTTTAATGCAGCATGGTAACACTCAGAGCACTCTGCAGCTTCCCAGGAAACCACTGTAAGTGGGACCTGTGCCCAATTGTTTTTATCCCAGTTAAGTAAATAAATGAAATATGCTAATTAGCACCCTATTAGTTCACAGCAGGGAGTAATCCAGGGTACTTTTATTGGAAATTATTCTGTCATCCAGGAAGCTGCTCTGTAACAGAATGCAAACCGGTCCAATTTTCTCTTGTTACCAAGTGTGGATGTCATCCAAACAACAGAGATGCCACTAAGCACAATCTATAGGACACGGTGATGGTACAATGAAACCTCCTCTCAGTCTCCCATGAGTCTGGTCCAGAGATATGCTGGCAAATCCCTCAGAGGGAGACGTGCTCTGCATTTAGATTGCAGGGTTGTTTAGTCAAGCACACTTTTAAGCATATAGTTTATTTTCCTCCCAACCACTGGCATTTCAAATATTGTTCCAGAATACTTTATGAACTTACCACAAATCTATACTAATGTTGCCTTTTTTTTTTTTGGTTCCCAGAAAAACTGAGGTTGGGACACAACAGAGGTACATCTCCACAGAACAGGAAAATGTGGGATGTAAATTCCAAACATAATATTTTCAAACTGTAAGTAACCCCCCCCCTCATTTTTACATAATATATATAAAATGTATAGTTTAAGTATACATAGTTATACATATTTTACCTCCTCACTAGCAAAGCAGAGCTGTACAGTCAGCCTGGCAACAAGATGACGCTGGAAGTAATGCGGGCATTGAGAGAAAAAGCTTAATAAAAAAGCAGCATGTTTTCCAATCCAGTCTTTCAGAAACACCCATTTCCAAAGAGCTTTGGAGCTTTGGGGGATTAGACACTATGACACATCTGTCAGGCTGCCAGTAAGCATGTCAAAATCTCCATCATGCTTTGAGTTATGCAATGAAGCTTACTTGTGTTAGAGAGATACTGCTGGCACACCTTTCTTTTTTTGTCAAATTCATATGAAAAGTTACAGGGATTACCTGTGGATTTTCTGACTGCCATTTAAAGCAGAGAAGGACCTCAGTTTTTATTCTGCTGAACAAAAAGACAGTTTGGAGTGAGTTCTCTATAAAACTTCAAGGTCTTCCTTCTGAAAAGGCCTACAACTGAAGCATTACTATATTGCATAGACTTAACTCCTCAAAATACAAATATATCTTATATTAAAAATTTCACTATTGATAACAGGCAATTTTGGGTTTATTTAAGCAGTAGAATCTTTCAATTGACATAGGATCTAGCTTTACTTCGTACAAAAACACAGTCTTCATTCATAGAGTGCTGCTCATGTTCACTATAGATTCTGCCACAGTTATTCAATATTGATATCCATTTGCACTATAACTGCAATATTTAAATACATGAGTGCTAGCCACTGGAACCAGTATTTTAAATTTCAAAGGGTCAATTTTAAAGTTGGGAAATTCAAATTAAGAAAAGGAAAGCAACAAGACCTTGAGTAGCACACCACAGTCCCCTAGTGTTCCAAATCTACGCTAATTACTCTTTCAAAAGGGAATTTTCTAAACAAAAAGAAGGAGAGGACTATGCTATCAAGTGACTAATGTAATATGGATCTCCTGCCTCCAGCTTAGCAGTGCCAATTAGGTCACCAGGGCTCAGGTCTCGCTCGTGCTCTCAGGAAGGACAGTTTTCCTCTGCACGCCTGCGATCCCTGACACAGCGCGGCTCTGACGCTCAGGGATCCTCTCCTTTAATATCTAAGAATATTGTGTGTTCTGTGTCCAGGACTGTTCAGAAACATGCCCAATGGGTTTGTTCAAGATGAGTTGATTTTATTTTTCCTTTACAACTGAGATGTCGGGGTCTTCACTGAAAACTAAACAGGAAACATCAGTGAGGCGCAGCATGATGTGAATGGACTCAAAGGACTGTTTTAGAGATCTGTAGAGAATATATAACACATAGATCTCTCCTTTGGGAGGGAGCCTTTTTATCATTAGAATATATGCTTTCTCTCTTGCAGAACAGGACCCTGGGTTTTTAAATACAGAACAAACGCTCACAGCCCTGTAACGTGACATGCAAGAAAGCTGAATGTGGACAAACGGAGCAGTGAAGAGAACTGCAGCCCTGACCCAGCACTGTTCCTAACACAGCTGCACAAGGATCCAGGGAGGCACCACGACAGAGAACCTGCGGGGGAAAACTCGCCTGTGGAGTACCCTGGAAATACCCTCACTGCACCTGAACTCGGAGCAGATCCCAGCCCATCTGCTCCTTCACTGCTGGCAAATGTTTACCAAGGAAGGACTAAAAAGCTACACGTGTCTCACCAGCAGCTGATATCACTGAGCCAGCACCAGAGAACAGCAGAACATCCCCAAAGAAGGCAGGAGGACTGAAATGCTGCACTGCTGGCAAGGAGACGCCACGGTCAGTTTAGCATTTGTCTGCTCCAGTAACTGTGGATCACAGAGTTGAGTACGTCTGCTACATACGTTTATTTAACCTGTTGAAAAGTCATGGGGAGAGGAGAATGAGCTCAACGCTTTTACACATTTACAGTTGCTGGGAAAAACATTTCCTTTAAATCCACATGTTCAATATATCCATCTCACTTTGAGTCTGGCCCTCTGAAAGGAAAATTCACAGCCTAGCATTGGGAATGAAAAAAAAAACTGAGAGAAAAATCCCTATTGACACATTAAATTAGACATGTTTGCAGGGCTGCCAGAGATAGCAATTACTCTGCTGCAGCTTCTGTGGATGGATTATAGCAGAAAACAGACTGCTATCAGGTAATTCTACCTGCTAATTACTTGGGAAGACTCAGGTACTAAACTGACCTGAATGTTTTCACAGGTCCTGGGACCCATTAAAGGAAAGAACTTTAAAAAGGCACACAGTGATGCTGACAGGAACTCTGGAGCTGTTGAAAATCCATCAAAAATATTCTTGCAGTATAATGATTAGAGTTTCAGTCAGCCCCAATCTGTGCAGGTATTCACATTTCTCAGCAGTTACAACAAAAAGAAGTGCTTTAATGGGGTAGTGATTTTTTTCCCCCTACTATATACTTTTTCTTTTTTTTTCAAATTATGACCGTAAAAAACACCCACAGAGCTAGTCCTGGTGTCTGCCGAGCAGTGAGGCACCGCCACTTCCAGCTGCGGTGGGAGCTGGATGGTCTCGAAACGCTTCTGTTTCGAACCCGCCCGGCTGAGGCGGACAAAGGGAAGCCGCGGGCCGGGCGGGGAGCGGAGCCGGCCCACCCGGAGCCAGCAGCGCCGGGGCTGCAGGGAACACCCGCACTTGGCTCGGAAACCGCTTCTCCTCCGGCAGAAGTCGCAGTGTGGGCAGGGCAGCACAGACGGCAGCACCGCCAGGTGTCCGGCGAGGAGCTGCGACAGCAGGGTCAGCAGCCCTGCTCTGCCCTCCCCTCCTCCGCCCAAACCGAGCGGCAGAACCCAAAAGCTGGTGCTGAGCCCCCGATGCGCGTCCAGGCTTCACCCTGCAGCACAAACCAACCCAGAGGCAGCTAACGCAGGCGGCATTGCCTTCCGCAGGGTGCCCCTCTGCCCCGCGCTGCAGCCCGGGCCGGCCCGAGCCCTGACTGCCCTGTGGCACAGGAGCTCCCGCACCGCCGTGCCCAGGTTGCCCTGTGGTGCCCAGGTTGCCCTGTGGCACAGGAGCCTGGGTTTGCCGCACAGAAGGCATGAGCTGCAGCTCCAGCGCTGCTCACAAGGGCTCGCTGGGGGAGATAAAATGCACTGTCAGGCCCAAACCATTCACTCTCCAAAGTGGTGACGCACTGAGGCGATACCTGCAAAGGTCAGAATTGGGACCCAGGTTGCAAACAACTTTCTCTTGTGGCAATATCTGCCCCAGCCCTTCTGCCAAAGAACACTCCGGTCAGCAAATCTCCTTTCTTTGATAGCTACTTGCCAAAGGGACTTCTTAACTGTGGAATGTCCAAAAAGAAACCCAGACCAAGGTGCAAACATCTTTCCATCACAAAGAAGGTTCTGCATGCAGTCACCAAGGCAGAAAACACACAGAAAGAATAAGGAAGATTTCTGTAAATAAATCTGCATCTACCTCCACTTCCCAACCAGCAGACTCACCCCATGGGGGACTGGAGTTGTCCAGTGTCAGACAATAAATCAGGCTGAGGTATCACAGTTGGGAGCACATGGCAAACAGACACACTGTTAAACAAGTTCACATCTCTTATCAGCATTTCTTTTAGCATCTTGTACAGTACAAAGGTAAGTGGAAAAAATCTGTCAGAGCTCCAATACACAGGCAAAGCCCAGATAATCCAGGACCCGCAAAATCCACATTTCACATCGAAAAATTCAAATCTTCCACCACTAAGACAACCTGCCATTTGCCATTCTGTAAGAATTTGGGCATGATTAAATACTGCTAGAGATGTAAGAAAAGCAGTGTTATTTCCTGTCACAAGAAAAAGGTGACTTAGAGGTTTTTAATATTATAGTTATTGCTTTTCAGAAAGTCTCCTCAGGAAACACCAGAAAATCCCTCATCTCCAAATAGACAAGCTTAAAATTACAGATTCATTAAATCAGTGTGTGGGAAAGAAGTTTCTTCATATAGTATCACTATGTTTAAAACAGAGAAAACACCACCTCTTTTCATCTGCTGAGGATGAGAAATCTATAGCAAAAAGAGAATATATAAACAGAGCACACTGAGGCTCCCTGGCACAGTCTCTGCTGTCAAAACTTGCTCCTGCCCAGGGCCTGTTTCCCAATGCTACTGATGTTTAAACTATCACTGTCCCAAACTGTTATTCCAGGGCTGCATTAAACAAGCTAGGATTGGCTTATTTAGCGAGCAACAATGCCACCAACCTTTCAGTTGACACCAAAGACATCTGATCAAGGCTCTACTACAGAATTTAATCCACTAGCAGCTACCATGAGAAAGTACTCTCTACACAATGTGTCTTATGACACACTTCTGAACAAAAATATTCTCTTCACTACATCCAAAGAGTCCACTTATCTTTTTTTGAGATTACAGCATACATCAAATTTAAGAACAGTACAGCAGAGACATTAAATAAACAAGGTCCATGATCTAAATCAGTTGAGAATTATGAGATATATATAGTTTAGGTCAATCTGGTTATCTTCTAGTGAGTGTAACTAAACAAAATAAGCAGGGAGTAAACACTTTCATAAACTTAAATACTTTGAACTGCCCTAATCTATCTATTCCATCAGACTAATCTAATTTATCTGAGCCAGTAAACAACAAAAATGTGAGCTGCTCACATTTTCCCACAAATATCCTGCCATGTTGTCTGTGACCACCACAATTCTTGTCCACATTCCACCAGATTTTGGCACATGTTACCACTAGGAATGATTTTTTTTGTCTTCCAGACTTTGCTTCTCTACTGTAAAATGAGCAGCTATTATCAACATGCAAGTTCCCCAGCTAGACAGGGAACCAGGTGTCCAAATCAGGACTCAGCAGAAGCTGATAATTATGCATGTCTACAGATTCTCTGGTTTCGTGGATCTGTGCTACCTCCTGAGCCAACACACAGCTCTGATAACGAGGCAGAGGCAGCAGCTGCCCTCTGGCTCTGTACTTCTGCAGAGGTGCAAACCACTTCATGTCAGCTTTCTTAAAGGCAGACTTGGCAAGTTTCGTGCCCCAACAACACGCTCAGATCCGAACGCTGTTTCACACAGGACAACAGTGCCACCACAGCAGAGCTCCCAGGGCCCTGAAGTTAAACATGCACTCGAGAGCCTTGCTTAGTGGTTGCTTCCTTTCCTAGCTCTGGCTGCCAGAGCAGCTTGCTGCAGAGGTGCAGTGAGCTGGTGTCACACTGTAGATATGCTGGGAAAACAGGAGGATCTCCTGATGCATCTGTGATTGCAGGACAGGCAAATTTGTTTCCCTGAGAGTTGTGCCGAGTTCCAGCAGTGATCTGTAAGAAAATAGTTTTCTTTCTGAGCTCTGTTGCTGAAATGTAAAAGGGACTAATACTTGCATAATGACATTGCACCAACTCATGGAATATTGCAAACATTAATATCCATAAAGCACAATGAGCAGGAGACTGGGAAGAGTTACTAATCCTGCTCCAAGACTGCCCCCAGTGGCTCATTAGCAGTCGCCTTTACAGTTAAATACGCAGTTTTCCACATGGGCCACCTCTTAGGGAAAACAGATGGTGAGAAAGAGCCTTCCTTCCCCTTATCACCATCCCCCCAAAGAAGTAACTTCTCCAGTTTGACAGGTTTTTTCCCACTATTAACTTTTAACTTCACAAAAAGAAGAAAGTATTGGTGTGTCTTGGGCAAATAAACAGCTGTACACAAGAGAAACTAACACATTCAAAATAAAAGGGATATTTCTATATTTGAAAAACTACATTTGTATTCTTTTTTTTCTTCTCTTTACAGGAAGCTTGTAAATGTTAGAGGCTTATTTGGTCAGTGCTTCTACTGGATTGTAACACATTACTATACAGCAGATGACAAATGAAATTATCTTTTATATTTATCATTGGTTTATATATTTCTTGACTTTCCCCATTTTTTTCCTTGAAGATGTACAGGAATGCAAGAGAATTCAAATGCATATTGCACTGGTCCAACAGTACAATTCTGCCTCTTACACAGCTCAAATAAAACTGTGCCATATTTTACTGAGTCCATGGATAACTTCCTCTGTTCCACATCACAGCAGTGGTCCTAATGTCAGGGAGGGCAAGTAAAACCTTATGGTCCTCCTTCCACTACGCAAAAATATTCATCTGTGACGTAAAACCACATACAAATCACCGGGTCCTACTTCCACCTAACACAGGCATGTTGATTCAGATAAAGCCACAGAGACAAAGCTTCCTTCTTCAACCTTGACACAAAATATTCCAAAAAGACATTAAAAGGAGGGACTATTTATTTCTGAAAGGTAGAAATGTCTTTCACAAGTCAACCATGTTTCATATCTGTTTCTCTGACTATGTTGTAGCTGATTTAAAGGCATTTTTAAAAGACAAAGATTCGGGTATTTTACTTGCAAAACCTACTGCATAGTTTTCAGTAATTAGCTGCTGATACTTTGAATAGAAGAGATACAAGGGGACCATCCCAGGTCTGACACTCCAGGGGCACTGTGCCTCTGGCAGCACAGCCATATGCAGAAGCACACACACTAACCAACCGGCTAGCTCTTCAATAGCAGCTGATTTATATAAACTACAATGCTTTCTACTGAGTTAAATGTATTTATAACACAGTGCAACATATAAATATGCAGCAGGAGGGGACCCCATGCTTTGCATGTCTTTTGATCAGGCACTGTGTTTATTGTCACTCATATTGAAATTAGATGCCGAAGTAGAAGGGACTTCAATCACAGTAACCCTATCTCATGGTGGTTTCAGAGAGCACCCTCCAGCAAAATGCCTAATTAGCAGCATTTTCTGCAGATTTGGGGCACCCAACTTGAGACAATCTGTGTCTGATTTCCAGAAATGGTGAACATCTATAGCTCATGTTGAATCAGAAACAGCACAAGGTATCTCAGCCTGAAGGGCAGAGATGCTTCAGAAGACCAGACATTACAAGACACAGGATGGGTGGTCACTTCAGTCTGAACACACACCCAGCAGCAACAGAAAACATTACATGTTGCCTAATTCCATCAGCATAAAATTAAGCTTCTTGTTAACAGACAAGCAAAATTAAAAAGCCCTGTTCTGTATCTGAGTTGCTGCTTTGAAGACTGTGACATCTGTTGGTGTGTATCTGTTGTAGAATAAAGAGCAGCATCTCATGTACAGACTCATTTATCTTGGTATGTAAACTCTCCATTTTAAGTTGTTCTTAATTTCTATTTCTTTCTCTAGGATTCTGTAAAAAATTGTGATTTGGCAATTATAAGGTACATCTAGGAACTACCTGGAAGTATTTCTTATAGCAAGAATGAAACTCGAGAAATTTAGGGAAGCTTACCAAATGCCTCAATAATGCTAGAATTAAAGATATGGGAATATAATCCCCTATGTCTCCAGCACTTTGAAAGTAAAAGAAACATATATTCTTTCTTTCTTATTTTTTTTTCTGGCCAGGAAAAGAGCAGACAAGGTGTTAAGACAGCTAAAATGAACTACAGAACAAAAATGGTCACACTTCCTTTACTCCTGTAGTGCCACACGATATGTAGAATATCTTTACCACCAAAATTTCTACATTTAGACAACTCAGAGAAGAAAGTTCTTGGTTTAGAGAGTGTGGTAACGTTTTCCTGGTGAGGGTGCGATCTTTGTTTTTTAAAATCTAATGAATGGTATTTTTGCTTTATAGCTTCTTTTACAGTTGCTGGTTATGTACCTGATGTGACTGTCATTGATAGGAAAATACTGAACTGATTTTTATTACGGGCAACAAGCATCCAAAGGCTGACCCAAACAAAAGTGATGTCATGGTTGCAAGGATTTGAATTCACATTAGAATTTAAATGCTTTCAATTACTGAACTGCATTTTCACTTTTTGGCTACAGGGTGATGGAGGCACAATGTTAAAACAGACCCACTGAGGGGGAAGCAGTCCCAGACCCTCTAATGGTGCTCTCCAACTGAGAACTATTTGAACTGTTCCAGACATGTGCTTGTGGGAAAGTGAAACAAGCCTCAGAATTCAGAGAACTGTTTCTAAAGCTATAGTTTATCTAGCACTGCTGTAAAGACAGACATTTCCAATCCATGCAAGGATGTGTACACTGAAGTACCAGAAGGGATAGCTCTCAATTCCCTTGAGCATGAAGCAGTCCAGTTAAACATTTTGCACAGGGACAATTTTAGCTCATTGTGTTACAAGTTTCATTGCTACAGCAAGTAACTGGCAGCGTGTTTATCTGCTCCACAAACAACTGTGTGCCCATTGCAATGTGCTGTTGCCAGGTAAACCCAGAGGAAGACCAAACAATGGGATACTTGCTGTTCACTCTTATACAGATTAAAGACACAGATAAATTCTATTTGGAGGGAGCAAAATATTTTCTATGTTACTATTAGAATTAGTAAAATGAGAGCTTAGATTTCACATTAACGACTGTGATCTCAAACAAAAACAAAGGATGTACAGTATCACCCTTCATGCTGCACATCCAGGAATTATGAAGAGAAGGGAAAATCCAGTCTGCATTGCTGGGAAAAGTTATAAAAAATTCAGAAGTATTTAATAATTTACACAGTCAGACCACTGACCTTAAAAGTTATGCTAAAAAATTAAGAACCTCAAAGAAAAGATATTCAAAACTATGGGCTATGTTTAAAATACATTATTAGTTCCCCAAAATCATTAAATATGACTGAATTTAATAACAAATTACATATGAACACAATGACATGGATAAGTAAATGTGGTCAGATCTGAGGACTCCAGAGCACAGCTGTGCAGACCAAGTGAGGCAGGGAGTGAGTGTGACACCTCCGGAGGAAGCTGAGGCACTAACAGCTCATCTGTGCTCGGCTGCTGCCTGCCATAACACTGGGGACATTCACGGCCTGGCAAAATATTTATTGTGAAACTCACCTGAATTTATATTTCATTGCAAATGAGACAACAATCCCTTTCTCCACCATACCTCATGTATGAAAAATTGTCTCAGGGTCAGATCCTTCCCCTCCATCTTATTATACCTGATCTATTCACCACACAGTCCAACGTATAACAATATTTGAACAATGATTTAAGAAACCCAGCTATGATCTGAAATCTGGTTTAAAAAAGGATGTGTCACTAACTGTCACTAACGTGGCATTCAGTGGAATAAGTGTTAACATGCTACCTGAACAAAATTCAAGACTCAATTAAAAATGGAGAACATATTCTTCACATCTCATTAAAGCTATTATACAGATTTATTGGTACAGAATATCAGTAATTTGGTCGGTTGGCCAGTGATTAATCCCTAGATATACACTCTGTAAAGCACTTCATGATTCGCTGCAAAGAAATAAGCTCTGGACTGACTTACTTTACACACTGTGAAGATAACAAGCCCTTCACTTGAGAGGAACCTTTTTGGGTTTCAGGAAAAAAAGGAAAGCAGTGTTAACCTGCATGCATGAGAAGTGCATCTTTGATTGCCAGGTGCTGAAATATCTTACTCAGTTTGCCTTGACTCAGGAAGTGCTCTCTGATCTCAAAACTGTTGATGCTAAAGAAAAAAAGAGCATTGTCTTAAAAGAGCCAAGCAGACAGTACTATAAAAATAATGAGCTGGGAAGACTCTTAAGCCTTTTCCATAATAGAACCTCTCACTGCACTGAGGAAGATTCCCTCAAGGCCCAGTGTAGCTCTTTACTTTTATTTTGGTTTAAACAGGCAAACACCATAGCATCAATTAAAGAGGCCACTTATTTACTAAGCATTCAAAGTCTACAGCAGTTAAGAGGATTAATTGTCTTCATGCATATGAAATTTAAACATAAGAGATTAAAGACAAACCAACCTGGTCACACACAACTAACTTCAATTAACCTATCTGCACTCCCTAAGCATTTCTGTTAATAAGCACAGACCACTGGTCCCGATCCAGATCCTGATCTTGCAAGAAGTTTTCTCCATGTGAACTGTGAGAGAAGGAGTGCTGTCAGAACACAGCTTGAGAAGGGAAAGGGGGAAAAAAAAAAAAAAGACAACTCCTGGAATAAACTGTAAGCAGCAGCTGCGACAGTATGCCAGCTGAACCACAGTGGAAAACACGTGGAGATGTCCACAGCCACCCTCAGAAACTAATGGCATTTGAGCATCCAAACACTGAAAACAACTGTACTGTAATCTGAAATTTGAAAATAACTGCCTGCTAATGACAGCACAAGAAATGTTACGAGGTATAGCTGTGCCATTCATTTCAATGACATTACTACGCCAAAGTGATTTATATCTATCATGTGCAACATCCCAAAATGGGCACTTCAGCCATTTTATCCTTACACAACTAAAATAATAAAAGTCTCAGACTTCAGCTCTGCCTGATTAGGAGGCTGTGTTCTTCTGACCTTCACTACACAGGAGACTGCCAGAAAAGAGCTGCTGCAGTACTGCCTTGAACAGCACACACTTGTCAATATTGGTTTTCAGTATTAGAATCAAGTCCAGTTCTTCCTAGTGAGACATTTTTCACAACAAAACACTATCTTTAAATCTTCCTGGGTTGTAGTACTTGCAGTCATTGCTATGGACCAATGCTGGAAGAGTAGAGTAGGGAGGAAAGGTTAAACACTCTCAGTGTTGTAACCATGGGGTTTATTTACCCAGAATGTTATGGACAAGTCCATAACAAATACAAGAAAGTTCACTTAAGCATAAGAACAGCCTATTTTTATCCTGTAAGGGCAACTGAACACTGGAACACATCGCCCAGACAGAGACTGCAGTGTCTCCATCCTTGGAGATGTCCAAAACCCAGCTGGACGCAGCTTTGAGCGACCTGTTCCAGCTGACCCTCCTCTGAGCAGGAGGGTTGCACCAGGGGATCTCCAGTCTACCCCAATTTCTCTTGGATTCTGCAAGAACTGTTACAATGGTGGTACCTATTGCTTCTGGTCTGTGAACATGCCTCAATCACCCAGCAGAACAACAGTAACAACAAGCCTCTCCACGAATTCAGAAACCTCTGTAACTCATCCATGGTATGGAAGTTTCCCTACTACTCATCTTCTGATACTTCTGTCTTATTTCAAACCACAACACATCTTCAAACAGCCCCCCCAGGTATCATAATACAAGTCCCAACACAAGATACCATGGGGTTTTCAGCTTATTTGGGCTTTTTAAACAGAAGTAGATTCCTCTGACAGCTGTTACACTGTGCCTTCCCAGTGAACTGCAGGCCAAGTACACAACAACTGGGCAACAACTAGGAGTCACAGAGCAAAACTGAACCTAGGATCTCTAGTTTGCCTGATTAATAGTTCACTAGAAGGAGTCTTGAGATAATACTAGTTTTAACCAATAGCTTCATTTGCAAAAGTGTCTATTCAGACAGATGATTTTACTACCCTTTACTCCTTCTAGCCCTGTGCAGGTAATTACCCCAGACAGCTGCAAAGGATTGTGAATTTTACTCCTCCTTCTGAACTGCCAGCAGAATTATTGTCTAATTTCACTAATTTCCAGCCCATTACACTTGGACAACCAATTCTGGAATGAAACGGTTCCATGAAAAGATACGTCCTTGCTTCTGGAAACTCTTGCTATTCAACAGACAGTAAAATTAACATCAAACCAACCAACAGGGGTTGGTTGCTTCAGCCAGCCTGAAAGGAAGAAAACTTTTTTCTCTGTTTTCACATTCCCCCCTTCTTCATAGACCTGAACAGTCACATCAAGCAAGGTGCTGTCAGGTTTCCCTAGGCTGTAACATTCATACTGTATCACTGATTTCCCAAACAGTGCCTGTCAACACTGGGAAAAGGGTCTAAAATGCAACATCCAGTCCCATCAGTACAGGAGAAGTGCACATGCTGTAGCACACTGCAGTGGTAGGCCCAAACTAAAGTGTCAAAGTGTTCATTTGAGGCATCAAGCCTTCCTCAGTATACACACAGTAATTAAAAATAAATAAATAGATAGAGAGGTGATCATTTGACAATCAACAATTCTCTGCAAGGAAAGCAGAGAAGTGCAGAGGAGGCTGACCCTGTAAGAAAGGATGTACAGTGACTGGGGGCCATCCTCAGACAGCACTGTAAGCCACATTAAAAAAAAAAAGCTCTTGCTTTTTTAAGGTGTGCCACTTAAATAACAAAGACCTCTTTTTTAACCTTGTATTTCACATTTGCTAGACTGGCAGAACCACTTTAACCTAGAAGTCTCTGTGTATAATCTTCATTTCTTGTCTGTCCTCTTTTGTTTTTATCTTACATTCTATGTGTGTACAGCTGGTATATAAAGAACCTTGGCCTGAAGAGAACTAAAAATCACTCAGAAATCCTCACTGTAGAAAGAAATCACTGCATTATAGGATTAATCCGTTGAAAAAGCTTTTTTTTTAAAGCTGCAAAAACTGTTGAAACTGGCCATGTGTAAAGTCAAGGTTAGCTGCTGACTCCAGGAGAAAGGCAGAGCAGTTGGTGTCACCAAACAAGAGATGATTCGTTTCACAGTCCCAGAGTGTCATTCCCAAACCTCTGATAACCTCCTCAGGTGAGAGAACTCACATCACTTCACATTTCAAAGGTAAAGCCCTAAATAATTGCCTTAGTAAAAGCAATGAGGATTATAAAACCCAGAAAGCTGTGATTTTATCAAAACAAATATGAACAAGATTTTTGAAAGAAATTCTAGGTGTTCTTATGTATTTTAAAGCACCATTTTTCGTTTACCACATTGCACTTTTGCAAATGTCTAAATTTCAAATAAGTCAGCTTTTCTTTCCAAATGTTTGCTTTCTTTCAGTTTAGGTACAAGTTTAGATACAACCCCCACATAACAGTACACGATATGATTTTTTTAAATGATGCAGAATACAGATTTATGGCAAATGCTGCAGTAATCACGTGTATCCTGATGTTGATTACCCAAACCTCAGTTATCTAAAATTCCTGCTCGCTGAAATAAGGTTGTAACGCTGCTGTACCTAACTATCAGGGGAACCTATTTAACATGATTAACTGAAACCCTGATCCTCTGAATTCATGTTCCCTCTGACATTTGGATTATTAAAGCTATAACTGCTCTGAAAAAGAAAAGGCTAAAATGAGCTAAGAGGCAAAGACTTTTCTAATGACTTTGTTATTTTAAAAGGAATGCCAGGTGCTTACCCAGGCAAGTAGAAGGCAGAGTCCCCAGTTGGAGTGGCCTGCGATGTGCTCAGACACGACACCTGAAGGCACAGAAAGGCTGAGACCAAGGAGTACCAGAGTTACAGTAATATGATTACACGCTTGCATAGTTAAGGAATGTGAAAATCTTGATGGTTCAGTGGCAAGTCTGCTGGTCATTTTGTGTGTGTAATTATTATTGATTTACTTCGTGACAGCATCTCAGAGAAAGCACAAAAAAAAAAATCCAGATGTAAAGGCAGATTTTAAATGGTATTTTCATTTGGCGTTAATTATTTTTATGGTGTGTTTAATTCTGCTTTCTAAGATATAATTTTTTTTCCCTTGACTTCAAGTTATCATGTACTCTGCTTTAGCAAAATGAAGCAATCAAGTGTGGAATGGACACTGAAGGCAAAGACTCAATAAAAGAGCAGCATGCTTTTCAATCTGGCCTTTTAAAACATCCACTATCAGAGGGCTTTGGAGGTTTAAGGGATTAGATACCATGACACATCTGTCAGATTATTATGTAAGAAAACTGTCCTGCTGTTTTCTGTGGGTAGAATGTCTGCTATGGAATATTTAAAAATAGTTTTAAAAACAAAACCACACAAAATAAGCAGTATTTAATTTGCTTCAAAGTGTGTTTTCATGGGAAAAAAAGATAACTTATTTTTCCTGGCCTAATATATTTAGCACTGTGACTGCAGGTTTCTATCTGAATATGGATTAACAGAATACACATGCTTTTACTGTTCACAGCAGAGATTATGCAAAGATATCAGGATTTGTAGGTTGGCCTAACTTAGCTATAATTTACAGAGCCAGGAATCACCGACAGCATGCAAAGAATAGCAATGAAATATGAAATGATAATTCATGTTACATTCCAGTTACATGCTTAACAGCATTTAAATGACTGCTGAACTTAGGAAGCTTTTTTGTCTGAAACTAAAGCCAAACTAATTTTATAAAAAATACCAAATATCATCCTCGTGCTCACATGCTTTGTTTGGGTAACACAATTACACCTTGCCAGTGGTGTGGCAGCAGTGTCCACATCCTGCTGCTGAGGGCACTGCAGAGCAACGACCCATCTCCAAATTCACATCACACATGGCTGGAAAGCTGCTGCTTCATTAAAATTATGATGAGAAGCAGAAGTCTGAAGCCATCATCCACCACCAGTTGGATACTACAAATTTAAACAATTATTGTAAGTTCTGTATTGGTCAGTTCTGATCTTCAAGTTCTGCAATTCTCATGCCCCTGCTGTGCTCTTTTAGACATCTCACCCTTACAGCAGGGGAGCAGATGATGCAGGGCTGTTTAGGTGGTGAGAGCTACAGAACTGTGCTACACAAACAAGTCACAAGAAGCAAACACAGCAAGAGATGAATTGGATGTTTCTCCCATTCCCATAATTTTTCTCTCTCACAGCACCTGAAATCTACCTTTGCCAGGAATTCCATTACCAACTGCACAAAGCATTTTAGGCTCTGCTTTGCATAGACAGATGAACAGAAAATAGTTGTCAACAGACAGAAGCTAGAAAGAGGCAAACTAAAAATCATCAACTATAGATTATGATCGCTATTAAATATGGCCAAACATGGGGGAACAGATGGGGAGTTTTTTAAATACATATATTATAAATAAACAAACAAATAAACAGTTTCTCCCAAACCTGACCTTCACAGGAGCACAGTATGACCATGAGAAGTAATCCCTGCTCAAGGATCAATCCTAACTGTTTTTTTCATACTGACATTATCACAATTTGGAGCTACAGGGTTCCAGTCTCAAGCAATAACCCATTATTCTCAAAGGGTGCAGGCTGAAGCAAGAAACTCCTGTGCAGCTGCACTTCCTGATTACACAAAGGAAAAAATTATATCAGGGCACTTCCTGAGCACACAACGCTCTCAGTGCAGACACACGCTCACCATTTCAAGATCATCACCCCACTCACACAGTGGCCCTCAGTTTTTAATGTTTCCCTACACTTTCCACGAGTGGGAACCTAAAGGCAGCATGTTCTCAGCCACATAAACTCATTTCACCAAAATCTCCCCGAACTTGTGGTCTAAGACTGTTTCACTCTTGTCATTTCTGCAAACCAGAGCATCCTGAGCAGGTTTGCACTGACCAAAGACTGGGGGAGCAGGAGCCATGAAAATATACATTTCAGTCTAAATAAGAATGGTTCAATCACAGCATTGCAGATTATAAAGATGAATAGATAACTTGTTAGTAAAGGATAAACACCTTTTGTTCACAGGAATTGTACAAACTTAGTCTGTAAACATTAAGTCATATTTTCTCTTTGTGTGTACCACTGGCATTCATTCTGAAGTCAGTTTAATTCACATTGGTAATTTTACACAGTTTAGTAGGTAAAATACCATTAATGATTGATTATGTACATACACAGACAACTACTACAGTGAGTCAAAAGAACAGTCGGGTCATCAATTCAACATTTTTCAGAAGAAGAGGGTTTCTAGGAAACTGTGCCACAGTGGAGATTCAGAAACGCACGAGGGTCTCTCGTTTAGATGTCTCCTGTGCCAGCGCTCCTCCCTCAGCTGGGTTCCCTTGCCTGACTTTACAACCCATGATTAATCTCACTAATCTAGGAAGAGAGAATACTCTTGCTGCATTGTTGGAAGTCAGAATTAGGAATGCGAGTTCAGCCCATAGAACAAAGTGATCCATTATCTTGTACAGCAGCCTTCCTGAATTCAGCTTTTTAAACTATGCTAAACACTTCTCATTTGGGCAGAATCAATGTACCCCCACTGTATAAAACTAGCCAAACTTTGTTGCAAGAGCCCACACTCTTGAAACAGGAGTTTCAAAAGTGCTCTGTTTCAATCTGAGATGTGAAACATCCAGAGTCCTAAGGCTTGAAAGCTTTAGCAGCCCCAGAACTATTAGGCTACGCTTCTTTCAAATGATTATTCAGTCTGAAAATATTTGGACAAGGGATGTCTTGGCTAGTAGTCAGAAAAACACACTTTTATTAAACAATCTATTCTACCAGAAATCTGGATCTAAATATTTTGAGCAAAATTCACGTGTGTACATACATGTAGATCTGTAAACATATACCCATTTTGTCTTCTTTACATGCAGTCCTTAGATTGAGACTTTGGGTAGCTTATGCAGACATCTCTTCTAGTGGGAGTGAAAAACAGGTTCAATCCAATGTTTATACACAGCTGGCAAAGAGATGTCAGAGTGGCTCTTCAGGGGCAGAGTCTGCCTGGCACACACAGGGTCACTCTCTGTGCACAGAGGTCTCAGATGAAGAGCTACTTATTCCAACAGACACAGCACAACAAACAAACACAGGCTCAAAGCCTCCGGCACAGCCAAATCTTGCTGTATCTTTGCTCAGCTCTCCAGAGCCCAGCAAGCACACTCTCAGCACACTCTCACTCCCACACCGAGCATCTCTCAGGGCTACCCTTTTGTTCTTCACAGGGAACTTCCACAGAATACTGAACTCTGAGATTAACTATTTATTTATTTTTAAACAGAAGTAAATAGGGGCACATACATTCAAGAATGCAGGCTATAGAAGGGTATCGTTATCTTTCCAGTGACACCCACACCCAGCAGTTCCTGGCTCCAGCAAGATTTTCATGCAAGGTTTCTATTAAAAATGTACCCTCATTTGCTTTGCCTCTGGCCACGTTTAGATTCCAACTCACTCCTATTTTACATACAGCTCACGTTTCATTTCTGTTACTATGCATCACCCACATTCCTAATAAACATGATGGGATGATGGTTTTCCTCCAGCCAGTTTTCAGCATTTTCTTTTTCCCTGTTTTCCTGCACTTTGACCCCCTCCATCCTGCCACAGGCCTGAAGATGTCATTCAGCTGACATTTTGCTGGACGCCCTGAAGTGAATGGTAGTGAAGCCATTTGGACTACAGGATCCTTCCAAGAGTCTCTGTGGAGTCTGGGACTTGCCTGAGGCCATCGAGTGCTGGGTGGCTGCTGGCACAAGCCAACATCACACCTCCAGCCCCATCACTGTCCAAGGACCTCATCTCACAGTATGTCCTCCCAAACAGGGCTTTACTGTGTGCAGTGTTACTATATGGAAGAAATGTCTATTATTGGGACACTGGAAGTGACTGGCAAGTTTACAGACCTTAGTTCCTATTGGCTTAGCAGGAATATAGCTGAAACAAACTTGGATCTGTTTTACTTCAACCTCTGGACTAAGAAGGAAAAAGTAGTCAAACCATTCATTCTCTCCTGGACACAGGAAAGAGGGAGGAGAAAACTGCCCTTCTCAGCCTGGCACGGGACAGACTTTGTTGCTCAGCTCCCCCTTTCCCTTCCCAGCTGCAGGAAGATCTACCCTTGTTTCAGCCTGCAAAGATCCCAGGATCCAGCCATGCTCTGAACCAGGTCACAAGACCATGCCCCAAACCCCTTCATGTCAGTGAAGGGCCACGAGATACAGTAATACAGAGACAGTGTGAACAACCAATGTGCCAATAACCAACCCCAAATGCAAGGCACGGGAAAGGCGGCGGGCACGTTTTGGACACTGCACATAAGTACTTACTGTCTGAAAACAACCCTGGGCATTACAAATTCCTTGGTCTTTTATTTTGAGAATTGCTGGAGTTTTGCTTTAAAGAAATTCCCAGCTATGAACTTAAGATGGACACAATACTTCAGGAAAGAGACTTCAAAGAACTTTCACACACCTACCTAAATAAGTACTTTGACATATATGAGTGCATTTATTGGCTTTGGGGCTGAAAAGATTATTCAGCCAATTGAAACCGAATATAAAATAAAATGGTCTACACACTCAGGATGGTGAAAATCATTAATACAAAAAAAAAAAAAAAAGCTCATTCCTAAGCCTACAAGTGGGTTTTTTTTCAAGTGAATCAAAAACATCACTGATCTCATGCCAAAGCATTTAATAAAACTAAAAATGTTAAGTACATCTTAACGACTTTAGCCAAAGAAAATTCATTAATACAAATTCTGCTGCCGAAAAAAGTTTCTAGCAGAAAAAAAAAGCAGCAGTGTTTTAGCAAATGTATAAACATGTATCCTAAATGCAATAATAATGAATGAGGAAACATATTGTACATAAACATCTGAAAGACAAAAATATGGTCCATAAAACATACATCAGCAATAACTATAAACCTAAATAATAACTGCACCACATCCATCCCGTTCAGAGGCAGGTAAGATCCAGACTCTAAACCAGAGGACAACATGTTCCTGCTCACAGGGTAAAATGGCCCCTTGCCTGAAGCACCTTCAGCGTGCCGAGGTTGCTCTCTTTTGGTGAATGTGCAGTACTGACACAGATTTCTCTGTGCAACAATTCCAGCCCTTAAAAAAATATTTATTCAACTCTAATTCCAAAACTGATCTTACAAATAACTTTTAGCTTCTCATTTTAATACCATTAAAATGCTGATTCTTTTTTCATCATTATTATATCTAATAAATTGCTAATGATGCAAAAAGTTAGCTGCTTTTGTCCTAGCTCCTTCACCAGACTTACAGTCTTATATGTCACAGGCTACTTTATCAAAGTGATTAATACCTTATCTACATGCACAAAAATATTAATCAAAAATACGTATGTTGAAAGGGAAGAATAATTTTGGAAACAATACTATGATAAATTGCTTGGGTTCTTTCATGTGGCAATGGCAGCTGTACTTTACTACTCTTGAGGTTGAGGCAGGAAAAGCAAAGGCAAACAGTAAAGCATTCACTGAAAATTTCAGTGTAAATACAGCTGTTTGTGTGCAGTGGCAGAATAAACAGGATATGACAATTAAAGCAAACTGATTTGTTCACTTCATGCTTGTTGAGAGAACCCCATCACTGTTCACAGAGCAGAGACTGAGCACAGCATCACAACACAGCCCTTCCCACTTTGCTCTCGTGCAGCTCACCCTCAGAGGCCCTTCCCACCCTCCCCATCCCCTGGGTTAAATTCTCCCTTGGCCAACGCCTTCTCACCACTGTTAGCTCTACACCCTTGTTTTCCTCAGCTCTTGTCCTATTTTGTCTCCTCTCTGTTAGCCTGTTTGCTTGGACATATGTTGTGCTATAAAAATGTTTAATAGTAATCCCTGTCCTTTCCACCTGGGCTGCACAGAACTGCAGTAATAATGTTTATAACCAGTTCTATGTGGTAGTTACACAGGGCCCGGTAACCTTCAGGCTATTTCTCATTCGGGACAAATAATCTAAATTAAAGAGATTAATCCTTAGGGTACACATGGGTTTAAGGTACTAAAGGAGGGCAAATACTCTGCTCCATTTATTTTTGTGAAAAAGCCTAATCAACAAAGGACAGTCTTCTTAAAATAAGCATCCAAAATAAAGCTTTCAAACCTACATGAATAAAAATAGGTGGAAATCGTTCCTCATTAACACAGGAGAACATTTATTGGTTCTCTCAGATTTCAATGGCCCAAAATGAAATTCTCAGAATCGTTAAATCCTCTTTCTTTTACTGAGATGTATTATCTGTGGTGGCATATAATTTTAGCCACCACAGTTTGAAAGCTTTGTCCTCTTTTTTCTATGAACAACAAATAAAGAAACACAGATTTTGCGTAAGTATAAAAAAAAGTAGTTACTGAAGGACTTAGTGATATTTTAGAAAAATCTTTTAACATATTTCAAAAAGTTGCTTATCCCACTTGATCCAGATGCACCCATCTAATCTGTAAATCAAAGAAATCACACCCAGAAGAGAGAGCTAAATCAGATGAGAGTTCCTGAACCTCTTAAAACTTCCCTAGAAGTCCATGAGGGAACTTGTGTAGCTAAACTGCTGCATCCATATGTCGAACAGAGTAATAGCAGGAGAACTGTTGTGACCATGCCATTTGATGGATATTCCCACTACAGCTGCTGCCTCAGGAGTAACTAGAAGTTATACTTAATGCAGATATCCTGATGAGTGAAATTTTAAACTAACTATTACATATAAGTAGTGAAGAGAGAGATTAATGGAGCCATACTTCAGTCAAATGATTCTGCCAAAGTCAAGAATGGTAAGAACATAAACTGAATAATTCATAAACAGCAACACACCTTCTGGAGCAGAAGTTGTAGTAGGTGTTTTAACCAACTGCTCTAATGTATATCTTTGCAACATCCAACAAAATCAAAACAACAGTGCAATTCAACAGACAGGATATCAGATAAGCAGTAATAATGGAAACTGATATCAAATGCATCAGAATGACTGTAAAATCATAGAATCGTCAAGGCTGGAAAAGACCTCTATGATCACTAAGCCAGCACTGCCAAGTCCACCACTAAACCATGTCTCTAAGCGCCACATCTACATTTTTTTTAATACTTCCAGGGATGCTGATTCCACCGCTTCCCTGGGCAGCCTGTTATAATGCCTGACCACCCTTTCACTGAGGAAGTTTTCCTAACATCCAATCTAAATGTCCCCTGGTGCAACTTGAGGCTGTCTCCTCTTATCACCTGGGAGAAGAGACTGACCTACTGCTCTCTTCATTGCCTGTCCTTTCAGGTAATTGGAGAGAGCAATAAGTTCCCTCCAGAGCCTCCTTTTCTCCAGCTCCCTCAGCTGCACCTCGTAAGAATTGTGCTCCAGACCCTTCCCCAGCTCTGCTGCCCTTCTCTGGACTTGCTCCAGCACCTCAATGTCCTTCCTGAACTGAGGGGCCAGAGCTGGACACAGTACCTGGGGTGTGGCCTCACCAAGGCCAAGTACAGGGGGACAATCACTGCCCTGCTCCTGCTGGCCACTGCAGTTTTCTATGCAACACTGTAAATTGTCTCTTGATCCCCTAAAAGGACCACCCCATACAGCTCAGCAGCCTGCCCATCTTCCTTTTCTGCCATCCTGCAGACCAGCTGTAGAGAGCAGGAGAGCAGCTGTCCCAGCCTGGAGAGCAAGAGGAAGGAGAGGAAGGCTCCAAACACTGCTCCAGGCTGAAGCCCCACAGCTGGAAGGAGAAGGCAGGCTCCGGACACTGCTCCGGGCTGGAGCTCCACAGCTGGAAGGAGAAGGCAGGCTCCAAACACTGCTCCGGGCTGGAGCTCCACAGCTGGAAGGAGAAGGCAGGCTCCAAACACTGCTCCGGGCTGGAGCTCCACAGCTGGAAGGAGATGGCAGGCTCTGGACACTGCTCCGGGTTGGAGCTCCACAGCCGCAGGCACAGCCTGACCCCCCTCACACCTCAGCCCGTTCATGCCCCACTGCTGGGCTGGCTCACACCCGAGCTGGAACCACTGCACTGGAGCCCTGACTGAACAGGAGGCAGGAATGTGCTGGTTACAGTCCCTCGGCACAGCTGATACATCCCAGACCAACTTTCTAGCACTGAGGTTTTATTGAGGTCACACAGATTATTTCCCCTTTTAATTTACAGCTTACAGAGTACATGCAGGGTCAAACACCCAATCCCAATAACCCATAGTAAGTGGGGAGAAAATATCCTGAAATATTAAGCTTTAAAAATTCAATTAAAAATATAAATAAATAAATAGCCAATCAGTGGTTTTGCAGTTATTCTAACTTTGATCTTTAAAATCTCCTTGTTGATTTATATCCTATTGCCACAGAAATCAAATCATTTTTACAGCTGATAAACACTCAAGTTTACTAGTTAATTAAATCCTTTTTGGATTTTTTTTCCCCCCTCTCTTTCAATTTTAACGGAGAAAAAGTTTAAGCTTTTAATAGCAAAGTGGAGCAGCATTAAATAATTCTTTTCGTTGATGTTCTTAATTGCAATTACTGGTTTAAACTAGAGAACTCCTCTGGGGGGGAAAGCCCAGGAAGAGTTTGGTTTTTCTTCCTTAACTAGAGCAGTAATTAGAAAATACTTAAGCTTTTCTATACCTCTGATAACCTACCTTTTTCTCCTCCAAACAACTGTAAGTATCCCATATCACTAAGATTACATGTACTAGGTTTGCAAATTATCTGTGACATACTTAGTTCATGCAAGTTACATGTTACTGACATTTCAGACTCCTGAATAACACTCGTATTTCATGCTAATAAAAGATACTAAAAATCTAATTTCATATGATGCCACACAACTAAAAAATGTAGGAAAGGCAACTGCTTTTAAAAAAGAGAAAACTTAAGGAGGTCACCTTTGATTTGTATTTTTGTATGTAATAATTACAGGTTTGATGCTGAAAGCCTTCAGCCTGACAAGTACCACAACCCAGAGGAGCCTGGCTGAACTCAGCTCAAAGCCTCCTGTTTTCCAGAAACCATCAGGGCAAATTTCCTTGCAACCTGCCAGCCTAACCCTGCGAACTGAAACCCCTTCACCCCTGCTGCCCGAGCACATGTCTCAGCAGCGTCACTGCCCACGGCTCCCACGGCCCTGAGAGCTCCCAGAAGGAGCTGCAGGGCACGGCTGGCTGTGCCTTTGGTCACCTGAGGGCACAGCAGACCAGCCCTGACCGGGGTTGGTGCAAGCCCAGTTGTCTCAGACTTCCTGTAGATGAACACTCCTCAAACTACTGTCTGATAATATCTGGATGCACAAATGCTGCTGGCCCTTACATTCCACCTGAGAAAATAACACAAGATAATAACTGGGGGGGAAAAAAAAAAACAAAACAAAAACAAACAAACAAACAAACAAACAAAACAAACCTTACTTGACCTTAATTTGTGGAAAACTACTGCTATCTTAAGAATAGCTCCTAAGTTAGGTAGGGGTAGGGTCATTTGCATTATGTGATTAAAGGGTGTTAACAGGAATTAAAGCTTCCAGAAGAAAATGTTCCCAGAATCGATAATTACCAGTACAAAAAGGCCAGGGTAATTATTGCCAGACTACTCTCTCGCTTGACCTTGGCAACAAGAAAATTTAACTTGGGAAAAAATCTCCCCAATCAATTTTTAATAAAATAGTAAAAGTAATAGTAGGTAAGAAAACTCATCATTGGTAGTGCTGAAGTAATTCCTTCACTGCCACGGCACCGCAAAAATTGAGTCCTTTGTGCCGACAGGCTTGCAGCTGGAGGTGGATTGTTTCACTGGTGTTTGAACAAGCATAACCTGCAGGCTGAGACAGCCCTCCCTGCTCAGAAAGGAGAATTATTTCTTATAAGCCTGCCCACACAGACTGACAGAACCCAAACACAAACAAAGGCCAGCATTAGAGGAATGGGAGGAAGGGGACTTCCGCAGCTGCCAAGCCCCGCCTGACACAGACCCCAAGAGCAGCTTTGCTGTTGGAAACGCTGATGGCATGTGCAGAGGGACAGGGGACAGTAGTGACATTGCACGTGCAGAGGGACCGGGGACAGGACTGACACCTGCTGAGCACGGGAGGTGACACACACACTGCCCTGGCAGGATGACAGTGACAATCTGCAGGGCCTTGGGGCTCCATGGCTTTCAGATTTCCACAATAAAGTTCCTGAAGTAGAAATAACCTCAACACTCAGTAGTCTAATACCAACATGACCAACCTGTGAAACCACTTCCCCCCACAAAATAGCAACAGTTGATATTAAATTTTATAGGTGTACAGACAGAGGAAGGGAGCATTGCTAGACTCCAGTTATTAACTATACTGAAGAGCAATGGTTCACTCGTAGGTGTGCAATGAAAGCAGAGTTGCTTCTGACAGACATGACATTTTATTTAAAAAGAATAAAACACAACAGTACAACACAGGAAAGTACAATTTAGTGTTGATTAAATAATTACAGTACAGTGTTATACTTCCTGCTGAGGCTCTGCAAGCTAAACTGCAACTCAGGTGAGATACAAATTCCTAAATAACAAGAGTGCTGACATGACAATGCATATTAGTTACTGGATGTTGTTATCATTGTTTATATAAAAAAAAAAGATATACAATTGTCCTCCTAGAGTTGCAGAACAGGTTGTACAGCAGCTAACTCAAAGAAAAGCATATACCAACTTTATTTACTTGAATTGACCACAAGAGCCAGTAAAGCTATCCTCAGTGTGTTGTTCCAGCCTGTACAGGAGAAAACAAATTACTGTGAAATAAATCCCATCACTGCAAAATCTTGACTGAGAGCCCAGCCTCTTCTCAGCACAGGTGTTTCTCAGGTAAGAGCAGACATCCAATTACTTCAGCATTCTAATCCTAAGTAGGATTTCCATTATCATTAATAACACCTGAATTGGTATACTTGAAAGAAGAGATATAAAAGGCAAAGGTCTTAAAAAGTATAATAATTGGATACCATTTGGGCAACTGAAATATGTTTTCTAGCAAAAGAGTGGTATTCAAACACAGACAAGAAGGTATACTGGGATAGTCTGAACACTGATTCACATCACAGGATGATGCATACTGCTATTAAAGCTTTTTCCTCAAACCCAGATTAGTTAGCATTTGGAAGCTGTAAGATATACAAAGCTTACTGTTTCCTCTACTTGAGCAGGCTGGGGGTGGAGGCAAGAAAGGGAAGAAAAACTGCAAAGTGCCACAGCTTCAAAAGAACAGTCTGCATTAGTGACACGTTCCTCCCCACAGTGGACAGCCACTGACAGCTGTAACAACGTGCACAGGGAGATACCAACAGCTTGTAAGGTGGCAAGGATAAAACTACTGCACCATACCTGCTTTTCAGAAAATTTCCCTTGCTACCTAAGTCCCCATTATTCACCAGTTGTGACCAGTACTGTCACACTCAGTGGCACACTAGTGCAGGAAAGCATCTAGCTTCTCAGGATGTCAAAAGGCATGTCACAGCCACTTCTGGTTCATGTCCCATTTCAAAACAAAACTAGAGGGTGTGCTGACAGGAGAGGAACACACACACTGAAACCACTGCAGACAAAAGTAAAGGTAAGCACCAACTCCGTCTGGGTGTGCCACAGAGTCAAGCTCGGTGCACCAGGAGTATAACCCAACCACACAGCTTCAGGCAGTCACGCTGATTCATCTGGCAAATCATCCCACAGATTAACTAATTTAAAGATTGGAAAGGTGCTGCCAGGTCCATTTTACCAATAGGTAGAATTGTTTTAAGTCCCAGAGGAACATATTTTTTACTATGCCAGTAAGCTGTTTCAATTGTTCCTGGCTGCACAATGTATTGAACACCAAAGCAACCAAACAACGTGACAAGTTAAACTGCCCCACAGCATACTGTGCCATTTTGATGCAGCTACTTTATGCATTCTCTGAATCAGAATAAAGGAAATCAGATGGCTTGAATCCTACACAACTGGGAAAAAGCAGCTCGCTCCCACAAAGAGGACAAACCCTGCATGGGGAGGGAGGAGGCTGTGTGCCCCATGGCCTGACTCAGCAGAACACCTGCAATCACCTAGTAGGGCTGAACGGGAAAGGGTAGGTGGGATGGAAGAAAGTCCAGCTCTTCCAACACTGCCAGATCTCTGAGACTGCAGCTGACAACTGTTTATCAACATAGCCTATTACAAAAATATGTCTACACTGCACAGTCCCCCCTAATTCATTAGTTACCAGAGAAAAGTAGAGATGTTTGCACAGGACAATTTGCACTTCTCATTGGCAGTGGTTAGTTGTTTGACTAATTTAATGCCTTTGCAAGGGATATTGCGTATCAGTTATTTTAGCAAACAAACATTAGAACTAATGAAACCTGCAGCTGCATGTTTCATTAGACTGGCAGCACAAGCAGTGTCAGAGCTGCGAGGAAGCAACTTCAGTTTTGAGCCAGAGACCACTCAGCACTGAGCAGAGGTGCTTACGCACAAGGGCTGCTCAGGGCACAGGTGTACACTCCTGGAGACACATACTGAGTTCTCATATTTGTCTATTCTTGTGCCAGATGCACCACTGCTGAGTCCACCTGTGTGTCACTCAGAGCTGTACTTCCCTTTGCAAAGTAAATTAATCCCATCCCTCTTGTGCAAGGACAACCAGAGGGCTTCTGATACCCAAGTCGGATGAAGAAATCTGTGCACTACATAGAAGTTTTCAATACAAGTACTGACTTACTTTTTTTTTTATCTTGAAATTGAAAGGGTCTATTTAGAAAATAAGGCCCTCTATGTCCCTCTGAGAAGCTTCCAAGAAAGTGGATTGTGGGGAATTGTGGCAGGAACAACTGAGTGGGTATAATGATACAGATGCTCAGATGGTCACTATGCCACTCACTTAAAAATCATATATAGCATTATATGAAACAGTCTGTTCTGCTGTGACAGAGTAAGTAATTTCCACAAAGGTGGGAACAAGGAAAACCTTTAATATGAAACCTTCTCCAGGATAATGTTTTTCCTCACCAGATCTCTTTATTTCTAATATCCTTTTTGGGCTCCAATGTACTTCACGACCGTCACCCTCAGCCTTCAAAGCCAGCGCTGTGCAGCGAGTGGACTGCCCGTGCTGCCAAACCTCACTGGAGTGGCACAGCGTGTGATGGTGCTCAGCAAAACTGCTGACAGGAGCTGGGAGCAGTGGCTTTGTGGGGGCACAGCAGGAAAGGCTGGTAGGGGTCACTTCCCTACGCTCTTCTCCCCTTCCTGATGCTGCTGCTAACTCCTGACAGGGCCCACACGGAGTGTGACCGACTGCTGTGCAGCCACCTGAGCCACTGGGCACCCGTGTCAGCCACCATTCCAGCCAGGCCCAGGCTCCACTCGGATCCACGGCACAAAGAGCAGGCTGACTCATCCAGAGAGCACTTGGGCCCACACACAGCACTCTTAACTGCACTATTTTACAGTATAACCTAAAGCATCTGTGGTGAAAGGAGAACAGTACTCAGTTCAATATTATGAGTTCTCATTACCGCCTTTTGTTTTTTGTTTTGTTTTAAAAGAAGAAATGAGGATATGTTAAAAAACACCAGGAATACACCTGCATTGATCCTCCACAAGCAGAATCTTTCATTCCATATATGTAAATGGTAAAATTAACACCATTTCCTTAAGAGTCCTAAAGTGCTACAGGTGTTTACAGCCTAACAAAGACTATTCTATGGTAACAAGAGATTTCAACACTGTAGGGAACCGCATAGGGGTAGCTGGCAGAGAACAAAGAACACAGATGCAGAATAGCAACTAATATACGTGAATTTTACCACATACAGAAAAAATTACAAATGTTTTAGTAAATGCTGGAGTGAAAGATTTTCCAGTAAGCATGCCATGTAACAGCAAATTATTTCCTCCTGGAAACAGATTCCCATTTTAAGCTTCAAGTTAATTGTTTTAAGAATGCACGCAAAGCTAACTTGCTGATACTTATACTTACTAACACCTAATTACATGTTATAACTGTCAATGCAATTCATTCTTTTCACAAAATCAGTTAGGTTGGAAAAGACCTCTGAGATCATCAAGTCCAGCCTGTGACCAAACATCACCTTGTCAACTAGACCATGGCACTGAGTGCCACGTCCAGTCTTTTCTTAAACACCTTCAGGGATGGGCACTCTACAACCTCCCTGGGCAGCCCATTCCAACATCTAATCACCCTTTCAGTGAAGAAATTCCTTCTAATGTCCAACCCGAACCTGGTGCAGCTTAAGACTATGTCCTCTTGTTCTGTCAATAGTTCCCTGGGAGAAGAGGCTGATGCCTACTTCACTACAATCGCCTTTCAGGGAGTTGTAAAGAGTCATAAGGTCACCCCTGAGCTGCCTCTTCTCCAGGATGAACAACCCCAGCTCAGCTGCTTCTCACAGCACTTACCCTCTAGACCCTTCACCGGTTCCACTGCCCTTCTCTGGACTCCAGCATCTCAATGTCCTTCCTGAACCGAGGGACCCAGAACTGGACACAGCACTCGAGGTGTGGCCTCACCGGTCCAGGGGGACAATCACTGTCCTAGTCCTGCTGGCTGTATTATTTCTAATGCAAGCCAGGATGCCATTGGCCTTCCTGGCCTATGCTGGCTCACTTTCAGCTGGTGTTAACCAGCACTCCCAGGTCCTTTTCCCCTGGGCAGCTTCCCAGCCCCTCTCCCAAACCCGTAGCACCGCAGGGGTTGCTGTGACACAAGAGCAGGACTCGGCACTTGGCCCTGTGGAACCTCATACTGCTGGTCTCGGCCCAGCCAGCCTGTCCAGATCCATCTGGGCACATTTTCAGTATTTTCACTTCAATATATGGGGTAAATCATAAACCGTAAACTTAAGGTTTTATATATAAAAACGAATTTGTTCTAGAACTCCTAAAACCAGCTAAGGAACCATTCAGATGTAATTTTAGAAGCTAAATAATTTGTTTACTTTCCTGCTCAGAGAATCAACAGTTAGAGACTAATTTTCCCATAACGAGGATAAGACATTCCTGACTAGACAGCACACTAACTCGAGGCCGAGATCTACCAACAGGGGCCCTTACGAGGTACTTCGAGTGGCGTTTTTTTCAACATGGCTCCATCAAAGCAACGGTTTTGAAAACGTGTTTTCCTTGCTCTTCGGACCTCAAATAACGTGTGAGGCCTTTGTAATGCTTCTTAATCGGCATTTCTGACCCACCCCTACAGGTGCCCCTCCTGCCCTCACGCCGGGGCAGTGCAAGCACCGGGCCCTTGTTCGCGGAGCCGCCCCTTACCTGCGGTGCCTTCCTGGCGGGGCTCCCTCGGGGCAGCGCCGGGCTCGGCTCCGGGACCCCCTCCCGGCGGCGGGGAGGGCACTGCCCGCGGCAACGACCCTCACGACGGAGCTCCTCGCTGGCCCGGACCCCTCACGACGGAGCTCCTCGCTGGCCCGGACCCCTCACGACGGAGCTCCTCGCTGGCCCGGACCCCTCACGACGGAGCTCCTCGCTGGCCCGGACCCCTCACGACGGAGCTCCTCGCTGGCCCGGACCCCTCACGAGGGAGCTCCTCGCTGGCCCGGACCCCTCACAGCCGGGGCGCTCCCGCCGCCTCAGGGGCGCTCGTGCGGCCCGCGGGAACCGCTCGGGGGGGCTCGGAACACAGCAGGGCCCGTGAGCTCAGGATCCACCGCACTCCACAACGTGCCCTGAGCTCCGCCCTCTCTTAAGTAGGCAAAGATCAACCGCTGCAAACATTTGTCCACGCCCTGTCCCTCCTCACGGCTCCCCCAGCACGTGGGACCGCGCCCGAGGCCTGCTCGCACTACGACCGGCGCTCCGGGCGCTGCCCTCAGCTCCGCCTTGGGTGAATTTGTTGCTGCCCAAGCACAGCTGGGCTGGCGGGGCCCAGGAGAGCGGGGCACACCCGCGGGCACCGGGCTGAAGGTGCCACCATGGCAGCCCTTGCAGGGCCAGACCCAGTTAATATTTCCCAGGAGCAGCGCTCTGATGCCAGAGGGAATGCTGCTGTTCTGCACAGAAAAGGGGGAAATGCTCCCACCTGCGGCGCCGCCCGGGGTTGGGCTCCAGGGGCAGCCCGAGTGACCCGCAGCCCACAGGCGCTGGCCCTGAGGGGCAGCAAAGGGAGCACGACGTTCACTGAAGGTATCGATTCACACATTAGTAGGAACACAGGACCGCTTCAGGAAAGGTTATCAGAAATACAAATATATTAAGTAATGTCAGACGTAAACCACTGTCTGTTCCACTTTTGTACATGCTAAATGTATTTCTTTCCCAAGTCTGGCCATACTGCATAGGTATGGTTAGTAGCCCTCTTTCTTTTGGCAGAGTTTTCTGTGCAGACTGACTTGGCCCAGCACTGGCATTTGAGAATAGAAATCATAATGAAATTTAAAAAATAAAAAGGAAAAGGTGGGGGGGGATAAAAAGAGTCTGTTTGAGTCTGGCAAGCTAGGTTGGAAGCTGAGCTTATCCTTATGGCCAAAAGTAGAATACAATGGAAGCCTTCTCCAAGGAGAGAAAATTTACAGCTTTTATTAGGTCTTACAGATAACCAGGGTAGGCTTTAATAGTCACTGTATGGACCAAAAGAGATATACAATTAATGCAAACATGTTATATTACTGAACTAATATTACCACAAAAATTAAAAAGACTTCACCAGACAAAAAGACTGCTTTTATCTGGCTAATCTCAAGAGAGTTTTTTAATTGTTTACAAATAGTCTTCTGCAGTTGTAGAGCTGAGGCACTACAGACAGGCATCAAAAATCTCGCCCAAATTCCCAGTTTTATATATCCTATGACTAAAGTAAAAAAAAAACAAAAACAAAACCAAAATCAACACATTTCCATACAACTTCAATCTCAAATTTCTTAAGTCTCTTAAATTTGTCTTAAATTGCTGGATATCAAAAACTATTAACATACTTGCTCCTGAGGATAAGTAGCCCCCAAATTATTTTTTTAAGTATACCTGAAATACATCAATAATTTACAAACACATGTCAGGATTAAATGATTGGTAAGTACACAAGTCTTTGGTAAATAATAACTACTCTGTTCTTTACTCAGTTAAAAAACTTAATTAATTTTTAAATCTAGATTAACTGATTTGTTTAATAATTATTTCTATAATGAATAAGGCTCACATGACACAATGCTGAGTGGGATGAATGGCTGTATGTAGCAAAACCTGAATGATGTTTTCAGGCTACAAATCTTGTTAATACTAAGTTCCTGCTCTGGCTTGTTTTATTTTTGTGCCCTTCAGCCAGCCCCAGGAAGCTGGATCTGAGTGAGAGCTTTCAAATGAACTCCATTTCCAACATGTAACCATGTCAGCAATCTAGAAAATACTCTCCATTGCAAGGATACATTCCACAGGAGGTGCTGGATTGCATGCTAAAAACTACAACAAACCAATTAGGTTAAGTTTGAAACAATACATTACAGCTGCAGTAATTCCTAAAATGTCTGCTTTACCAGTTGTGCAGTAAAACAGAAGAACTGTGCACTATGCATGCTTGGGCAGCTGGAGGTGACTTCCTGCTCCCAAAGGAAACCTAAAGGCACAGGGTATGGGTAATGTGACCAAAAATCTGGAAACAAACATTGGCTTCCATTTTATCACAATAATGCAGTTAGAAAGTCAATGCTTAACTGATATTTTACTGTTTGTCTACTAGATGCCTTTGCTTTGGCTAAAAGATACTATATCATGTCCTTTAAGAAAAATAGCAGCATTAAATAGATCTTGTCATTTCAGAGGAGAAATAAAAATATGTCTGCTTTAGGTTTGGCTTACAGAGTTTTGGCTTTTATTTTAAACATGTCCAAGAACTGATCATATTATTTTCAATGCCTGTTACAGTTTTACTGTTCTACTAGAGTTTTTTAATTATCTGCCTTGTTAAAGGATCAATTACACTTGAGACAATAAATAATATAGTTTACAATAAATAATTTTCAAGTCAAAGTATTATACTTACAAAATAATGTAATACTGTAATAGAATCTTCAAGATCAATTCCATTTTATATATTCTGCAGCAAAAATAACATTTCTAGTAGGAAGGAATTACTTATAAACCTAGCAAGATCTACACATTCACATGTGTATGTAAACAACAAGATTTATTATGTTCCCAGAAAAGCTATGCTTTTACAGTAGGTTTTAAGCTAAATTTTATTATAATATGATGGTAGGAAATATATAACAGTGTTTATATTTAGCTTCATCACAAATTTTAAACTGAAAAAAAAAATATTGGTGCTATTATTTACAAACAGCAACTTTCCTTTAACTTCACAAGTGACTGTATCTGTGTGTGAACAAAATGTTAGGGCGAGGCATTCCAGATGAACTGCAGCTAAGTTTGGATGAGGATGATTTCAGGATGAACAGTGAAGGTCCTGGCAATAAATACCTAGAAAGGATATGAAAAATATAGCAGAGTTTACAGACAAAGCAACATTCAAGAGCAAAAGAATTAATGTTTATGCACCATACCTTATAATTGTTGTATGCAAGAAACTGGGTACAGTAAATACTGTTTATAAAACACGGAGGGCAATAGGCACAAGCTAACTCAGAAAAGGAATCTAAACTCTGAGAAACTCTTTGCAAAATTTCAAAATGTCGTATGAGGACCAAACAGCTTTCTAGACCTTTATGTTTCAAGCCATCTAATAAATAAACAATGAAACCCTGTGTAACACTACTACCAAAAATTAATACTTTGACCAATAGTCTTTATTATTATAGTACTATTTATTTAATTTAGACTAGGCAAAAACTGCAAGTGGCATTAAACAACTTATAAAAAGTTAATTCATAAAAAAAAAATTTATTAGAGAAGAAAAAAGATTTTCAGCTTTGGTTTCCAGCTCTAATTCTCTAAAAACAGACATGTTATCATCACTACTCTTGTAAAGGAAGAAATGATGCTACACCTCGTAATTCACGTCAGTGACTATTTATCTTTTAAATTCAGGCAACTGTATAGCTTGTATTTCACGTAATACTACAAACAATAGTTTATCATATGCCTAACATTAATTCTTAAATATTTTCATGGTATAATTACCTAATTGTAGACATCATTAAATGAGCACAGTTAAGTGTGCAAAAATAACATCCATACTAAATTAGAATTTCACATTTAATTATGTCAACGTTAGGAAGGATTAACACAACAAATTGTATAAATCTTTGCTTAAAAATTGTTGTACAGTTCTAGTGAATCATATGGGCTAATGATGAATAAGTTAAAAGACTGATGACATGGACAGAAACAGCACCACAGTGTCAGCAGGAGACTGTACAGAGCAAATGTACACAGGAGGTTTGCTTAAGCTTGAGGAAAAGTTTTATTATAAAATATTAACACCAATATATTTTTAAACAATTTGCAAAAAAATAAAGTCAGATTTGGAATGGGTTGATGTTGAGCTTGACGGTTCACTGTCAGCAGCCCGAGTCCTGCCTTTGCCTGATGATACAGTAAAAAACTCTGATACTTCCCAGGGTTACTTGCCATGTAATAGATAAGATCACTTGGCAACATGTAAGGACCTAGCAGTAGATGTTCTGGTTTTTCTTTTAATTTTACAACACAGGTGAATTTATATGAATATTAAAGTCTAACTTTTTATACAGCTTGATTTTAGCTAATTTTTTAAGAGATTTTGGCATATTTTTTGAGCTCTTCCATTGTTTTATTTACACTTTTAATTTTTTGATGAAAAAAGTGTCATTAATAAACATTTCAATGCTCTTATTCAGGAGCATTGTATTCTTCATGACATACAGTGGATTTACAGTTAGGAGATAGGATTCAGAATAAATTTAATTTGTTCTCAGCTTTCATTATCTTTTTCTCTCTCCCTATACAAATAAATTTTCTCAGCTAAAGAGGTACCTATGTGTAATATTTGAAAGCTTTAGTTTCACATATTTTGTTTCTTAATCACAGGCAAAATAAAAAATTGGTTAGTGCTCAGAAAAAACGAAGTTCTTCAAATTAAATTTTTTAAAGTCTTGAAAAAATTTACTTCCCATACATTTATTGAATTATACTCTGATCTTTTCTTCCACCATACAATTTTATGGCGAGTCAAGAAAACTATTATTAATAGTGCAGATTCATTAAAAACAGAAACCTAAGTGAAATAGTATTGTGGTTTTCCCATTTCTAGAAAAATATTTCATTACCTTACAGTTGTGGACCATAACAGGTAAAAGCGTTTATTTCCATATGTATCCTTCATTTCACAAATTCAGAATATCAGTTACATAGCATATTGTTGTACTCAGCTACAGATGAAACATTTGTGGAGACATATAAAAACTGCAACTTAGATCAATCAGAGTTGCCATGACACTCCATTACTGATACTTCGTATAAAAAGGGCTTAAATTCCTCTACCCTGTGAAATTTATGAATAAATTCCCTTCAAGCATCCAAAGAAACACAGAAACTGGAGATGAGAGAGTTCTCTTGGACCATTCCTTTCACTGCTTTCCAAATGCGAGCCTGTTAGCTGCAGCACATTAATCTGAGCAGTTTGAATAGGTTGTGGTTGGTCATGATGTAAAATTTTCTGCAGCATTAACAGTAAAAGCAATAAAAACTTCAAGGTTGAAGATTTTCTAGTCTTAGCTAATCCAAATGACTTTACCATACTCCTGCTATAGCTGAGTAGATGGTAATATTGAATATGATTTGGTTTGTGGCTAACATACTTCTACTTTTGCTGTGACCAAACAAATTCAGTTTCTGATTGGTTTTACATTAAGTTAAAGTGTCTTAAGATCCACATGTCAATAACAAATGGGTTCAGTGTATCAAATAACTAATCTGAGCTATATCAAGTAAGCAATTAAGTCATAAAATAAGTTTAACAGATAATATATCAAAAGTTTGCTTTTCGCATAATGTTTAACTCATAAAGCCCTTCTATGAAATAATATATATAAGATATTTTATATAAACAAAGCATTTGTAAGTTTATATACACAATAATTAAAATTGCCATTATGGATAGAATTTGGAACCTAAGTAATTTGAAACTGATATTTAATTCTCCACCTCTGACTGTTTAATCCCAAATCACTGACTTCCACAGTTGGAGCATTTCCAGTAATCCCTGTACCGACAGTATTCTAATCCCTGTTGTATCCAGTTGGAGAACTAAACCAGCCACTGGAGAATCGGGTAAGTGCCAAATAATTCTTTTACTATATGATGCTGTTTTGCAAGGTTTGAAAATATATTTATGCTCTGTAAGATGAAATAATAAAACTTTCAGCCTGTAGGTTTTGGAAATGAACTTTGCAAACCTGTGCAATACAGTAAATGAGATGGCACTTACCTGACCCTGGGCTGGAGCTGTGCCCCTATAGCATCCCACTGCGAATGTGGAGCCACAAGTGTCTGACATGTTAGGATACCTCTAGGAATGCAAATCTGGAAACAGTGACTTTGAGGGATCTGAGAAGGGGAAGAAAGGAAATTTTCAGTTCACTTTATGGAAAGCCTTTGCTGCAGCTAATTAGGCAGTGGGCAATCAAGAGTTTAATAAGTGCACTTTCACACAAGATCTGTGTATCAAGTCTTCCTTTGGTAGCACTTCATAAGTGGGCTGGTGAGGTTGGAAGGACTGAAACCCAGGAGCAAGGGAAATGTTGGGGAGTTTGCTTTTTTTTTCCTTAAATACAGAGCGAAGCAGGCTTAAAGAAAAGTGGAGTGGTAGCAACACAGACTGAAACCTGTTCCAATACTATCCATTACACTTATAATATTCAAATTTATACCTTGTATCATCCCAGTGGTGCCTAATCCCAGTTGGGGATCCTCTTGAATCTGATGAGTATTTGTAAACTACCAGCAGGCAGCGTTTACAGAGCTGTACTATTCGTTGGCAACACTGCAGTTGCTCAGGAGTCACCATCTCTGTGCTTTTACTGAACATGGTTTCCCAAGAGCTCCTGTTGTGGAGAAAGACACAAACTCATGTTTTCTGTCACAAATTGCAATCTAAGAGCTTTATTGCTTTATATCAGATTTAACAGCAGAGGAACAAGAGAAAAGCATGACCTTGCCTGCGTACAGGAAAGGTCTGTACAATTTAACACAAATACTGGCAAATGCTGAGTCCAAAACACAAATAATTGTCTATGTTTCTTACAACAGGAATAACAAAAAACACTTTTTAACAGGTTACCACCTGAATGCAAATGTGATATTAAAGGAATTAATAAAAGTAACAAGTTATTTCTAAATGTCTTCACAGCATAATGATACTCTTTTTTTTAAGGGCATGACACTAAGAAACAAACACGAAATTCATTTACAGGAGATTAGTACGTGCTCTGCTTCCTTATCAAAAAAAAATCATACGAGGAGAGTCTCTTGGTTTTCTCAGTTAAATACTACTTATTATTTCATCTGGTCATATGGGGTTGGTCTGCTACAATTAAGTGCAACTTGAAAAGCACATCTGTATAAACACTCCTTTTGTTTTCTTAAAAAGACATTTGTCTTTGAAAAGAAACCCACCAAATCTTACCACACTAACATAAAGCAGGTATGTTTTAGCACAGAAGACTACAATGGTTTTTTGCATACACCTCAACACTCCTGTTTGTGCAAAATTCTGACCAAATTACAGGTCATTCCATCTGTTTTAAAAGGCAACATGGTCCCTGTAAAGACTTTTTTTTTGGTCAAATTCTTATCCAGCAGCACAGATAGTTTGTAAGCTTGAGGTTTTTTGTTTGTGTATGAAAGAAGCACTTTACAGAGTGAGGAAAATTTACTGCATCTGGCCTCAACATAGCATCTAAGATGATTTAACCTTGTCCATGGAGATCAGCAGTAACAATGCTGGTGTAGAAAGTTTGTCCTCAAAGCAATGTCAAAGAACCAGCAAGCTTACTGCTGCCTAGTTAGATTTTTTAAATGAGCTTGTGTTTCACTGTGAGGGTGGTGAGACACTGGCACAAGTTGCCCAGAGACACTGTGGATGCCCCAACCCTGGCAGTGTTGGATAAGGCCTTGAGCAACCTGGTCTAGTGAGAGCATCCCTGCCCATGGCAGGGTGATCTATAGGGTCCATTCCAACCCCTTAACATTCTGTGATTCTGTGGTTAGGTTGGCATTTGACCATTAATGACTAAAAGATAAGCTGTATGTATAGCTAAGTGATTTGTCAGCCTGGCTCCTCCAGATGACACGTTCCAGCTGAAACTGTTCAGTCCTACAGAATTTTCATTGCAAACATAATTTTCAAGTGATGCAAGCATTTCTCCTTAATTTTTATTCATACAATTAATTAAGAAGTATTGTTTGTTACAAATATAATAATCTATAATACATATATAATAGATACAAACTGTTTAATTTCACAAACTGAATAATCAGACAATCATTTAGGTTGGAAATGACCTCTAAGATCATTGTATCACAGTACAACTTGAACAGCTACTATTTTCTTTAATATATTTTTCTCAATTCAAGTTCAAGGGAACTTTCCACATGTATTTTTATCTGGAAATTAATCCATTGTCTTCATTCTTTCCTCATGAAGTCATGTGATGGTTGGTAGAAAGTACCAAGATGAAGTTCTAAGTATTACATTCATTCAACAGACTCACAGTGCTACACAGAATTATATTATAATTCAATCCATAAACCTCAGAAATCCTGTAGAAGAAACTCTCCTGATAAATTCCTTAACTTCTGGATTTTAAGGTCTGTGATACCTTTCCTTTCCTACAGTTAAGAGGAATTTTTTCAGTGAAAAATAATATGTGGCCTGCTGTAACTATGGCTGACTAGGAACAGAGTGCTGTCCTGTTACCCTGATAACAAAGGCTGACATTTGGACACACACATGTGACTTGTAATGGGCTTTCATGGAAATGTGCCTGTGCAACCTCCTCCATGTGCTACACAGATTCAGTTTATTCTCCATTATACTGCAGTCAACAGGGATCAGAGTACTGTTTCCTAAGTAAGCTTAATTTGTTGTGCTGTAACTTTAGTTTCCATATATTAGTAAGAAATCATGGAGCCCTCACCAGATCAAATAAAGACTAGTACACTTGATTGTGCAATATGGTCAATTATGTTCAATATGGTCAATTATGTGTTAGTCTTTTTCTAACCATCTGAAGTCAACAATTTGTCTTATTAGTTTTAATTGTTTATTATACAGTAAAACAAATGTAGCTTTATGAAACCATCTACAGCCCTTTTTTTTCCCCGAGATTTTCATTTTTCATTCTTTTTACTAAAATAGCACATAGCAAGCAGAGATCTAATGATCAAGAGGAAACCTTAAGGCTATTAGCTCCTGTCTTCTCCCAAGACATATATCTTATGAATAGTTAACATACTGCATTGCTTAATATATTTTCATACAGTCATGCTGTTTCTGAATCAGCACATTAATACCCCTTCCCAACATGTTTTCCCAAATTCTACACATGCCCTGTGTTTATCCCAGTCTGTTCTTTAAGATGGTACAGTAGGGCAGTGATGGGAATTGGCCTCTGTGCTGCAGAGGTGCTGTCAGGAGTTCTCAGCTGTGTGTTCCATGGCCAGAAGGTGCTTCAACTGAATAAACAACAGACTGGGAAGGTACAAACAGCCTTTTTGTTTCCTTCCACGAATTAGGTACTAAGTGTATTACATGCAGAGTGCTCTCTACCCATGCTGGATATTTGTATATTACTTTTACTTTTTTTTTTTTAATCTTTTACATAGCAACTCCTCCTACAGGGAACTGGATCTTTGCTAAAGAATAGCTCCACCTTGGAGTCAGCTGAGTCTTGTTCTGCATGAACAAAAAATCCTAGTCTCCCTTGAACTCTTCTGCTGGCTCAAAGACTCTTACCTCAGTGAGAACATTTCATATTCTGCATATGCTTAGGCTTCCACCAGTATGGGAAACAGTAAATGTAATCAAGCACAGAAATTTGAACTCATTATTTGTAAACCACAGAAGTGACATTGCATTTGGCATGAGGTGTCAGATGCACTTGTGACTGAATTCTTCCCTTCTAAGTCTGGAGCTCAAACAGATGTGACAATGATTTCTGTTGATGGCAAGTCCACGTTGGACACAGTGGCCTGGCCTGAAAATCATGCACCATCCCATGGAAGAGTTGATTTAAGGCTCAGATATTTTGAAAATTAGATTATTTTCCCTAGATTATTATATTTGTAAATACATAACTAAATACTGGATTCCACTTCTGAAAAGGTTGACCTAGATTATTAGATTTAATTATACTATATCTTTAGATGCTGTTAAAACAAGTTCCCTGTATTACAGTATTCTCTTGAATAAAAATCAGCAACAAAGTATGCCAGCATTGATTGTAATGTTGAAGTTATGAAGAAGGCTAAGAAAATAGGCTTACCCTGAATTACAGAAACAGTTCCATAGGCCCTGACCACGGCTCCAAAGCAAGCGACTAAACACCCGGTTAAACAGCCGGTAGAGATGCAAACTTTCCACGTCTGGAGCTTTCCACACGTGCTGTAGAACTGCACGAACACCTGTCCTGACTATATCCAAAACCTAGGAAAGAGTATTCCAAGTAAATTAAAGCAAGGGCATATTGCAAAACCGAAAACCAGCTGATGGCTGACTGACTGCACACACACACACACACACACACAGATGACTGCACAGCTATAAATTCCCACAGATGTCTGTGTTTCATTTCTGTGCATTCATCAGCAAACTTTTATTATACACTTTTTCTGTCAATAACATTTTGCAAAGCCAAATCAAAATATTTTATTTTTATTAGAGAAAAGTTCATTTCTATTTTTTTCAGTCTGTTCAATACTAGTTCATTTAAATGACAAAAAGAGTTTAAAAAGAAACAAAATGGACACAATTACAGACTGGAAGCAACTTAACTAACAACCCAAATATTATATATCTTCTTTTCTCACCCCCTTTTAAAATATCATCTATTTTACAAAGAACTAAAATGGCCTGAAGAGCTACAAACTGCTCAGTGTTACTCTGGATCAAACCATATTAGTTTACCTGGCAGGAGATAGTGCAGTAAAATCAATAAGTGAGAAAATGATCAGCAAGATATTTAAAATAGCCACATTTATAGAAATGTCATGGATTTATTCTACACAGACTACCCTTAAATGTAAGTACATGCAGATGTGGGAGGAGAGCTGAGCTGCATTCTGTACAGCACAGACACCGAGGCAGCTGCACACCCAGCTCAGCACTCCTTTGGACACACCTCTGCACGTCCCACTGGACTGAACTGGGGTGTGGGAGGGAGCTGGGACTCACCTTGCCTGCTTTTAAATATCTGCATGTTCTCTGAAGTCGGGCCCCTGGAGAAAAACAGGTTCCAGAGTGTCGTGGATTCTGACTATTCCCAGACTTACTGACAGCATCTAAATGGTTTGGTACCCAAAGTAGTGTTTAGGCCTGACACTGGCACTCGGAACAGTGTCAGATCTGTCCTACAAAAAAGTCTACGGTGCATGTAACAAAAAGTCAGTTAAATCAACATCATTTCCTCTAAAGGAAACAGCCTCTCTGCCTCTTTTGCCTGACAGCATCTTCCAAAAGCCAGTCAGACTCGAGTGAGTGGTAAACAGATGGAGGTATTTATTGATTTGATATAGGATTTTGTAAATGAGAAAGTACAATGCTTTCCCAGGAAACTTTCAGTTATGGATGACAAACTGATTCACATGGTCTCTCTAAAGGTGAAAGAGATTTAGTAGAACAGTAAAGTATGGAAGCATGGTGTAGAATTGCAATTTTTTGGTTCTGCATAACAAAAACAAACTTGTTTATAAATAGCCTGATAGGACACCATGAAGGAAACAAAGCATAAATAAATAAAATGCTTGCAATAGCACAAGGAAGCTGTGTAGCAGTGCTTAATGGGCAGAAAATCTATAGATACCTAATAATGTCAGCCTTGATGAAATATGGGTTTTCCATGTTACTTAAGCTCTTTTGGAAGACCTAGAATTAGTTTGCATGCATAGGTCTTGCACTTAATCCATGCACATAATAATCCAATGCAAATACAATACTGTCATCTCTGTTGGGAATCCTTATGCATGCAGGTGTCTAGCCCACTAAAATTCACACCCATAGTCTCCTTCTCCCAAAGAGTGAGATGGAAAGAGGAAGAAATTATAACCTAAGGATGCTTATCTTTTTTTGTGACAGCAGGAGCTAAACCCAGGTTTTGGATTGCCCCATGCCTGAGGAATGGGTCCAGACTTTCAGACACTTCCTTAGGAGCATTAGCCTGTTGCTTCTCAAGCACCTTTCCTTGTGTCTCACCTGTCTGAGGCTTTCCCAGACAAATGGCAGGTATCTGTGGTTGTATCCACCCATTTGAACTAACTAAGTCCCTAAATTACGTAAGGATCAACCATATATTTCTTTGCAATGTTGCACTGCCTAGTGGTAATTTACCTGTCTGGGTGGAACAGAACAATTCCACCCTGTATAGCCTCTATCACTAGTCCAATAGACATGAGCTAAGAACAGTGATGCCAATGTAGAGCTTTTTCTTTTACTTTAGCACCTGGAGTTGAAGAAAACTGGGTATCTTAGAGCAAGCCACAGACTGCCAGGTACTCTGGAAAAAAAAATTACTTTTCTTTGTCAATATGCCAGAGCAGGAAATGTACCAGTTAATTGTCCTTAATTTGCAAACATGGCCTCAATCATCCATTTAGGAAAAGAGACAAGGCATTGCACAAGGGCTGGAACATCACAAAACCTACATCTTCACTTTTCTAAGTTAATTTCCCTAGCTTGCCTTCATCTTTCTGTTTACTTTAATTTACAACATTTACTTTAACAAAAGCAATTATCTGGGTGTAACGGAACGAGATGTTATGAAAGAGCATATTCAAAACCCTCTGGTAAGCATCAAAACACTTCTAAAGAAATTATGTAAAGTAATAGAACATGAAGCAGTCATAACTCCCCCCCCTCAGAAGTCTCTTTTTCTTGAAAGTCTTAGAGGTTAAATTTCTTTTTAGCATGCATTGATTGCATTGGTTTACTCTGAGCTTGCTTCTGAATGCCTCCTGTTCTTGTGCTGTAATTCTTGAATATTACACACTAAGAATATGAGCAGAAGTTTAATTTTTCTACACCATGCTCAATAATTGTTAAGCAAATACAGCTGTCAGGGATGAACACTGTGAAATCTAGTACATTGCCCAGATATTTTCTTTTTGTGTGTTAGAATTTCCCAGTAAGCATGGTGAAGGGGACTGAGATTCTGGTTTGTATTTCACAAAGTTGTGGAAAGGTACCTTTGAGACAGATTCCTTACATGCATAAATATTCCCCACCTTGTGCTCACTTCTCCTTCACCCACCTCATTGGAATATAAAACATACTTCTTTCAAATCAACAAAAGACATTTGGCAGTCCTCAGCTGCAATGTCATTGTCAAAGTTAATCCGTTTTTATAAACTACCCTTCCAAGAATAACTGTCTGATTGCTTGAAGGGATTGAGGTTAAAAGCAGTTAAAAAAAAAGGCAAATCATTTCCAGTGCAAGCAAAGATGAAGGGCTCGCTAGTGCTTCAGGAATGATAAGTCTCCTAAGTTGTAAAAGATATCCTCACAAGAAGAGCAAAAAGTCCCTGTTTCTGGTTGTGCAGTTTTTGTGAGTAACATCCTGACCCTACATGTACCCCTGTTTAACAGGACTGCCAGTCAAATAAAGGGCAGAACCTCCCTTTACTGTGGGCTTTCTGAAATAATGCTTAAAGGAGAAAATTCTTTGCTTGGCAGGTCCATTTTTTATTCAATATAATCTATTCTAATACTGTGGGTCAAAAACTCAACCAAGTGCAACATCACTAACTCTGATGGAGTTTTAACATTCTTGGTCTGAAACTGCTGACTTGTTTAACCCTTATGAATCAAACCTGCTGAGTCAATACACTTCTAAGAATGTTAGATAAAATTAGGTATTTAAGCTATTAATCATTTATTTGTTTCCTTTTCTTTCAGCAGATTAAGTTTTTAAGAAATTGGTTTTTAAATTATAATCCAGGATAATCATGCTTCTCCAAATATGGAGCAAGATGATTTCCTACAATAGAATTAATTCATACATATGTTAGTATCAATAGCCAGGATTTCAGCATCTCAAGTCACTCCCAGCTACTGCTAAACACCAGCACAAACACTGCTGTGCATCTAGTTCAGTTGACCTTCAGCAAATGAAATATGTCACTTACTTTTCGTTGCTTTGCTGGATCCAGTTTTACCAACCAATAGGATGACACTTTTGGTTTATGATACTTCCAATTATCCATAATCTGTAATCATTGTAAAACACAAGATAAAAAATACAAAAAACCCAACTGAAAGCTGGTATTTCATTCATGAGCATTCCTAATGCTTAAAATTGTGAGCCTCTAAAAGACCACTGTGAGAAGTTTTCTCTAAAACAAATAGAAAAATATTTGCAGATTTATGGGGGGGAACGTTTGCAAAGACATGTGCAATGTTTGAGTTTAATCCTGCCCTCTTTTCTACCCTATTTAGACAGGCACACACTGCCAAGCAGTCAGAAACTTGCCTTGGGTGACTGGGCTCCCATCCCTTGAACACAGCAGTAGTTCAGTAACACACAACTGCTCATCTGTTTAACTAGTGAGGGGAAGTGTTGCATAGGGCACATTGGGTGTTAGCTGGAGAACATCTTTTCTCTCAGTTATTGTGTATCAACTGCAATACTCTCCTTTTACAAGGTCTGAGGCTACCAAACAAGCTCAAGCTGCTAACGTACACTTCCACTGTCATTTTGTTATTGTTTCTTTCTGTTCCATTCCAGACCTGACACAAGTTCTGCCTCACAGACCACCACTATACCATTCCTTGTTCCTTCCCTGATGAGGTATTATTTGCCATCAGGAATGGCTGAGGCCAGCTGAGTTTATACAGAATTCTGCACTAGGAAGTGCATTTCTAAGCCCACTGCTGCTGTGTGAGGAGGCCCCTCCAGATGGAGCACACACTGCCCCGGCACAGGAACACACACCCCCCCAGGGCATCGAGACATTTAATGAACCATTTGAGTTCTGCTTCAAGGAGGAGAAACCCATCTACTGGTTAGGAATGTTATCTGCCAGCATCACACAAATCAACCATCATTAGAGGAGAAGTCTTTCCCACTGGATGTAGTTTGATGATGTTTTCAACATTTTGAAAGCTCTCAGAGCAGAGGAGGTTTTGGGGCAGATAATGAATCAGATGACTGACTGACTCACCACGGGCTGTGCTTACTACACCAGGACACAAGTGTCAATTTAAATTACTAGATCCCTTCGTATTTCTTCTAAACTGAGAAAAGAACTTCTCTCTTAATTTTTTTCTTTTCCAACCTGGTGTTAGCTTCTTTGCACTAAATATTTAAAAGGGATTCAGATAGCATGTAATTTCTGCTTATATATCTTAATATTGGTTTTTAATTGACCTTTAGTTGGGCACTGTTCCGTGTCTTTGATAAACTACGAGGCTCAGGACTGTGTTGGATGTGAGAAAGGCTAAGCTGGTAGACCAGAAGAGCCAAAAAGTGTGTGACTGGTGTTCTTTATGAGCAGCAAACTGCAGTCTGCCTTGCAGATACCATTCTGAGTGCTCTGCTGTGCACATCTGAGAGCCAATTAAACACGTCAGGATCTGTTTTAACAAAATCAGATGAAATATTAATTGTGACATTCTTCTTGCCTTACTTAAAAGTTTTAACTTTCTCCACAATGAAAAATTGAATTTTCCTAACCTTCCTGATTGTTTCTCATATATTTTATAAGGACATAGGAATGCTTTCAGTGCTGCTTTTTTAAAGTCAGAAAGTATGCAAAGCTCCAGACTTCCAAACTCTTCTGAATTATCCTGAGTTTGGGAATTTTAAAAGCCGAAGGAGCTCAAGAATCATGGATTGAGCTTTTTACTTTGCTTCATTTCAGTGGTCTAAACAGTGACTAGCCTGTTCTTTTTTCTTATTTATAGATACTCACATCTTCTATAATTAATTCAGATTCTTCATCTGTTTTTCCTGGGAACTTGATTCTCATGTCATTGATAAGGAGAAGAGTCTCTTTTGTCAAAGCAACTTCTTGCTCTTTTGTTTTCTGTTGCAGCAAAGACTCACTCTAAAAAACAATACGAAGCAGAGGAAAAATTTCAGGAGTGTCATTAAATCACATTATAAAGATGTTTGCTTGGAAAAAAATTTATAAATAGGGTGATATAAAATATATTCTTTAAATTTATAGACATATTATCTAAGATATAACTAATATACACACATGTCTTGTACATTAATGCATCACCATTACTTAGAGTTGTCAAGAAATTCAAGAAAAACAGTTCAAATGTAAGTTTGTTTGAAACAGAATACACAAATATATATTCAATATTTATGGTGCACACAATTTAAGTATAAATTTGAAATTTAGATAACAGACTTTGAATTCAAATTCAGCATTATGAAAAATATTATTAGTCACAAAAATCATCCTTTCAGTTCTTCACTTCAGCAATTGAACAGAAACTGGCAACATATCATTAAGCCAAGATTTCAGGAAGCATTAAAAAGTAAGGACACTTTGCTGCAGTTCTGGTCAGTCAGGGCTCTGACAGTGTCTTCGGTTGTCCAGAATTTTGTTTAAAATGTCAGTGCTTCTTATACCACCACAGATCAGAACCCCTACAGTGTCTGTAAAAGACCTTCTCTGGAGGGTTCGAGGGTTTTCTTTAAAACATAAGATACTATAGAAGTATTTCTGATCCTCTTTCTTTACTTTAACATACTTCTGCATTTTAATTTTTTTCAAGATGAAATTCAAAATTTTTAGGCATTTCTAAATCTTTGTATCTTGTAAAAATACAGTACTTAAGGATATTTTTGCTCTAAGCGACGGATAAATACTTCCAAGTACAAAAAAATACCCTGCTATTTGATGCATATTAATGTGGCTGAAATAAGATAGCAAATAGTTCCAAATTGTTTATAACTGCTATAATAACGTCTGTAATTTCCAACTGTAAATGGCTTATTCTAAACTTTGTTTCCATATCTTTAGAACATTTGGATCTCAGCAGCCTCCAAAAAATGGCAATGTACTGCTCTTTTTTTGCCCAAAAGATAGATAAACTAACACTTTATCATGCACAAATGATTTCTTTTTAGGAAATCACAGTTTATCAATTTTAATTTTATTCTAGCAGTAATATATATTATATTATTCTTAGTTGCAAAAATAATTATGAAGAGAGTTCCATTCAGAATACGGTGCTAAATTATGAGTAGTTCTTATCCATTCTGTAAGTAATTTTATTAACATTATTTTTAGGAAGTGTGACCTAAGCTCTATCACCCAGTGTAATTGTTCTGCATATCAAGATCATTTCTGTGGTGGAGCTTTCTCAATGAAAAAGAGAGTATAGTTTCTTACTAATGTTAATTTAAGCAAGTAGCCCATTTTTAATGTCAGATGGTAAGAGACTGTTCTTAATCTTTCCGTAATTTATATTTGATATAAAGTTAATGTGAATAGAAAAATCTATATTAGCCCTGTCTCATTAAACTCTCCGAGTACATCATGATGATGAAAGGGTACTTTTTAAACTCGAGATAGCTAATGCGATAAAAAATACCTTCAGCGCCTTGTTGTGAAGACACAATCTTAATGTCTTTCCAATTCTATTAACTGACTTTAGAGATGGAAAACTCTGTTAAGGAGTATTTCACAAGATGTCAGCACACAATTTTAACAGGATCCTTTTTCATCATTTAGACAAAGCCTCACAGGCAAAACAGACAATGAGTGTTCTACTGGATAAAAATGATGATTAAAGATAGTAAATACTATGAAGCAAGTTAATTAGCATTACAAAAGGATTTCTCATAATCAAAGCTCACCACAATACAGAAAGGCTGCAAATATGGGTTAAAAGTGCCAATTTGTTTTGCCCCATCTCCAGTGAATGATGTGGGTGATGGAATATATAGGTCAGGCATCAAAGCAGGAATGGCAAGGCTGTGGCAGCACATGCAGTGCAGTGTGAGCCTGGGCCTGAGCCCCACCAACACTGCCTGGGGAAGTGAATGTGTGCTCCACCATGCAAACACAACAGCACAAATGCCTGGGCTGGGAAGGAGATGCCAAAGAGGATGACAGTCTGGTAACAAAATGAAAAAATATATATGGTTCAAAGTACATTGTGAAATTATAACTAACCACACAAATTCTAAACACCTAGAAGTGTTTAATCTGATTATTAATTATTCAGTCTAGTTGCTTATCTGTCTCAAGGAGAGGCTTCAAAATGAAGGAAGCTTTTATCTTTCCTTTTAAAGAAAGAAAATGACTTGCAGTTATTGCAGTGGCAAATCCTGAAGACAACAAGCACTACATAAATTTTCAGTTGTTCACTGTGGAAGTAGAGCTCTACTGCAGTGGTATAGCATACATAAAACAAGTACAGGTTGAAAATTATTTACACCTTCTTCTACAATGGACACCTATACAAAGTCTTACTAATGTTTTATTTTGGTACAATGTATTTACCCTTGGAGTATACACTGGGTTTGGAATAGTGATCTATTTTTGTTACTGTAAAGATTTTGAAGGTAGGTGCATCCTTATTTCAGAACCAGAAGCCCCCAGACATATCACAGAAAATTTTTGAGAGAGGTAATGACCCTTTCTATCTTCAAAAACCTCTCTATTTAGTAGAGAAGGCTGCCCATTCACAAAAACTCTTCAGGCTTCCATTCTCACAAAATGTAACATCTCTATTGCTGGACCAGGAACCCTGAAACATTACAGTTAGCTCTCACCCCGAGTCATAGACAGGTCTGGAGATCTTACATTCCCAAGCATCTGTCAAAATAACCTTAGGCTTTCTGACATGGTGAAAATTAGTAATGTGTTTCTGGAGAAATGGGACACATTTTGAATGCAACTGCTGTGTTAACTCACCCCTGGAGAGTTCCCAGTCCCCAAGGTGGCTGTGTGAGAGACTCTGGCCGAGGATGGGCTGCGGTTTAAGGAGTGAGACCTGTTCACTGAGGACGTTCTCTGCAGCTGCAGAGGGGCTTTGGCTGAGCAGGGCCGTGGCTCAGCTGCCTGTGGCTGCACAGTGAGCACTGAGATGGAGCGAGGGCAGCTCACTGAGCGCCTCATGGAGCCTGGGCAGGACGTGGGGGACGAGTACGATGGAGATTTGACAGTTTTATTGGAGGCTTTCCAGTTCATTCTCCCTGCAGACAAATTAAATGAGTGAAGTAATTACTTACTATTCTCTTAATGCTCATTTTTCAGTCTTTGTAACTAATAACATACATGATCAACACGTGTGAACATATGTTGTACTACCCTGTATGATGAATAACAACAATAAATGTAGCACTCGGTCATGTCAGATCCCCTAATAAGACATAATTTCCACACTCTATAAGAAGATTTATTTCTTCCCCATATTCAGCTTTAATCAAGTAGACTCCAGTCCTCTATAACATCCATAAGATTTATTAGAGAGGGCATGTGCCCTGTAGGTCAAAAAGTATGTGACTACTGAGTGTGACTTCCTGACCGTAAGAATATGGAAACAGGAGAGAAAATGTGCTCGATGGATCCCATATTTGCAGATCTGGTATCCCTCGTCTGCTCCTGTATAGCTGTAGTTTTTTAATTCAGTCTTCTGCTAAACAAATGCTATGAAAAATAAAATTTTAGAAGCAGTACTACACATGTGCAATTACATTATTAAATTCTTTGAGACAATATACTACTAAAACAAAAAAATAACATGCTATATCTATTAATTCAGAAAATACTTTAAAGAAAATGAAACAAGCAAACCAGCGTTTACTCCTAAGATACAAATGTTGATACATTCTAAAATACTGAAGAGTTTCATGTAATTCATCATCAAAGCCAGACTTACTTGGAAAAATGACTTAACCTACCTGATCGTTCCAAAGGTTTGTATTTATTTTCTTCAAGATCATATGAAACTCTTTTCTCTTTTTTTTCATTGTGATCTTCCTTTTCAGTTTCCTCTTCCGATTCTGACACACAGCTACCACTATCACAGCTACTATCACTACTGTGGTTCTTAATTTTCCTTAAGGAATGTGCACTTTCTGGCATTGAACACAAGGGCTAAAGAAAAAGGGAAAAAAAAAAAGTACCTGATTCAGGCAGGTTCAGGCAGGATTTGGACAGCTATAAACTCTCCCAAATTAGACTGGAAGTTTGTTCTATATTTTAGAATAAATGCTTAAATATTTCATTAAATTGACTCCACAGTAATCCTAATCTTTCTCACGTGAAGAACAGCATAATATAGTAATGGGAGGGGGGGAATTATTTTATTTCAAGTATGACCTGCACTACCAGACATATTGAATTATAGTTTGAAATCATAAATCAAGTGCTATAGAATACTATTTACAACCAGTTTAGGTCCTTTGCTGATCTTTGCAATAACTGAAGTTAGAGTTCAGCCATGATCAACATGGAGTAAAAAAACATGCCAAGGAACTTCAGCTGCTATACTTCTGAAAAAGAAAGTGATTAATCTGCATCCTGCAGAGAGCAGAAACTGGAAGAATACAGAAAGCTGTGCTGGGTGTTCTTGGTGTCCCATATGCACATGGGATTCAGTGCCATTGGCTAATGAATCCTGAGCTATTTCCAAGGATACTGCAAGACAAAAATCAGAAAGTAGGAGACAGAGAAACTGATACAAGAACAGAAACGACAAATGAAAATTTTCCTTCTTCCATCTGTCATCGGTCAGACACAAAAAATGCAGTATCCTCCATTACCTCTATTATCCTAAGCAGATTTAACTGGTCACCTTCTTTTCCTACACATTTTCTTTCCAGTAACTCTCAGCTGTAGGAAGCTATGCTGATGGCAACATCTTCCTAGTCATCGAATGGATTGCAATTAAAGCTCAGATTTAAAAAAAAATATCATAATTTCTGAATATACTTTGAGTCAGAGTGAAATAGAACTCTCGGGAAGAATTTAAACTTTCCTAATGTATTAACATCATGTAATGCACCTAGATTTATTAGGAGAGGTAACAGAAAAAAGCCCCAAAACACGCTGTTGCTGCAAGATACATTTTATAACTAAACATATGCTTCCTAAACTTCCATTCCAGACAAAGCAGGGAAGAGATTTCTCCCTAAAAAGTGACAGCCTGTTTATGCAATCCCAAGCTGTTAGACCAGATAAAAAGAAGTTAAAGAAGAATACTCCATTGAGGAGAGCCCTGACAATTGCTGTTACACAAAGAATACATTGCTGTGTATTTATCTATCTGCCAAAAGGACAGTGTGCCTTACTGCTTTCTTAAAAATAGCTGTCCTAACCATGAAATACTGTGTATGATAGAAATACATTGATCAGACATCCCTGATGAGTTAGGCAAGGTATAATAAACATTTTCACTCAAAACTCACAGGGGCTTTCCACTTATCATATACATGTTCCTCACACATTCTACACTAAACAGTAAGAACATCCTGACCAGGACTTCACATCGATTAACACAGAAGAACAAAAAGAAAAGTCAAAGAATTATGAAAAGCAATAGGGACAAATGACCTCCTAAAGTAAGAGATATTTGATTGCTCAGCAAGTTTAATCACCTTGATTTTCTCCTTATGCTAACCTGATCTTTCTGTGATTAAACTCATCTGATCTTATAGCAAAGGATTGAAAAGGACAGTAATTGCTCATTTCCTCTCTACTAGCTGTTCTTTTCTTTGCCTAGCCCTTCATCCCACACACACAGGTACAGTGTGAGACACGTGTGGAGGTGGAAGGAGACCTCTAGAGGCTACAAATAAACTGGACATTTCCAGAATGCATTTCTCAATCTACACAGAACTCAGTAACATTTTCATTGCAGGAAAAAAATGCCTTCATTCTGAGAAACTCTTGATTTTTTTTCTACACGGAGTTCCTAATCATGTTCAAATAAAAATAAGGCTGAAATTCTTGGCAATTATGGAACAGTTGTTTATACGCACCCCCCTCTACCCTTCATATATAGATAGGTATGTGCAAATGTAGATATTTATATATGTTTCTATGTAGGGAGGAGGATGAGGAGGAAAACACATCTCCCCTGACTATTCCAGCTGCTCTGTACAGAGTTTTCTGAGTCCTGACTGTTCTTTTTTCCTGAGGAAGAGAGTGCACGAAAGGCAGTGCATCTGACCTCCTAACAGTAGCTTCTGTCAGCAGGCCACCTACTGAATTTTAAGGGGAGAGACACTTTATGACCTTCTAAAAGAACCTTTCATGTTGCATAACATGATGTGAAAAGTCCCATGGTCGGGTTAGTTTTTTTTCTGTTAGAATTTGCATACGTTACTTTCTTAATATGCAAATAGTTCTTTATTTGTAGGATTTTATGGTTACTAAAAGAGTTTTACAGCTGGATTATTCTCCTACCTGACACATTGACAGGCAATAGTAAGTTCTACTGCCTGTCCCACTCTCCAGATTTCTATATAATAAATATTTAGAGCCTACACATCTCATAGCATCCCCTTTACAAAGAGGTGGCCAATTAAATGCATATCATTGGCCATATGCACCTCACCCCTTACAGGAAAGAGGTGCTGCTCTTTTGGTAACAGATCCAAGCCCATCCACAATGGGCATCTGTATTTCAAAGGGAGTGCACAGGACATTATACAACCAGGGAGGGGTAAATGATTGAGAAGTGTAACAGGACCATAAAAAAGATGCAGGACTAGAAATCCTGTATACCATGAAGTGTGCACACTGCAAGGAAAAGAAACAATCTCCCTGGAATAGCTAGTTTCATTGCTTTCCCTTTTGATTTCATTGATTTTATCACCAAAAAAATGGAAATTTCGGTCATAAGCAATGTTTTCTTTCTCCTCCAAATGCAAACAATATTGTACCAGTAGAGCAGCTTGTAAGCTACACAGTCCGTTTGTCTGCTAGAAAAGAAGACCGTGGCATATAGTCTGACTCATAATTAATCAAAATTCATCCTAAAACTAATTGAGAGAGGTTTTTCAGTTTGGGCTTAGTACCCTTTTAAACATTTACAGCCTCCAGTTTGGGAATGGCTTGTGTGCAACCAGTGTAGAGGGAGAATAGATCAAGTCTGTGTGATACAGTCAAACGGGTGGATGCTCTCTGGGGCTTGCTGGGAAAAGACAGGCTTCTGGAAAAAGGAAAAAACGTGACTGAGGTGTTAAACTTGGATTAAGTGACCCCATGTTAAAGAACTGAAAACAAACTTCCAGGAAAAGAATTCCTGAAGAATGGGGATTGAGTGTGTTGCTTGAGTGGACTGGATTTTTTTTTCTTCTTTAAATGAATCCACTGCTGTTAAAGCACTAGCTCACAAAATCCCCATATTTGTAATGAGGTCCCTGCAAATCTATCTTAATACCAGATTGGGTATGTAGATCCTCTTTCCAGTATGCATGCCTGAAATAAGAGGTAGCCCTTTGGATTCTTGCACATATCTGAAGTACCTCTTCAAGCTCAGAACAATTGTCAGCATTCATTTTGTACTTAAATTCACAGACTTGTACACCATGTCATCAGAAACACGAAACGCTGTAAAAAGATCTACATGCATCAATAAACAAATCCATCAGAGCTCAGGAACACAGATGTAGGCTCTTCTAAGCAGACTTGACCTAAAGCATTTGGAGGATATAAAAAACATACTTATTTTAGCCAAGCTCAAACTATTTATCTTTACTGGCTTACAGAGATATGCCATTTATTTAAGGCAAAGATTCACATGAACTATGCACACAATCAGAAAGCATTAAGCTAAAAATAATATACATTCACATTAAAAGCAGATTTGGGATACAAAAGAGGTTCCAAGATACACTGTACAACTATTTTAGCAAGTGAGGAAGCCACAGACATACTAAAATTATAATTAATTCTTCGATCTTCCATAGTGCCTTTTATTCCATGATCTCAAAATTCCTAATTTTGGAACTAATCAATTAAAGATGAAAGCATTCTTTTGAGATAAGCTATTGATATAAAAATCCTTTCACACACTGAAATAAAGCAATGCCTTGCACAACAGCAGTTGCCAAGCATGGCAATTCCTCAAAACAGCTAAGAGAGGGAAAGAAGGATCTTATATACACTTAAAATTTTAATGGGATTTAGTTGGACAAATGGTAGTGATGCTTCTCTCCATACTTTAAAAAAAAAAAAGTTAGTGCCAGTCTGAAGAAGAAAACTTCCACCAGGACCAGCTAACTAAATTCCCCACTTAAAATTCCCAGAATACCTGTCTACAGAGTGAAACAAAAAATTGGTATCTAGAAGTCAAATACCTTAGGTCCTCGCTGCCTGGTGCATTTTCCCATTAGCTTTTCATCATCTATTTCACACTGCTCCAGAAGATCCAAAATGTCCTCCTCCTAGAAATGGGAATTTCATTAAAATTGATTCAAAGCAGGACATACTTCCTTCCAAAATCCTTCCAAATCCTTCCTTCATACATCCTTCCAAAATTCAAGCAGAAAGTGGCAGGAATTTGAAATTACTCTGATTACTAATTCCTGAAATAAGACTATGAATTCCTCCACAGGAGGAAATAAAAGAATTTCTTCTCATGCATGCATCTCTCCTTACAAGCAAAATGAAAGTTAAAATCAAGTCTTAACATTTATTAATAATAAAAGTCTGAAGAAAGGGTTAAACAAAGATTCCTGTAAAACTGCTGGATGATGCCAACTACAAAGATGCAAAATCATTTATTTCTCAGATTTCAAATTAAATCACATTAACTGGTTATTAATACAGTCATTTTCCTACTGTCTCTGACTAAATAAGTAAGCAAACAGGCAGAGTTTTTGGATGCCTTTAACTAGTGGAGCTGGTTTTAGGGTATCTCCTGTTCCAGTCCATAGAGGTGGATGAATAGGCTGGGAACGTTACTGGAGGAAGAAGGAGGCAATTACCAGCTCAAAAGCAGTTTCTGCCAACCTCTGGTTTGGCCAGGGGTAAGGCTGAGGATCAGGGATATGGTAAAGTAGCTTAAAGCCATCTAGCCTGTCTCCACCCTGGGTCCACTGCAGTTCATCCAGATTCAAGGATCTGGCCCACAAGCTGCACAAAGAATAATAATAAAATCATGGAAACATTATCAAATGCTATTTATTAGCCATCACACATGATTATCGTGAAACTAAACCACAAGGTCATGAATTCAAAGGTAAGTAACTTCTAAATACTTCATGTCCTTCAGTACCTTCATTCTTTTTAAAGGATTATTCATTTCCCGCTGCAGTGAAGCTGCTCTTCCAGCAAGAAAGGTCTGGAAAGCAGTGGCTAACAAAGTGTCATACTTTTCAAGTAATGTCTTATCATCAGGAGGGTAAATTCGCCTAGCACAGGGAAAAAAGGAGAAGAGTTTAAGATAGAAGCTGAGCTATTTATCAGGCTAAGAACAAAAGTAATGTCACTAATACAGTCTCTTCTATAATGCATGTGTGTCCCATCTATAATAATTATATAATAACATACCATAAAACACAGACTCTGAACACTGCTCTCTAAATCTAATTTTAACTCAGTCAACACATCATGTTTAAACCAGCAAAAAGAAAACCATGCAGGTCATTCCAGAGGTACACCAAAACCCAGTTTTGCAGTGCTCAGAAATTTCAGTGGGTGTGAATGATGCATGCAGGTGTGAATGATTCATTAAATATTAACAAAATATCACATGTAAAATGTAGAGCCACAAAATAACTTGCATTAGCAATAAAAGGACACAAACCAGTGAAAATCTGAACAATTGCTTTGATTTCATGGGCAGGATGTAAATTAAAGATTGAATATGTACTGAACTGGAATGCTAAATCCTCCAAGCCTCCAAAAAAATAACAGGAAGAAATAGGCACTATAAGAAAGAAAAAGAATTCTGGTACACGGATATATAGAGTGACCCTGATTTCCATTAGAGCAGCAATGCCATTATTCTCTAAAATCACAGGTAAGAAGATTATGGCAGTATGAGAAGCAGGATTTGGTGATTTATTCATGTTCATCAAGCAAGAATGGGCTTTGAAGAACACCACTCAATCCATCTGTCACAAATGCCTGAAACGCAGCCAGAAATTATGAAGATGGAACACTTAATTTCTAATGAATTGTAAGGAGTAATCCATAAATTAATTTTGCCTGCAGTGTGCAAAGCATAGACATTGTTTATATAGTGCCGGTATTATGTGACTTTTATGTATTTGCGAGTCCTTTCTGAACTTTTTACAAAGTTCTTTCTCCTTCTTCCTTTTCAGACTTTTTCTCCTTGGAAAGTTATCTATCATGAGGACTTTGTTGCAATGAAAATGGGATGGTTATAATATCATTAGACTCGGGGCAGTTCTAGAGCAAAATGAGGATGGTTTTGCTGAAGGAGCTCTAATTGAGGCTCAGCCAACGTGTTTTAATGGTGTGGATTCTACTGCAGAAAAAGTGCCACAGAACAGTACTTTAAGGGAAGGATAATACTTTTGATATAGGTAGAAGTAGACTGCGACTGAAAGCCATTTCAAAGTCATATATGTCCTTTCCAATTCCTCTGGAATTCCCAAAATCTGGAAAGCACAGCTCCTCCTTGGGCTGCCCAGAGTCCTGCTGGAGCCAGCTGTGCTTGCAGACAGACAGCAACTGAGCCAACTGCTGAGCTGACACCCACAGACTGAACCCAAGCCTGCTGAGGTTCACTGAGGCTTCTCTGGATTTTTGCTCAGAGTGCAATATTAATCCATGCAGCAATACTAGCACCCAAAATGTCCATGATTCTAGGTCCCTGCCTGACAGAAGTTAGTCCTGCTTTGCGAAGGAATCTCACATGGAGAAAATACTGCATAACACTCCGATAAAGCTCCTCTGCATCTCTGGCCAAGATTACTTTTCTTCTCAGGATCTACTGATTCTTCAGCCTTTTCTCTAGCCCATGGTAATAAGAAAATACAAAGCTGTTCTGCCCTTTTACAGGAGCACATTCCTCATGAAGTGACACTTCACTTTTTCCTGAGAAAAAAATATTGTTGTGTTTTTATTGAATGACATTAACCCAAAAGCTCAATAAGGAGAACATGTGGCTCATTTTCAGTCAAGAACTGAATAAACAACCCAAAACGTGATCATTTAATATGGGAGATTTTAAAGTTAGCGAAAAAGAAAATTGTGTTAAAGCACCACGGTGTTTCTCTAAATGATATGAAAATAACCACTTCATTTTACATTTAGGGGGTTTTTTTACATACTAGTTCACCTCCATCAAGAAAGGATGTAATTAAAACTGGGAAAGTTACAAAGACAGACTTTTTGAAAGCAAAATGTTAAGTCATCAAAAATGAAAATTTCACACAAACATCTATCTGTTTAAATGAGAACTTTTCTGGGAATTACAGAACATCTGCTCAAAAAAAGCAGTGATGAAGAACAGCAATAAAGGCATTCTGACTAATTCAGAATAAAATATGTAAACTCAGATCTCCCACGTTCTGGATGAATATTATAAAGAGTGGGCAAATATTCCCATCATCTCTTCCATACTCTGCTCCCTTTCAACAAATATTCATAGGCCTTGCTTTCCCTTCTCACTGAAGCACAAATCAAGAAATAATAATAAAAACATCATTAAACAAAATTTTTGTTTTCTGGCCAATGCCTATTGTAACTGACAAGATAAAGCTCTTGTTGAACATATTTTACCAAGGAATCTGAAGGTACTTATGTACAAATATAGTATTTCAAATATCACTCTATTAAAAATGGTGGATGCACCAATAAATTTTCTGAATTTTTGGCAAGCCTCTGAGATACAAATCAGACTTGATTTCTTTACAGGGGAATAATCATACCCCTATATTGCCCTCCCTAATCCCCAGTGAGATAAGAATGATCATATGTGATTACAGGACAGGTCCATAACAACAGTCATGCTCCTTGGCACACTGACTGTGAATAATCATGTCTTTCAAACAAATGTCTTGCACAAATACTAGGGTGACTGATGTCATATAAATTCCTAAGTGCATATAAAAAATTAGAATCAAGAAAAGAACTACCTGGATAAAAACCTACCTGATGAAGATGTATATATTTTCTATAAATGCCTAAACATTTTTAGCAGAAAATTGTCATCTACCACAAATACTTATTTCCATTATTCCTGATGAATGCATTGAATACTTCCTACTAATACAGTCAAAAATATGCACCTGTAGTTCCCCATGTGTCTATTTTCGTGCTCCTCTTTGGAAATCTGTTTACGTACTTGTGCAAGTCTTTCCTTCTACAAATCAAGAAAATAAGACAATTAAAACAAAGAGACCATAAACCACGGGCAAGAAACGGCACTTTTTTCCCCTTCCTACCAGCTCTTCTTTTCTCCTCTCCAGCGTGTGGCGCTGCTTCTCCCAGTCTGAGGAGCCTGGCAACAGTTTTCTCATTGACCCTTGACCATAGAGTCTTTTTTGAGCCTCAGCCTTCTGCTGAGCTAAATTTCTCCTTTTATCACTTGTCCTGAAACACAGATGATATTAAGAAATGTCAGTCCAATGCAGCTAAGATGCACTTTCATATCAAGTGTATCATCTGTATTTTCCAATCAGTCATGTGTGGTTTATTACATAAAATTAGAATTGAAACACTCACTAAGTTGGGAGTTTATTTAGCATTAACTTTCATGGCTACAAAATTCTTTAAGGGTACTGTATAAACTCTCTGTTATACTTTAATGTACAGACATGGTTGCTTCTATTTTCCTGAAGTGTAGCTTTTTTCCAACATATCCCAGCTACAAACTTTTCCTGTAGAGGGTATGGCTTTTGACTGTATATGACACTATCACCATGCCCACGACTGCACACACATCCCAACTTTGAGACCCCTTTCAAAAATAATTTTTTTTAAAAGTACAAAAATTACTATTACTATTTTTTATTACTATTACTATTTTTTTTGCAAGCACATATGCAAGAAGAAAAATTAAATTTGGGTTATTTCTATAGCAAAACTGACAGCAAGGGAAACATTTTTACATTTTGAAAACATGAAGGTGAAAAAACAGTCTTCATTTCCTCCCTGTCCAATTCAAGTTTTAAAAAAGAAAAAATTTTAAAAAATCAAAGCAAACAACAATCCAGACTGAAGAGAAAAGGACAAGTTACCGTATGTTGAGAAGTTGTAATGCATTCAGCAGAACACCTTTTTTTACATCATAGTCTATTTTTTGATCTGTTCCAAAGCTTGGGGCACGATTAATCTGAAAAAAATAAGATATAGAATAGTCAGGAATGTTCAGGTTCATGGGGAACACACCTGTTGTAACAGGCTTTGGAGAAATGACTCTTTCAGATATAGCAGAGATTTACAGAACACGTGTGGAGAAGCTCTTTTCCATTTGTATTTTTTAAAAAATAAGAGTATTGAGTATCACAGCTACTGGGAACCAGGAGCTGTACCTTTCAGTCACCAAGTTATCCAGCCACTTACAATGAACACCATTCAAGTACTGGCACTGTGAATCCAGTCTGATCTACTTGCACTTGCTGCAACCAGAAAATTTACCACACAAAGTGCTGTTAAACACATTATAACACATGATATGACATGCTGTGCTGTGGTGGTCTAGCACAGGAAGAGTTAAACTCTTTCCTAGTTCCCAGCCTGAAAGCAACTTTAAATACTGCTCTAAAAAGTAACAACTATACAAGAACAAAAGGAGCCTTTAATTCAAGGTCTGCTCAAGCATATTTAAATAACTTTTCAGATACACTTGACAGCAACACCTAGAGATCTATGTTATTAAATCAGTACATAGTGTGAAAACAAAAAATAGTTAGATGTCTCAGTAACAAAAAGTTTATAAGCTAAGTACAAGAAAAGAGATTAAAAATGTTACCATAAGTATAGAGAAACAAGGAAATGCAACTGGGAATCAACAAGACTAAATCACACTCTTAACAGCCAGGAATCTCAACCAGCCACCCTACAACCCTACCAAGCTGTGGAGTCCCTTCCATTTTCAGAAAGCTTTGAGAATAAATAATTTACTCTAGGAATCCTTTCCAGGATGGCATAAAAATGAATATTTGAGCAACGGGTGCTAGTGAGAGGCAGGAATCTCACCTTGATTGTGAATGAGCAGTGCTGGTTCCAGGAGGGACAGACACAAAAGGGCTTCAGCAGTGAATGCTAACACCTTGTGCCCCGTGCAAATCACAAGTGGGATAGTTTGTATGTCCAAAGCAGAGGGAAAAAGCGGTTAATTAATATGTTGTTTTAACACTCTAAGTACATCTTAGAGCCTGTGCAGCTGTGGGACAGGACTGTGCTGCTGGTGAGCCACCAGCTGCCCTGTTCTGGGTCCCAGCTGCCCTGTCACTTATGCCCATAGCCAACAGGTGCCTTTCAGCTTTGGAATCAGCTTGTTGGCTGGTTTTGCAGACAGGCTGGCAAACTGAGCAGTGAGAACTGATGTTGAAACAAAAAAACATGAAAATTCGGCAGAAATAGTGAAAAGATTTATACATATTGTTTTTTGGAAGACTTTCATCCAAATATCTAATTTTTTAACCTCTTTAGACTGACCCGTTCCTCTCCTATCACATCACAAAGGCTGATTTTTTTCTACACTGTTACAGTACAAACATTAACTTACATCCCTTTTTTCTTTTCAAGTGCCAATGAAATGTGATGAGATACATCAGAAATGTATTTCCACATAGTAGTACAAGGAATGCAAATACCATCACTCTCTATATTCAGCTGTTTGATATCTGCATATAATTTTACTTATGTAAGGAGCTAAATATTCACTGGAATAAAGTGTCTTGTTTTATCAATTGTGGTCATGGATGAAAAGCTTGAGAAGTTTTATGCAAAAACTGTATGTTAAGGCAATTGATTTTCCCTTAAATTATCTGTCAAAAGAAAGTACTGTCCCTTATCTGTCATGTGGTTATCCCTTATTTCCAGACAAGAAATATGATTGCTGACTAATCTGTAAGGCAGTAGTACAGTAATCTTGATAACATACTAGTGATATGCCACAAGAGGTACTCCTAATAACTGGTTACCAAACCATGTGCATCTGTCAGCTGAGAGACTCTCATGTAGAGTTCAGTGACCCATGAACTGGGACATACTCAATTAGGTTGTGTTAATGTAACACCAGTAATTTTATCAGGAAGGCACATCTTGAAGGTTGTTGACAAGAACAGGATCGTATGAGGGACTGCAGAAGTACAAGCAAATGATGATAGTGAAGGCCTTGAAAATCCAGAGGCTCAGATACACACAGGGCACAGTGGCCAAACTGCGTTCACTGCAGGAATGCAGCCTTGTACACTGGATAACACGGGGTCTGGGGATGACAAAGAGAGCACAAGAAGTGATCCCAGGAAACGTGAAAGACTTGTGGTAAAACTTAAACACAATGTGGAATTGCTGGCCAGTGAATGAACAGCCAGCAAGTGGACATGGGCAGCAAATGAATAAAAATAACCCTAAAGTGAAGCTAAGAGCAAACAGGAAGAAAGCTTCATCATCACAACAGTATGTTCTTGCTGGTGAAGAACCCAAGACACTGAAAACTTCCTATAACCACCTGCCCCTCTCTTTTTGGAGAAGTAGACCTCTCCTGCCCCATGTTGGCCTTTGGACCTCCAGGGACATAGGCAGGGCAAGTGTAACATGAGAGATTGGAGTCGATGCTGGAAAGCTTGTGTATGTGAACTTCAACTACTTCATTAATAGGAATTAGCAACAATTGGTGGGTCTAAGATGTTCACATTCATGGGCTGTTAACAAAGTTTTAAATAGATTTTGCTAGTTCAGTTACACTAAATAATACACTTCTGAATGTGTGTATAAGGCCTCTGTTGACCACATAAATCACAAGAGAAGTTGGGTACCCTGCACTTAAGGCAGTTACTAAAATATATGTGATCTTTTTCTCCGATGATCACAACTGGATATAATGAGGTTGAACAAGGTTGGAGTCCATCCAAGAACCTCAAGTGTATGATTTTCCCTCTCACATAAAATAAGCAAGCTTGGAAATTTGGTCAAAAGGAGTAAAACTGGATTTTATGGGAACTGAAAGGAGATCTAGATCTAGGTAGCTGTTGCTACTCAGAAAGGATGGAGGCTGCTGAGACTGCACAAATGCTTGCCAGAAACATTTGGTGCCACAAGATGGCAATCCTGCATTTCCCAGAGCCCTCACTCCGGTAGAAGGTTCCGGAAGTTCAGTAGCATCAAGGAGCAGGAGAGCTACAACGCATCAAGGCAATATGAACAAAAGTCAACTCAGGGAAGCAGAGTCATTATAATATGTTGCACAATTATTTCTTGTAATAGTTTATTAAGCTATCTTTATAACAGAAAAGCTACATGAGGCGTGGAAACATGAAACTAGATTTATCATCCTAATGCTATTTTGGCAATTTTCCCATAACACTGGGAACATTCAGGAACTTGTGATTAGTACTTGTTACCACTGTTAGAAAGAATGATTCACTCCCCTAAGGGGGTTTTGGCCAGACTGGAATGGTGGAAAGAGATTAAGAGTGGAAATCTGGTGAAGAAGCCAGAACTGTTTTAGAAAAAAAAAAATTATCTATATATGTGCACTTGTATACACATGGAATATATATATTATGTATAGTGTATTTATATACTTTGAATATTTGATCTTTACTACACTACATGTAGCATACATACAGTGTGCATACATATAAGTACTCTGTTGTGAGTGCTGCAAAAAACATGAACAAGCACAGTAAAAAATAGTAGGCAAATACAGAAACCAAGTAAGTTTCAAAGTTTGAAATTTCTGTTAGTTTAGTTAAATGTCTGGCAAAGTACTTAGACTTTTGTATGAACAAAAAAATTAGTAACCAGGCATACAACTCCAAGCCCTGAAGTATTCTCCAGCAACTCAAAGTACCAAAGCAGCATTTACTCCTTTATGAGTTCTCTCTCTCATAAACCAGAAGTCTGGGATAGTATGATTCTCCTCAGAGACCCATTATCATAAGTGGTGAATCAAGCCCCCCAGAATCTCCATACCTCATGCAAACATGAGAGGACATAGAGGTGTGTCCTTCAGAATGGATTTACTACACAGGCTGCCTCACCATCTCTCACAGAAGAGCTCTACCAGCTTTTGCTACAAGGCTGGATGCAATGTTACATGGACCAGCTTTAATCCATCAGTAACTCCATCCAGTTATATGCAAGCCACAGGCAATCTATAGATGGTAATCTGGAAGTGTAGCACTAAATCAAAGGGACAGCAGGCTTCACTGGACAAAAACAGAAGATGTCAATGGAGTACAGACTAAGTTCATGTCATGTGCTGCTTTTGGCGAGAACATCAAAGCCACCAAATATGCCTATGTCTGCACGGCAACAGTGGAGGAATTTTATTTTTCTAATTAAAATTATGATGAACCCCTGAGAGAAATAAGAATGACAAAACAATTGTTGGCAGTATTAATGGCCTAAGAATGAGGTTATAATTCGATAAGTTAATTGTGTACATTTTGCTCATCAGTAGCCAAACCATATTCATGATTTACTGTCAATAGACAGATTTTTAATACATTTTGCTGTTTTCCTCCAGCAGCATAGCCTCCCAATCAGTTAATAAAATGATATAAGACAATCTGAAAAAGACAAGTGAGCTTCATCTATATGTCATTAATAGTGCAATTAAAGAGACACAACAAACAAACTTCGAACATTCCTGTTTGAAAATGTGTGTGAGCACCACTTGAGCTTAACTGTACCACTACCAAACGTATCAGAGGAGAAATGTTTCTTCCAGTCCATTTATGCCAATTGCTTGCAGTATTTCATGTATACTGAATTAGTTTCCTCTATTTATGGGAGTGTTTTTAAAAAGCATAGGAGAGAAAAAGAACACATATCCCCAAAAGGGAGCAGATTAAGAGTGTACATTGACAAAAGTTGCCAGAGCTGTATTACACAGCCATGCTTCTGAAGGAAATCCATGTAGCACCCAGCTGCCATAATCAGTGTCCTCCAGCTACAGTAACAACTACATTAACACCACAATTCCCATTACAACTTTCAGAAACATCTGAAATGCAACAGCTGTCCAGGAAAACAATTACTTTTACCTGAGTATCCAAAAATCACTGCAAGGTAGTGTTTCCATAGGGGTGCTGCAGAAAAAGCACCATTTATGTACTCAACAACAGCACCTCCTGCAACGCACCGATTTTCTCTGCCGGTTTTCTTACACAGATATGGACTCAGCCGGGGCTCAGTTACCTTTACTCCTAAAAATTTCCTTTCCATCTGTATGAAGAGGTTTACCTCTAGGAGCCATGGTTTTAGTTTTCTGTCCAGCAGAATATCAAACCCCAGGACTTCAAAGCAGACGCTGTCACTGCCTGGTGCCTGCCCGGGCCTGCACATGCGATAAGCGTGAAGAACGTGCGGCTCTGCAACGATGAGAGTCTTCACTACCAGCTCCTGCAGGGATGGGTTACAAAAAACTCATCAGGACAGAAGACACCACTACGTACCGAATTACTGTGTTTCATACTTGACTATTTTCAATTTCATTTACATATCTACTAAAAAAATTAAAATACCAAACAAATAGTCTATAATAAATAAACTATTTCCATAGAGGAAAACATATAATTTTATATAGTTCTAGACTATATTGTTATACTTTGCGTGGTACATATGAACTTGGAGAAAAATAATAAGTTAAATAATAAAAGCATATGGGGAACATAGTACAGCATGGCCAATCTTCACCCATTTCATTTTGCAATATAGTTTTCAGCAAGTATTCTCAGAATCATACATACAGCTCTAAGCTCTAGCAGTCTTAGGCCTATTCCTCACCTAAAGACACCTGTAATGCAACCACTTTAGTGGTGCTGGTCAAAGTCCACAGATATATACAATACTGACTACAATACTGTAAATATTCACACATAAAATTCACTTTATACTCTAGAAAAGTCTCCAAGAATTTAAATGGGATGGTTCCTTTGTATCATATGACTTATGTGAACCACTGTTTTAAAGGACTTTTGATCCTCAGAAAAACGTTAACATTAAATTTGTAATCTGACTCTGAAGTTAGTCTTTTAAAATACATAATAATCATTTCTAATATGTCCTTTGCGGCGTGCAGTGCTGAGAATTTGGGTTAATAAAGTTTCAGAAATCATTCTGTATTGCAGTAAAACAGAAGCAATTAATTTTCTAAGAACACACAAAATAAATAAAAGCGCATTAGTTTGTCTTACTGAAATATCACTCCAGAATTTGGAGACATCAAGATTATTTGTTTCTAGAAACTCAGTAAACCATTTTATGGAGCGTTTGCTTCCTTTGTCTTCTGTTTCATCCCGTTCAAAGTGCTCATTATGTTTGTTGACAGAGTAGTTAGTCAGATGCATATACAATTGACTCTAAAAAAAAGGGAAAAAGGATATTAAAAAAAAAACTTAAATACAACTCCAGAATAGTCAATTCAAAATAATGAAAATTTTAAAAGTACATTAAATCAATAATGACATAGCCAAACAGTTCATATTTGTAAATACACTATATGTGGATTTAGTGTTTCCATTTCTTGGAGATTTATACTGAATGCTGAATGTTCTAACCCTCTTCCAGCAAAACCTGGGCTCATATTTAAGCCAGCTGCAGTCCACTGATCTGCCACTCAACATCTGGTTAGATAATATAATATATCTGCCATTTTTACAAGTCTACTGTATGTAAACAACTAGCTAAAAATGTGAAAAGCAATTATGATAACTTACAGAATGATTACATTCCACAAGAAGCAAACAATAAAGATGGTATTTTGAAGTGCTACTTTAAAAGTGCTAAAAAACACTCTGGCATCTGTTTCATAGACAATCCCACATTTCAGTTTTCACTGTAGCTTATTTATGAGAAATGTTCTCATTATAGTGATACTTTAAAATATCTTTTACATATAAACTCATCTGCCATGTTGATATCTGCCAAAATTGCTCATTTTTAACTGGCTGGTAGCCATACATCAGAGGGAGGTAAATTTCAACACATACACAACATAAATGAGTGAGTACTACAGTTACTTTAAGGAGCAAAATGTCACCAGCATTAGATTCATGGTATCAGTTGAATTTAAAAAAAACATTCCCTTTGCAAGGCCAATTTATAAATCATGATCTGTAGATTTACATTATGTCCCAGTGCAGATATTAATTTAGCTTTCCACTTACAGTACCACGAGGGCTGTCCTCATCACAGCTCTCTGTCATGTTTGATTACATACAGGAGAGTAGTTGATATTCTAAGTTGACCATAAGCTTTCTGTTCCATTTCCTCTTTGATAGCTAACACAAGCCTTCTGCTGTCATTTATCTCACTATACTTCCTTATGTTTAAAAAAACCTTCATGAAATTTACCAAACAACTCAATTTAACTGCAAACTAGTTAAAAATATATTGTAGTAGCACTAGAAGTAATGAATTTCTCCCATGGCTTCTAATTACTCCTTTGAGAATCATTCTGAAATCTATTGGTTTTCAGTCATCATAACTGTAATCTTTAAATGAAATTCAAATTATTTCAGACAAAAGTAATTATTTTTCAGACTACAAAAAAAATGAAAGTGTTTTGTTAAATATGTGAACTAATAGTCTGAAGTTATTTGGAACAATGTCACTATGGAACAATGTCACCCAGAGAACAATGTCATTAGAGACAGGCCAGGTTATTTCATACAATAGACAAACCAGAGCATGAGCAGTTGTGAGAACACAGAAACAACTGCCTGTTCCATTTATCCTCTCAGAGCATATTTCAGTGCTGCTAATGCCGAGATTAGTAGCAAAACAAAAATATTAAAAGCAAGCTATTCCAAATATAGTACTGGAACCCTTCCAAATACAGCATTTGTACTGGGCTACAAATTATACCTGCATTTTTCAAAGATGCACCAAGACACAGTCACAATTTTAAGTTGCAAGTAGGGAGAAAGGCTCTACATGTGTTGCCTGCTACATAATTACACTGAAGTAGCTCTAAAAGTATATGTTATGGAGAAAGAAATATACAATGGAGTACAGAGTGAGGTATAAGAAATCAAATCTCCCAGTGCTTCAAATCTACTTCTTTCTTACACATCTGCATTTTAGTCTGTGCCAGAAGAGAAGGGTTACACCCCTCAACAGGCCAAGATGCTATCCAGTGAACAAGGGGATGAAAGTGTCCAAAACCTTTAGCATGTTCCTCACCATTTCTTGTTTTTCCCCAAGTTCACAGGCAGCCCTACTGATCACCCTAAAGCTGCCAGGTCTGTCCTGTCCGTGCTGCAGCGGGCACTGACCAAGAGCAGCAGATCCCTCAGTTCAGGGGCTGCAGTGACCCCTCCCACACTGCTCCCTTCTGCTGCTGCTCCCCTCTGTTCTGAAACCTGCAGGACCCTCAGCACAGGCTCTACACTTCAGGGACATTAAACAACGATCTGGCAGGAGATAAACCTTATTACCACCTCCCACCCCAGCCCAGACTGAGTCTCACATGAACATAAAAGCAAAGTGACTGTTCTTGGAGTGAGTTGATTTACTTTATTTTTTCTGGGTTGAATGTCAATAATTGATATCTTTTGCTTTCTTGTAGAAAACATTTAAATATGTACATATGTAGCATACATACATGCAGTCATACAAAATTTTTACATATAAGCAATAATATGGCCATGTTTGTGATTTTGAAAAGCATGAGTTAAGTACTTTCATTTTAATTTTTTCTCTTTGATGATAATGCAGAAGTTCATCCAGATGAGCATCAAATTAAATCTCACACCCCAATTTATTTTATCTTACCTTCTCCAAACCCTATACAGGTAGAAGTCCATATGCATAAGCAATAAATTGGAATGAACTCCAACTTACCAAATTTGAGTCACTGGGGGGGTGATACTTTTCCGTGCCCATTCTCACCAGTCCATCATGATATAAAAATACTTTTAATGGATCACAGGAGGTTACAAGAATATACACACGTAAATCAAACTTGTAGCCTTCCATAAGAAATGGTTTGTCAAGATATTCCTGAACAATTAAGTGATCCTGAGCTTGTAACTTTTCTCCATTTCTTATTAAAGAGATCCTGGTAAAAATAAAAGTTATTTTAAAAATGTGGAACTCGAACATTACTCTATGAAATACATTTCCATGGTCACTCAGCCAGGTAATCAGCTAAAGTCTACCCAGAGAAAGAGACTTACATATCTAGTTTTTAGGGTAGAGAAAAAGTCCCATTCCCTTACATGGCTTTTGCTTTCCTGTCCTTTATGGTTCTTCACTGGATGAAAACAGGCAATGAGCCATTTCAAAATAACTTTCTGCTTGCTTTGATTCAACAATTTGTAGTAATGGGTTTGCTCTGCACTTAGAAATTGTTTGGCAGAACGACCAGTCTCCAGCTCTGTGATTATTCCCCCTGCAGCTCTAAAAATAGACTTCCAGTCTTTGTCACAACTTCTGCACGAGGTACAGGCTGCAAAGAACTTTCAGTGCTAACCTGACATACTGATGATGTTTGCAAAGCAGGACACTGATCTGCATGGCTAAGAATGGCATAGATTAAGCTTGGTATTTCTGTATTTCCAGTTTCCCCATATCAGAATGAAAAAAGGTTTATATATGAATTATGAACTCCCAGTTCCTAACTACATAGACTTTTAAATAACTGTAAAAGCTAATATTTTCAGTATACAGTTATTAACCTCAAATTCCCAGAACTTTGCTACCTTAATCTTATTCTGTATTATTTAAGATACATTTCAGAGTTTTGGTGCTGAATATTCCTATCACACTGAAGTACCTTCCAGGCATTTCTCTGAACTATGCTGGTACCTTTCCCTTCACCTTATCTTTGTCCTTATGAAGAGGACTGAAAAAAGAGGAAATAGAGAATTTCAGGGGCCTTACTTTTCTAGTAATTCTGATATATTTTGAATAACTAAGAGCTTTACTATATTGTATAGTCCAAATTGATATTAAAAGCAATGAAAGCTACAACTGAAATATCTAGAAACAAGAACTAATAATACAATTGCAATATTTATCTCATTAGATTTTTACTATGCAGCCCTGTTACAGACAAAACTGTTTCAATTCAGCTTCAGGTCGTGGTCTCTTCAGGGGTGTCCCTCTTCAAGCATGGGTGTCACCTCCTCCCAAGAGTGCACCTCCAGCCACATCCCCAAGAGCATTTCCTCTTCTCTCCTATACCTTGCAGCTGCTGCTCTCAAACACATTTCTGCTCCTCTGCCTGGCTGTGATTTGGGAATGCAGTGGGGTGTCTGGGCTGGTCTCAGAGCTGGGAAACATCCTGACATCCTCCCACACGACACCCCCACAGCCTCCAGCCACCAGAACCCTCCCCTTTATGCCCAGTGTGGTCTCACCCCATCAGTCTAAAAGCAGCAGATAAATTCATAGTAAAATTATCATGAACTTAATAATTATTTGAGCTTATTTGAGGCTTGTGAAGCCTTCACCTTATACATGGACCTTCATGCAACTTGAAATACAATATTCTTACTAATACACAGCTTCTGTTAATGTTATTAGCACTGGATTTCACGTTTGATGGGTGAGAAGACTGAAGTTAACTCACAACTTACCCATGTCCCATTGCACCATTAGCTGGTTTGACTATGAAAGTTTTCTGTCTACGTTTCTTCTTCAGTTCTTTTACATAGTTCTGAAACTGTGTGTATTCTGCAGGGAAGATCCACGTCCGAGGAATAAAACTGTACTCCTGAGGCTGACTCTTGATCATTCTGTAAAAAAAAAGTTGAATTGAGTTAAAATCTTCTGACTACTTTGATGTTTCAATCCTCAGGATTAAAAAGCATTTATGACAATGTGACAATGGAACTTTTTCAACAAAATTCTGTACCATGAAATCAAACTTCTGCATTTCTTTAAGCATAGTTTGAGCTCTGTAACATATTCATATGCATGTGCATATGTTATATTCAAACACAGACTATCTTGTGCATTTTTGCTTATTATCAAATGTGCTTATTATGTTACTGGCATCCATCTCATTCTTGGCATCCATTTGACTCCTGTTACAATTTTTGGCCAGTTACTCAGATGATTTCCTGCTATTCCTATTCTTTGAAATATTTTAGAAATATGGATATTTTTTGGAGGAAGGGGCAGAGAGATATTTGGCAAGTATTTTAATTTTCATACTGTTATGAGGATCAACACACACAAAGAAGAGGATAGGGGATATTTGGAGTTTCTTCGTGGGTGCAAAAAGTACTAATAACAGGCGTCAAGATAAGTGTAAAAGAGGCAATATCATTTCCATTTTTCATTTCTACTATGAGCCTACATAATAATCCTGATGCAGTATAAGATACTTTTTCTTTAAGTGGCTTAAATACTAATGGAAAAACCAGAGCTGTCAGCCACATCTGTAAGGCTAGGACTGTAGCCAAGCCCTACTGGCATAATAGATATGCTGTCACCAAACTGCGTAGCCAACTCCCCAGCAAATACTCTGCAGAATCTACAATAGCTGTAGTATAGTCCTGATGAGGTTCAGTGCTTTCACAGCTTCATCATAACTATTATTTTTAGAAATCTGATTTAATGAAAACCACTAAATATTCAGGAAAACTTTTAAAAAACATAAGTAGATATTATAATTCCTGATTCATGCATATTGTTAAACTACTCTCCATCTGCTCTATATTTACAAGTGTTATTACTTTGCCAACTGAGTAGCTTATCTAGGCAGAAATTGTCTTATTTTTAGGCAAAAAGCAATTTCTGTGTTAGTTTAAATCCCTCTCCAGATTATTTATCATATGCATCCTGTTACATGTTAGAGACTTGCCATTTAACTTACTCAAGGGTTTCGATACACACACTCCCTACTCAATGAACATAGCTTCAAAGTATTCCAGATATATTCACAGTATTTTGTGACTGCAGGTACATCAGTCCTATATGCCTTTTCCTTTTGATGCATAACTGGGTAGATTACAAACACTTAATAATATGAAGTGGAATACGTCGGCATTGTTTACAAGTTCTGGGGCTCACTAAAACTTCCAACAAAAGAATTCAGCTCTGTTCTTTCCTCGCTTGGCCCTATTCAGAAAGGGCTTAGGAACATAATCAAGTAGCTTGTGGAATCAAGGCCTATTCCACTACAGTAGCCCTATTTTTCAGCACATCTGCTGTCCACTGCTGTGGGTGACCACTTTTTCACTGTGCTGCTCTATTCTTTAGCCTTCACAGTCCTTACCAGGAGGTCTGAGAATTAAACACCAAATTATTGTTCTTCTGAGTGCTATTTTAGCTCACAGATGTGGTCAGACTGTGCTCTTGATCTCAGAACACTTTCTGTTCAGCAGAGTCCAAGGTATTGAACAAAACACAGTTTACTAAAGACGTGATTTGTCAGCCCAACAACGCAGGTTCCACTGCCCAGGTTTCAAAATCCTCCGGCTTTTCAAGTATGAAAGGAGGTTAGTAGGTAGGGATGGATGAGAATGATTCTTGGCTCATGATCAGTTCATGAACCTTTTAAATATAAATAACAGAGGAGCTGCAAAAAACCACCATCTCACAGATGGATCCATTCATCCTGTGCACCTTCTCCCCCATTTACTGTATTCATTCTCTAAGCACACTTATCCTTCACATGAGGAGCTCTCATCTAAGAGTGCATTCAAAAATGGTCTCTTAAGATCTAGTTGGCCCTACAATGGCACTTCTATTACTATTATTTTTTTCTTTCTTGTGTTCTGATTATCACCCTTGAAAATGTTGTTCATGCCTGCTTTTGTTCTCCACTACATTCCTCTTTCTACCTGTTCCATTACTCCACGTTCACTTTCTTTGCTGGGTTGTCTTCATTCATATTACACATGCTACATATTACACTGCCCCCTTCCACTCTTTTGCATGTGAAAACCACGTTGTCCTATGATCCAGACCCCGGATATTAGCTGCAAAAGGAATTCCTGAAGTGCCTTTCCTCCTGAATAGTATTTGCCTATAGTCAGGTAGATTTGCTCTTTCACTCCATTCCCAATAACTTGCATAAAATGGAAGGGTGAGATCACTATAACATCAAATGTAGAAGTAAAAGAAAAAAAGACTCTACTCCCCACCAATTCTCAAGAAAAGTTCATGAACTGTCAATGATAGCAATAGTAGAGTCAGTAATGGGAATAGAAAAGATGGCATGCAGCAGAAAAGCAAGAGAACAGAATTAGTGTTTCTGCACAATCCTGTTTAAATCAATTTTAAGACAGAACAAAAGCTGTAGGGGAAAAAATCCTGCACTCTACAGGAAAGAGCCTGCTCAACCATGTATCCCAACTGACTTGTGATTTCACAAGCAGTCTCAGGGCATATAATTTTGATTTTTATAAATTTTGAATACTAAGCATTGAGTTGTGAGGCCAGTAGTGAGAAAAAAACAGACTGATTAAAACCCTCCTGCCTGTATGGATACTAAGTGAAGTCACCACACAGATGTTTGACCCAGAGTTATCAGAGGAATTATTTCTGTCCTATCTATATGTGCAATCTCAGCACTGAGTAACTTTAAACTGTTTCCAACTTGGAATTCAGTAGCTTGAGAGAGGTATAATCAGACTGTATTTGAAAGAATGTGTACACAATAACAAGAGCCTTTTGTCCATTTAACTAATTTTTTAAATCATAGAACTGCAGCAATATGTGGGGATAGCACTGTGTACAAAGCTGCCCAGCTGACAGTGAAAAGTGCTTGTGAAGTGCTACTGAGCCATGGGAGCTCTGGTCCACATGGAGGACATGCAGACACCACAGCAATGCACAGAATATTCACATGCATTCCACATATTGTGTGTTCTAGTTACACAACACAAAAGGGAAGAGAAAGAAACTGAGAGAGAAAAAGGAGATAGCACATTAATTACATTAATATGAAAACAAATTCTCTTCTGGTAACAGTAAATGCAGTGTAAGTAATGTTGGGAGCCAGAAGATTAATTCTATTAATAACTGCTCTTCAAACTAACTTAGATTAGAATAACCAAAATACTGACACATATTTATCCCCAAAGTTTTCCTTATTTTCAGGCTGTCAAACCATTATTTAGTATTGTTTTCTTACAGGTCTTGCTCACAGATTCCCAGTGAGGATAATTCCTCAGAAGCCAGTTACTCCACTATAGTGAGAACGTGTAATTAGACAAATGAGCCTCACTGACTTACTTTTTATATAAACAATAAGATGCTTCACCTTTGGTCATCTGGTCCAACCTCCCTGCTCAAGCAGGGCTATCCTAGAGCATATTGTACAGGATTCCAGATTCACTACCCATCCACATACTAGTTACTTTTCTGTTCTACCACTATAGGATATATAGCTGGGTGTATTATGGATTAAGTTTATTGTACAATAATGCAAGGCTCACCTACATTCTTCAATGTGTAGACAGAGAACTGAACCCACATCATTTTCCATTGAAGTCAATTGGAGAGATACAGTAGCCCACTCCAATACTACAGATCCAGGACCAAAGCAAAAGTTATTAAAGAACTTTGGAAATTATTCTTGGTCCTCTCACAGTTTCTTAGTAAAAATGAACTAACTTTACAAGCAAGAGTTCCACATTGTATTGCATTAAATACTATAGCTGGAAAACTTAATATTAAAAGAAATATTACTTAGTCATGTTTCTTGCCAGAAAATCCTTTCTGCATATCTCTCCCATTCCTGGAAAATGGTTGATTCTCTGAGGAAGTAGAAAAAAAAGAAAGCTGGTTGATACTTTCTAGTTTTTCTGGTATACCTGATACAATCATTTAAAACATTCAACTGCATGCTCAGACAAAAATAATTAGTATTCAATCTAAATTATTTAAGATAATATCTTACATTACACTACATATTCTTAGCAATAGTAAAGATACTGTAAGTTGTATTCTCCTCCATCAACACAAGTGCCTATTGATTTCATTTCATACATGAGACTATCGTACCCTTATTCACCAAGCTGTCTAGGAACAAAGAATGCTATCACAAACTAACGGTAAAGAAACCAAATTATTTATTCACAGAAACTGTGGAGAGAGCTCGGGTTGTTAACCTACTGCTTAAAAGCTTAGGAGATACTATACATGAAGTTTTGCATCTTCTTTCAAACTCTGATATTCACAACACCCCCAACTGGCAGACAAAACGTGAAAGAACACCCCAAATATTTAAACACCAGATTCCAAGTGGTATGAACAAATAACTCTGGGAAAGAGAATAGGATTTTAAGATATGCAGTGGTACAGCCTCATTGAGCCTGGCTGGTTGTGTTTTGTGGGGGTTTCTTTGCCCTCCACACCAGTGAAACAGAGCACTGACACCTTACTGAATATTTCAGAGTGAAGCAGTTTCCTGAAACATGTCACAAATCTGAACTACCAAAAATCTCCTCACCTGATAGTTCCGCAGCTCAGCAATCTTCTCTTGCTGCACAGCACAATCACTCCAGATAAGATTGGCTGTTTCATCTTCATCAGGTGTTTTCTTAAATCCCATTTCTTTTATTACTATACGTACTACGGAGAAATCACAAACATAGGGACTATTTTGAAACTGTAAAATAGATTAATTTTCAAAATTTAAAAAACCAAGATTTCAAGCACTTCCAATATACAACCCTTTGTCTGAGAACAATGTTAGCATGCAAGCTATTTATCTTGCAATATCAGCCTATTGCAAACCTGCCATTAAAATGTTACAGCACCTTGCACTGAGGCAGGAGTCAGAGCACAACCACTATGGGAACTGAAAGAAGCCTCAGCATATTCCCCAGTCATCTGGCAAAAGTCCACTCGTACAGCAGTCAGACTTAATCATGGTTATGACATAAGTTAATTTTAAAACAGTGATGCCTATAAGTGTCAGTGCAGACTGGGACAAGAATGCCTCCTTAGTCCAGCTGCAGTAGTTTCAAAAGCAAATGCATGCATTATTTTAATTTTAAAAAAAAGAAAAAGAAAAAAAAGAAAAAAGACTGATTATGTGCCATACATAACTCTGATTGTAGGAAACAAGATTCTAGCACCAAGCATGAAAATACAAAACATTAGCAGATTTTATTGAAAAGCCTCTGTGTTATAATTAGAGTATTTAAATTTACACTGTTCATGTTTCAAGGCTTTAAGGAGACTTCCAAACACATATATAACACCCCATATATAGAGGGCTCTTCCCCAGCCTTCTTGATTACTTAAGTTTTTACCTTTCAAGGCCCTTCCCTGAGTAACAAATGGGGATTAACAGATGCACAGTGCTCAAAGCTATGAATTCAATGTTACAAGAAAACTCCAGGTTTCTTACAAAATACACTCCTTTGGAAATGTCTCACTGTCAGCTTGATGCAAAGTCTGTTAATTCACTCCATTACTTAGTAATTCGCTCACATCAATGGCTATTAGGATGAAAACAAAATATGTAGCTTCCTACCAATTTCATATTTTGTGCCAGCGATGTTTGCAGTGATGGATCCATTGTTCTTCTTCTTTCTGACTTTTCTTTTAGTTGTGCCTTGATAGGGTAGTTCTGAACTCAAAGTCAGAGGATCAGTTCCACGGTTATCTTTGAAAAATAATGTTGCAACTATCAACATTTTTATATCTCAAATAACATACACAAATGAACTAAAACTAAAGAAAATTGTACTTCATCACAATTTAGAGGTACAACTATACTGAATAATTAATAGGTTATATTAAAAATTCAAGACTGTCATACCTCCCTCATTAGAAAAGGACGGCATTATAACCTAGGACAGTGCAGAAGTAGAGTTCAAATTCTGCTCCAAGTTCTTAGAAAATGGTGAAACTGTCAAACTCAAATTACTTAAAACTCCAGTCATGCCATTTCAGTCTCTGGTTGTAGCAAAAATTAGTTCTGGAATGGATAGATATCTGCGTTAAAAAAATGTAAGAGAGACTTTGTTATAGAGAAATCCTGAAAAAATAAACAGCAGAAAACTAAATATGGAAACACTTTTAATAACAAGTATAAAGAGTTGCTTATTTTGAAAGATTGATCAAGTTATTGTACATACAAAAATTTGTTCATTACAATTCAATTGTTTTCTTTCTGGGAAAAATAATTTGCATATTAATTTTCAAAATGAAATTATATTACCTTATCTTCCGATTTTCATTTGGGTATGGGAGATTTTGGACATGCAAATAAGTAACACTGAATTCAATCAATACTGCCAATTTCTATCTCCACAAAGCTCAGTGAATGGGTTGAAATATCAGGAAAAAACTCAGGAATAAAGCACTTCTAAACACACTGCTACATGACTTCGGGCATGCAGCGCTGTTATACCAAAGTCTGCAAGGAAACAAACACTGTCTTTGGCAGGCTGCCTCAAAACAATCTACGAGTGTTCAAAACATATACAATATGTCACTGATTTTTCAATGCTTTAATTTCTTTTCTGCGTTTATATGTGTAGCCTAAGTTCCTTACACTAGCTTTAGATTATTGCTGCTTTTAGTGGTTGCAAAACTTATTTAAAAGAGCACAAGGAATTTCTTCTGCTATAAATAGCAGAAAATTACAGGAAAGTCAAATTCGGCCATGACTTATGATTGGTCATAATATTGGATAAGATGTGCATTAACAAAATTACCAAAACATTACTTATAAATCTTCACTTTTAATTTGTGCCTGTCTGTGTGTGTATACACATGACAGAGAGAGAAGAGATGCAAGTATGTTCTGGACAAGTCACACACTTGGTAAGAAAACATAAAACCAGATATTTTGAGCTGTAAGATCTTACTTCCTTTCAAGACAGACATTTACCCTTGGCAGTCCATTAACACAAAAGGATAAAAAGAACAGATTACGGTTCTATTATGACTGCCAGAAATGTACCAGGAGCCAAAATCTGCTTTGTAACAAGATGACCAAATATCCCTCATGTCCACTTAGTGGACCATGTGCATTTACCCACAAAGTAAGAACGGGGGATGTTTTATACACAATGTCAGACAGCACAGCAGTAACACCCAGCCATTTTGAAGTTTTAATGTTTTGGATGACATTATCCAAGAAGGTGGCCTGAAAGTCCTCCAGCCTGCTGGCATACTAAAATTAGACACAGAGATGGGAAAGCAAAGCATTCATCCTCCTTAAAACCACTGTGAAGGAAAGGCAGTGCTGGGCACAGTGAGTCACTGGATATTGCATGCTATCTGTCTCTCAAGCTAAGAATACCATCAGAGTACAAGACACGCTGAGTTCCTGGGAATAATACTGAAGTACGTCTGTTAGCCAATTAAGGACTCCCATGCACGAACTCAAATGCCTGCCAGTTGTTTCTTTGCTGTACTGACTAAAAACTTTAAACAAATTTGGAAGAATGCTAGGAGGACTAACATTTCACTGTGAGAAACACCAGCCCTTTACTAATGCAGCATGATTAACAAGCTATGATATGCTAATAAAAAGCAAGCACCTCATAGAGCTTTCATTCAGCTTACAGTCAAAGAAAACTATCTGCCTAAGGTTACTATAACACACTGTATTCTGAAGGCTCTGAACTGCACCACATTGTTGAATTACTGCTTTTCTTTACATAGAAACTATTCTATTCTTTTAAGAAGAATACTCTCTAGTATATAAATAGAATGTACCAACACTCAGGGTCTGTGACTTTCAACCAGTCAACTTTTTAGCACATACATGAGCTGAAAGTAAAGATTTATGGTCACCTTTAGAGTATTCTATGGACAATTTGTAGTTCAGCCATATGGAAAACGAAGCAATGGGACTGTACTCTGTATTAAACCTTACTCTAGGATTTTCACTTTTCACAAGCACTGTCCCATACTAATAATGTTAAACTGTATTCTGCCTTAAACTTTCATATAATAATTCAAAATTGTTTTACAACTGCTTCACTTCTCTTCAGTAGCCCATCTCCAAACAACCATTTAACCGAATACCAAAACACCAGCAGTTCTAAACCAGTAGTTTTCAAAAATATTTACATAGGATACAGTCCTTTTCTTTGTCCCTTTCCAAAGGGCAAATACAAGTCCAATGAAATGGGACAGTTTCAGCTTTTCTTCCCACCATGTCAAGTGACAGATGAGAGACACTGCACCCCATCTGGGGGGATACACTACCCAAAGCACTTCCCGGGAATCGTACACTAAGCCATGGGAGCAGCAGACTTGTCCCTGTTTAGACCTCCATGCTTTCTATGTCCCCAGCAGCACAGTAGTGGGAAATTCCAATTCTGCAGCAAGAAAACCTAATACCAGCCTTCTGAGGAAGCTGCAATCTTTTACAGCTGCAGTAAACTGCAACTGTTCCTCAAACTCCCCTTTAGATGAGCAGTTCTCTAACTGGAGGAACGGGTCACTTGGAAGGGAGGAAGACATCTCTGAGAGCAGTAGATGAAGGGCTGCTGCTGAGGGGGGAGAGCTGGAAGGACAGGGGCCCACTCTGACAGAGCACTGCAATGCAACATTGCAGGGCACAGGCCCTGGCAGCCACAAGCTCCTACACATCTTTCTCACTCTCTTTTTGAATTCTATACAGCAGAAATCACTCCAGAGTTACTTCGTCCTCTGACCCAGGTCCTCCCCAGGCACCTGTTCTTGGGTAACACCTCTTGATTTGTTATTATTGTCCAGCCCTACTCCTAGGTCAGAGCACAGCTGAAGGAAAAGACTTGGAGCACACACTCTGTGGGGAGCCTCTGCCACCTGATGGAATTGGCAGTTACAAGGCACAGCTCAGAGCAGGACTCACCTGCATCATGCACAGTAAGAGCAGCAGCACTGTCAGGTTATGATTACATCGAATTCTGAGTCAGTTCTTACAGCTGTGACAAGTTTTTACTTATAAAATAAGCACAACCCATAACCCGTTTTCAGCTACAGCAATGTAGAGGCATATCTCACTAGTAGTCTACCTGAAAGGCTTGTTTCTAAGAGATTGCTTTTAATAATATAGAAGAAAATGTTCTATTTTCACACTGGGACTTATGGAACAAGTCAGCTGTCAGAAATCTCTGAATTCACACTCAGAGAGAAAAGGATTGCAGTTCCTGCTGCATATCCCATTTCTCTGCTGAAATCCTGATACACATAAATTGGTGAAGGTTTGTTGCTCAACCACACAGATTCAAGGGTAGCTGAACAAAAATGGTTAATCTATAAATGGAGAAAGATTTGTGAAGAAGAAACGAATGCATCTTCCTCAGGTTAGCACATTCTTATATAAACAACCACTTTGACTAAAAGTGCTCTACAGGGAAAAAAAAGATGAGATGTTATCTTTACAGTTGCCTGGCAAAGGTGTAAGAGTGCCAGGAGGAGAGATACATTGCACACAATCCTGTCCTAGAAAGCGACAGAAGAAAAAAAAGAAAAAAGAAAAGAAAAAAGGATCTTTCTTCCTCCAGGGACAGGAGAAGCAGGATACTCTTGTTGGGGAGGGAAATGATGCACACAGACAGAGACCAAAGCAGATGCCTGAGTCCATCTAAGGGAACAGTCTGAGCAAGATACAAAGGTGCCTCAGTAAAGAGCACAGGACAGTGGGAAGAAGTGGTTTCATAGTTAATGGAATGATCCCTGTTTCCTTGATAACAAGTTGTAACATATTACAGAAAATTAAAAACTAAGAGTATTTTGTGCTGTTACACAAAGTGTAAGGAAACATAAGTTAGGAAATTGCCTGGAAAAAATTCCTCGATTATCTACAAGTACTTTTTAACAAACCCCTCTTATTTCCTGTTATTTGCACCAGACTCCTCACGAGTAACCTCTGCCTTTCACACTCCTTCTCTTTACATCTTGATGCAGTAGGGAGCTGAAAAGATGATTTTTAATCTCTAAATAGGAATTGCAGGCCATTAGACCCCAGGTTTTTGTTTTGTTTTTGCCAAAAAGTAAGCATCGCAGAAAAAGGTTAATTAAATCAGGTCAAAAAAGAGAATGGAGAGTAAAATTCAAACTGAAACTAAAGGAGTGCAACTTGAGAATCTATTCCAAAGAAGTCAATGAGATTCTTCAACCTAACTTGGATCATACCAGTAACTATGAAACTACTACTGTGTACCCTAACAAAAAGATACCGGATTGCACATTTAAAATGGATTTAGTCTAATAGATTTAACCATTAAGAATGGTACAATCACCTACTATCAAATACTCCATGTTCCAAAACAGAGACAACACTCTGTCATTCAATGTGCTGTTTTTAATGTGAACTTCTTCCTTCCTTCTAAGCTATTGTGACACTACTGGTGGCCAGTTTAAAAGGCTCCATGGACTAAGCATGTGCTTAACTTTACACACATGATCTGAAAACATGACTTCAGACCTTAAGCCATGGTACATATGACAAGACCTCTCAAAGACAACTAACATTTCTCAAGTATCTTCCTATTTACCTAGGTGAAATACTACAAAAAATAGATTGCCAGGAGGTTTTTCTTAATTCCCTGCATTATTTGGGTACAGATAAATAATCACTCATCAACAGTGGAATATTTTACAATAGATTTTAAAACCAGCAGACTGCTTTCCTCTGAACCCATTAGTACAATTTACCCAGTGCTGTCACAAGTGGCTGTAAATGCAGTGGCTGGAAAGAAATCCTCAAAGCTCCTGACATAAGGAGCTTTCATTGTGAGATGGAGACGCACTGAAGACACAGTTACAGAACTTGGCAGGTGACCATAGGTGGGAAAGACAACATCACAGTGCTGCAATCCCCACTCTGCAACTAGCTGGAAAATCAAAATAACAAAAATTTCACAGAAACATGAAAAAGAAAGAAGTGAAAATAGTCTTCAGAGCATTGACCTAGTAAACATCTGAGTTCTGGTTTTTTTCACTCTATTCTAGATAATAAAGTTTTTCAGTCCCTTAGATCTTAGAATGTGGAAGTTTGGATACACTGTAGCAAGGGGTTTGCTATTTATTACAATTATGCAAGACTATAATCTACTGTTGATCTGGAATTAACATATAAAATTCAGATCCACAATGAGATTAAGAAATTAACAAAAATTATGATAGAGAAAAATGCCTTTCTCAGTACCAGCCTCAGCAAGGCAATAACAATTTTCAGTAATGAAACTGCACAATTAAAAGTCTCACACACTTTCAGGATTTTTTTAATATGTGTCCTGATAAAATGTATGTTGAAGTGTTCCTGCTACAAGCAAGCATAGCAACCAGATTTATTGTTACATGCTCAAAGAACAATTTGGTGGCAAGTTCTCACTCTTACAGAGAAATTCTAAATGCAAAAACCAAACCTCATTTTGAGGCTTGATATGTCAAAGTTACAAGCTTGTTTTTAAAAGGCTATCTGTCAACTGGCTTAAAATTGCACATAATTAGGGTTTGGTTCAAAATATTCTGAAGTCAAATGAAATCTGTTAATACCAACATCCTTCATTCTCACCATGAAATGAGATGAGATGTATACTGAGCAGTTCTTTCAGATACAGTGAATGCATGGAGTTCTCAGGTGCTTGGTTTGCTAAATGGACAACTACAAGCTACAAAGGAATACAAACAAGCATGATTTACACAACTTTTTTTGAATCATGCAGTTCTGTAAAATGATTCTCTGAACTAGGTTATCTGAATGGCCAGCATCTCTAAAACTTCCAACTTTTCCCTGAGCTACCAAACAAACCAACCAAGCCAAGCTATGGTAACAGCACTCTGCCTCTGAGCCCACAGGCTACATTTAGTGTGAGTTTAACCTCCCAACAGCCACTCCAGACCCCAGTCAGTAAAGGCCCTAGAATTAGTCTTAGTCTTCTGCAACACAGGACATATATCAGACATGACTCAACACCACCTATTTAGTAATACTGAAAGCACAAACTATCCTGACCCTTCCAGTCTACCTTCCAAGCACCATGCAAAGCAGAGTGTGCATCACAGTTGTGAACCTGTGTCTCTTGCTGGGGAATGTAAAAGGTGTGTTCTCTCAAATGGCTGGAGCCTGTCAGGAGCTGACCCTTCAGAACCAGCTCAGAGGCTCAGCCACACACAGCAGCACAGAGCCTCGGGAGCTCTGCACTGTTAGTTCTTTGGGCTCTTCCTGACTTCGCACTTCACAGCTTTGGACGGAATTTTTTCATTGTTTCATATCACAAAAGGTCTGTGAAATGATAAGTATAGATTCCCCAGTTCAGAAAACAGGAAATGTATTGGAAACTGTTAAGATGGTAGAAGTTTCACATCTGAGTTTCACAGGCATTAATCATTTTCTACTCACAATATACGGAGATCAGAATTGAGCATAGAAGCAATTTTTTTTCTTTTCAGTGTTGTCTTGGAGTAATATTACTTCCTTCTGCATTCATCCATTTCCCAAAAGGAAACCTCAAATCACTGGCCAAATTTAAATCAATGTCAAATGTTTCAAAGCTGAAGATTGATTTTCTGTTTAAAAAATGACCTCCAAACTGTCTTTCATAGCAGAGCCCACAATGTGACTATCTGTTAGCTCATTCTCACCCTTCAAAAGCCTTTTCTAATGTGATAATGTATTTCAGACTGTTAGAAAATTGAGTGCTATAGAGTTTCATATTTACGCTCTGAATATTGAAAGAGGGCCATCAAAGAAAGAGAAACCAAATTAGGAGACTGCAGTAAAAGGATAAGGCTTGAATCTTTTACTTGTTCAGTAAAACATAGAAAATATATTAATTGACAAAAGAACTTGCATGACTTACAAATCAATAATTCAAAAATAAAGTGCAGGGAACTTTAAATAAACATTATTTAGCATTCATAATGGCAAGGAAGAATATTGACAAAATAGTCCAAACAAGCATAACCATGTTTTTATATAGTAAAATCTGAATTTCAGAAAATACACACCTCTGTCACTTGCTGCTAAAAAAAATATCAGCTTTCACACTGTACTCTCTGCCAGCAAACAGCATAGACAAGGCATGGGTCTTGTACTACTGTTCCCCACTTCAGTGGGGATAACACCATAAATCTGTCAGCAGGACAGCATTTCACCAACTCTGGAACATAAAGTATTCCTAGCCCCTGATCACAGTAAGTTCCACTGAACATTGTTGAATGGAAAACCCATCTCTATTTATTATAGAATCATTATATACAACCATTTAATATATATATATATAACATACATTATACATATGATGGTTGTGTGTATATTTATATTACATTCTATACAATGATTCCACCTTCATTTGGTGTGATGGAAGGAATTTGAGTTGTGGCACCTGTGGGAACATCTCTGCTCTGTCATCTCTCTGCCATCCATGCTCTTCATTACAGTGTGTCAACATACACCAATAGCTACCACAGTGTGCTTTAAATTCTGTACACCACACACCAATCACTGCTGGAATTATGCTACTCCTTTCTTTATCATTCACTTCTCAAAAGATTTATTTCTCTAGCAAGAGCTAGAGGTCTTAGGGATCTACAAGATAGAACAATTTATCATTTTACACATAGTGAGACAACTCTGCTGTTATAACAGAAAAAGCACTAATCCTTTAATAAAGCTGATATGTTTGCAATGATTTATCATAAGTAGACCTTAGGGGAGAGACTTACTAAGGATCTGAAGAAAGCAAATAAAGAAAAAGATATCTTTAGACGGTTCCCCCTCACACATCCAATTTTCTCTCCTCTGTGACAAGCTGGCAGCATTGGCTTAGCGTGAAAACAGCATCAAGCTCGGGGACACAAGAACACAAATATGGTTAAATTCACTTCTACAGATCCCTGTGTATCACAAGAGCCACACCTTAGCCCTACATGGTCTGCCCTGTTTCATCTTGTATTTTATAGGCCTACAATTCATAGATCCATTTTAGCATCTCTAGACATGGACTGCAGTCATCATACAGCCCACAACAATGCTGATTGAGGATGACATCATCCTCATTCACACGCTGCAACATAACAATGTTTTCCAGTTTAGCAACAAGGGAGACACTCCCACAGCAGCCTGAAATACAAATTGGCAGACATTAGCCTGCAGTTTCAGCACCCAAGGTGCAAATGTTAGACAAAAATCAGCCTTTGAATAAGTTAAAGAAAAAGTTTCTTACGCTTACAAGAAACATCTGCTCAAAGGCTTCTTGACCACAAAAGTACAAGAAAGGTGCTCTTACACAATCAGCAAATTCTTTATCACATTATCCTGACACTTGCAGCTATGAATCCATTTGTTCAGCTCCACTGGCAACGCTCGTGTGCTTCGATGAGTGTTGGTAGACCTCTAATATTTTAATGACTATGTCATATACTTCTACCCTGAAAAGAATAAGTGACTGTCAGAAATATTCACAGTTGACCTACAGTATCACTGAGACTACTGCAACCAATAGTGCTAGTAACAGTTTGCAAAGATCTGATAAATGAACCAGAGACGCCAGCAGCTACAAAACATTTCACAAAAACATGCTTTCCTCCCCACAGCTTAGTACTTGGGGCTCAGTGGGGTACCACTGATTTGAAAATATTTTTGTAAATGAAAACAGGAGAACATCAGCAGTTTCAAACAGATGTGAGTCCTCAGAAGCTTCTCTAACTAGAATTGACCCAATTTATAGCAATTCCTTTAAAAGACTGGATTGGCTCCAAACCCTCTGTGTCACACTGTTTTTATCCATTGTAGGGGATGTAAATAGAGTCACTATCCTCATCAGTAAAGAGATGAGACTCCAGTATCCTGCTATAGGAATATTTTTGTATATACTGTTCACCTGTAGAAAAATACAGCATGTGGCCACAAAGCCTAGAAAAATAATGTCTTAAATATTGACCCTAAATTGAACACACTGAATACCCAAAAGAAGAGACAAAACTGAAGTGCATCAGACTTTACACACACTAGCTTTAGTTTTTACTTAAAAGAACAAAGCATGAGAATAGCCTACCGAAAAGTAATTTTCCAGCATGTATTTGAACTCACAGGACCAGGATAATGTACCTTCTGAATGGTAAGTCCAGCATTACTGATGAAACCCTGTAGTATTCAACAGTTTATTGAGTAATCATACACTGCCTCTGAGCTGCAGAGACCAGACTGACAATCGCATCGTGGCTTTTAATGTCATTTAAAATAACTCCAAAATCCAACAGATAACTGCCCTAACCATGACTATTTGCCTCCATCACTTTAATCATAGCAGAAGCAGAATTCCAAGTTTGGAACAATATCACAGTTAGTCCTGTCCTCATCCATCTTGGTCAACTCCCAAAAACCAACACCTAAAAGCAATTTGCTCTGGCATTTGTGTATTGCTTTTTTTTTTTTTCCTTTTCTTTTAAACTAAAAAAAAAAGAAAAAGGATTCTGTGTTGCTTAAGAGCTAAACTTGAGAAATGTTCTGAAACAAAAGTCCTCAGTCAGAGGCTAGAGCAGTGGGATATTAAATTCATTTAGCAGGGCTCCATTTTATTTTTCATTGCTTTAATCTTGTATTTTTTAATGGTACATTCTTAACCAAACAAAAAGGCATAAAGTAATACCCTGAAATACATGTTGGCTGCAAAGCTAACTGGTTTTCAAATATTCAAAAGAAACAAACACGATAATTTCTTATTATGTCATCAAAATGTACATCACTGCCACCCAAACCAAAACGTGACTGGGAACTGAACCACACGCTATTTTTTTAAATCATATTATCTTAGGCTGAAAATTACGAAGTTTATTCTTCGTGCTTCTGACTCTCTCAGACATTCCATACCCTTCATGCTACAGAAAAATTTTTTGTAGCCAGAGAGTAGTATATTTGCCTGCTGACCACAATTAAGGAAAAAATAAATGTACTCAGTTGAGTCAAAGGCATTTATAAATACAAAGGTATGGAAAAGTTACAACACACCTAATAAGCAGGACAATAAATCTCTCAGAAAAAAGTTTAATGCGAAGTGTTAGTAGAAACAAGAATGAAGGAGAGGACAATTGACATACCAAATAGAAAGAAAAGGAGAATAAACTGGGATTCAGAGTTGGCTATTGATGCAGGACACAAATATGAAACTTCTTCCCAGTTTTTTATGCTCCTTTGATTGCTCAAAGGAAGAAAGATCTTTCTCCAGGAAATTTCCCCCCAGTCCCATCACCTTGAAGATATGCACACGTAGTACAAAATTTGTCTCAAGTCTATAGTGTAAATGAGTTCAAGCCCTGCATAACAGGATTTTCTCTGTGGCCCAGTGAAGTAAACGTAGATATTTCTATTGACTTTTATGGACTTTATATCAGAATGTTTCAGTTCCGGGACAGATCTGCTGGTGACACAATTCAGAACCATAATTAAGACACAGACTCATTTGGTCTCATCCCCGTCAAAACTAGAGTCTGCTTCAATCAAACCTTCATCTCACCTTGAGATTACAGCTCAAATTAACTGAGTTGCCTCTGAATTACTCTCTTTCTTGACAAAGATTACAAGCTCCCAGTATCACTTGCACAACTGCTCTGCTGTCTAGAGGCAGCACTTCATATTTCATAGCTCATGTAGGATTCACATGTTCAGAAACAGGGATTACTGTGCAGGTGACATAAACATGTATTGCCACGGAAAATGTTTCATGCTGTTCTCCAGAGGCATATTTTTGTCTAACTAATGTTTTACAATTTAATGCATTCAGTAGATGCTCTTGAATCTAGTTCTCTGTTATAAGGAAAGATAAACTGCAAGCTAAAGGGTGGATGAGAAAGAGCATAAAAAAAAAAGAAAAGGAGCAAGAATGCTGGAAAAGGAACTTACTACAAAATATATGTGGTGGACAGAATGCATAAGCATTCAAACTGAAGGTAATGAATTTCAATTAACACAGTCTGCAAGGGGAAAATTTCACAAACAAAAACTCCTAACAAAAAAAACCCCTTTGAAGTAGCATGTGGCAGGATAATATAACAAATTCTGCACACAAATTACCAATAACAGTGTAAAATGTTTATTTATCATGGATTTAACTGACAAGATTACATACTGCAGAATACTCAGTCATACCAGGACCTCCCACTAATATGGAAACAGATTTAAAAGAATTCTGCAGTAGAAGTAGCAAAATGAAATCACCTACCGTTAGTGTTGCATTGCTGAAACTATCTGAAGAGTCAACGCTCTGGAAACATTTTTGTATCAATAATTGAGAGCTGATACCGTTTCAGGCAGTGATACACCAGGGAAAGACAGGCTGCAGCAGCAGCTCCTTCCCACTTAGCCCATCCCCAGCACTTTTTAGATCTCCTTCTTAACCCTTTCTAGGTATTTTCTCGCTGTGTTTTGGGTGAAAAGACAAAGGCATGGTACATGCTATAAGAAAAGAATGCATTATTTCCCACTTTACTCAAAATGTCAAAAGAGCCGTGGGAAGAAAGTCAGTAGGATTTAGTCATAACAATAAGCTAAAAAGAAGTAAAATCTAAAAACAGAAAATGACTCAGAGACTGAAAGAGATATGAAGAGATATGAGCTGCTGTAACCAGGACAATGGTTTCTCCAAATGTAGAATTAAGAGGTCAAGATCACAATAACATAAGACACTTGCATAGAAGTAAGCTAAAGGAGAAGTTAATAACTTGCTATAAGAAAAAAAGGTTACAATTCTCTTCCAGCCTTGGACCAATGAGATTTGAGCTTTGAAATCAAACCTATTTGGTTTCAGCAAGGCCAGCATTACAGTCTTATAGACCAATTTTTAAACCAAATGAAATCTTAAGTGAACTGATGGAAAAAGAAAATTTACTTCCTTTACTGGAATAACTTTTTCTGTAGTATTCTAAAACCATTCATTTTCCTTAAATGAGGTTGTATTCTTTTGGAATGTCAATTATAATCCATAAGAAATTGTTTTCTGACATCACTTCACAAGATGACTTTTCTTTGTCATATTATTCTTTTACTTTAAGGAAAGATTGGTCTGATCTGACAGCTCAGTACATTTTAATGGACTGTGGACCACAAAGGCTATCTGACAATAAAAGGTTTGAAAAATTCTTTTGTTCAAATGGGTTATTTCCCTCCACAGAAAAAATAAGCAAACAAACAAAAGCCGAGAAAAAAATCAGCGCTGAAGAAAACTGGAGAAATGGACTGCACTCCATTCTTTCCCATCAGTTTTACAGCAGTCAGGCCCATCGGATGTGCCAGACAAGCCACACCTATCCTACAAAGGTGAAGTAGTGGGGAAAGGCAGATTCTAGTGAGGTGGAGGAGGATATATTCACATAAAGTGGTGGTAGTCCTACCAGCTGAAATGCCAGCCTTTGGAAATCATGCACGGGTAGAATGCAGCTGGGAGGAGAATGTATGTACATTTACAATGTATGTAAAAGACATTTCCTCTTACTTCCTACCCTCTTAGTTTACAAATTATAAGAGTAGATATTCTCTCTGAACCACAGAGAACGTCTTGCTTGCCTATTCAAGTGAGATAGAAAATCAAACAAATGTGCAGATTTGTCCCATAAGTACAAAGAAATAAGGCTTAGAAAATTCAATAGCTCTGTAAGTTTGTTGCAATTTGCCCCAGTTCACAACAAGTATAGTTCTCCCAGTCACACAAAAAAACCAAACCAAACAAAACAAAAACAACAAAACAAACAAAAAAACCCCAAAACAAAACACAAAAAAAACCCCAAACCCCCTAACAAACCAAACGAAACAAAAAAACACACGCAAAGGATTAAGGCATCCTCTTTGATTGTGATTGGACAGGTACGTTTCCAAAATTGAAGAAATTACTTCAAGGACTTTGAAACAGTGGGAAATAGGGGGAAACTCAGTCCAACTAACTGAGAAAAAATTTCCTGTGGAAGAAGAGAACTGGGAGTGAAATCCGGACATCTCTCCTTAAGTCTCTTCCCATAGACAATTTTTTCTGTGCTCCTCATACTGTCTTGGTTCAAGGTTTCTTACATCTAGCTGTTGCAGAGAGTCAGCTTCAACTGGACCATTAATCTCTTCTCCTCAAACAGCTGGAACTGCATTATGAGTGCATGTCCCATGACTGAGAGGTATTTCTTCTTTATCAACGAAACTAAATGGTCTGCTCACTGCATCAGGTTCCCAAACACCTCCTCACAAGAATATATCTTCTTTTTTACTTCCATTTCTCATAAATTTATTTCATTTTTCTCATAGATTATCAAAGACTTGCTCCCTATATGTGTTTGTATTCCTGAGTGTTGCTTTTGGCAAAAAAAGGCCACGATGTCCTTTCATTTTCTCTTCATACCTAGAGGCAACAGAGGGAAGTAATACATAGGCTTTTTTAATCGACTGCTTGGGGTCATTAACTGCATGATTTCTCAACTGGTGTCCAGAATTTCAAATCTAGTTCTGTGTTGTTCCCTTACTGCACTTGCAGATGCTGCTCTGGGTCAGCATCTGTCGTGGTTTGAGCTGAGTTGTCAAGTAAGCACCACCCAGCCACTTGCTCAGTCCCCATCACCTCACTCTCCTGGGACAGGGGAGAGAATCAGAAGGGTTAAAGTAAGAAAAGTCATGGGTTGAGATAAAGACAGTTTAACAGGGAAAGCAAAAGCTGCATGCATAAGCAAAGTGAAACAATAATTTGTTAACCACCTCCCATGGACAGGCAGGTGTTCAGCCATCTCCAGGAGACCAGGGCTCCATCAGGAGTAACAGTTAACTGGGAAGACAAATTACATCCCTCCAAACATCCCCCCTTCCTCCTTCTTCACTCCTCTTTACATGCTGAGCATGATGTCCCATGGTACGGAATATCCCTGTGGCTGGTTGGGATCCCCTGTCCCAGCTGTGTCCCCTCCCAGTTTCCCATGCAGCCACAGTCTCCTCTCCACCATGGCAGTCCAAGAGGCACGAAAGGCCTTGGCTCTGTGTAAGCACTGCTCAAAACTAAGTGTCAGTGTAAGCACTAACAAAAACACCTCTATTAACAACACTGTCTTCTGCACAACTCCAAAACATAGCCCCAAACTAGATACTGTGAAGAAAATTAGTTCTATACCAGCACAACATCCTACAAGATTCCCAACTCTATGAGTGCCTTTGCAACAGTTTCATTTGATACAGTACTGATTCCTGTACCTCCATGCTTTATTTTATTGAATATCTCCTTTCCATCCTCAGAGACATTATTTTCAGTAAATGCTTCCATTTTTAAAATGGCACAAAATCTACTAAACTCATCTTCTCACATTATTCTCGTTTATTTTTAAGCAGAAAACCCCTTTTATTCAAATAAATGCATAATCGTTAATGCTCACTAATAATTTATAGTCTTTCAAAGACTTCAGGTTCACATAAAGATAAAAAGTTAGCATAATATGATACCCCTCTAAAAATCCCCATGAAATAAAATGTAATTAAAAGTGTGGTTTTTCCTGGGTGAATAAATTGCACATATTTGAGATTTCTTTCATCAATAATTCATATGAAGTGTTTTTGCATGTTTTTTCCACCCCCCACACCACCAAGATAAGCTTGGAAGGATAAAGCAATATAACAAATTCATAGAAACTTCATGTTCAATGAACACTAAACACTTGACAACCACCCACAAAAGCAAAGAAAGTACTGCCTTCCATCACATAGCTCTATTCTATATTTTTCAAAAAAGATCACTCTGAGCGAGTAAATAGGAGCGATTTCCCCATCAAATTTCACAGTCTTCTGCCCTGTCAATCCACTCACTTTTTGTGTTCATAATCAGTATCAAGATCTTTGCCTCTTCACCTGCAAGAATTCAGTATTAGGCATCTGATTTCATTTTCTCATGCTATACTCCAGTGCTTCCACTGCACCCTATAGGGATATTACCGTGCTGGTTTTCAAGTGCTAAAAATAAAACAAACACATGTCAAACCACGGACAAAGTTGAAAGGAAACATACTTTAATGTAACTAAAGAAGAATATATTTAGCATTTTGCTACTAAGCAAGGATGAAAATAAACTTGTCAACACACTGTGTCTAACTGAAACCCACACCCTACTCAATTCTTTGTGCAGTATTTATTCTATACGAAAAGTGGATTTAGTCTTTCTTTCTTTCTTTCTTTCTTCTGAGGAGTGACTGTCGGTACTCTGTTACTACTGCTGTCCAGAAAGGGCTTCTGAACTGCACCATAAAGCACCTCCATCCTTTTAGGCAGTCAGTTTTTCTATCAGTCACCAGTCATGCAGCCATCTGAGTGAGATGCTTTTGGGCAGTGGTGCATATCAGACTTCCATCTGGAATCCTTCCAAAACCAAACACAAGCATACAGTGGGAACTGGCAAGACACTCACTCCACAGAAAGTGAAAAGTGATTCCTAAACCAGAATGTTGTTCTCTTTTGTCTTTCTTTCATTATTATTGTTAATTTGGACTCTCCCTAAAGCAGTACTGTTCCTATGTCCCTAGAAATGAAGGCTCATCCAAAAACCATGGGATTACATTTTTAAATATTGCCTTTGAAACAATGTAGATCTATATTTTTAATATTTTAAACTATCTGTCCTTTTATTTTTAACATCAGGGAAACAAGTACTATAACCGTATACACTGATCTTCATTTTGGAGGTCCTGTATTCTAATTAAACCTGATACTGAAGGCAAGAACCATTATGTCTTCTTTATTTAGCCCTCTGAAACACAAAGCCAAAAATTTGTTCTAACATCTTAGAGCTTGATTCCTGGCATATGGAATTCAAGGCAGAGCAAAAATATTGATAAATGAGTATAAATTAATGTGGTAGCATTGTGAAACTATACTGTATATGAACATTTAAGAGAGAAGGTAAGGAAGAAAACTGGAAAATGCTCTTAGCAAAAGTTATTACTTTCACCCCTACAGAACCTGTAGGTTCCTGCACCCACCACCATGAAGAAGAATGTTCAGTAGACCAAGGCACTATGGAACCTCCTGGTGTGAAAGAGCCTCTGGCTCCAACAGGGGTGTTCCCATGGAACAGGAAGATTTGCTCTAATACCCACCAGGTTCAGAGGTTGACTGCTTCAGTGTGTCACCTTTTATCTCCCATATCCATTCAATTGCAAATGATTCCCTTACCCCGTCAGTGTAGCAGACGTCAACAAACTCCATTCTAAACTTGAAATACACTAATACTTTAAATATTAATAATTAAAAGGTTCATTGGTTCCAGTAACCTTCCAAGGAAGCTCGTAATGTCTGTAAAAGGAGTAGTTGCAAAGGACCATTCTGGCAGGATCTTATGTAAGCATTACTGGAACCCTAAAGAGCTCCTCATGCTTCTTAAGGCCCACTTGACTTCTGGCAGTAGGATTCAAACGGCCCCAATTAACTTTCAGGTGTGCAGAAAATAAAAATGAATCTAAGGCTAAGTACTCTAAAGGGAAAAACAAAATCCAGCAATATCCTCCAATACGTACGCTGTGGTACCTGCAATGAAATTTCTTAACTTTGACACTTCGTATGCATCTTTCCAAATAAAATAAACTTCCTCTTTTAGGAAAATACAAACTATTCCTTCCCCGGAAGGAATCATTGTAGAGGCACCATGTCAATGACGCGCGATGGAAACACCTCATCAAAAAGTGAAAGACTGGCAAGCATTCACCTATGTCATCAGGGACGGATACAAAGCCTAACGGAAAAATTCAAGGTCTTCAGGATTTAGGATTGTCCAAAAGCCACAACACTTCGAGGCAGTAATAACACTCGGAATCTTCTGAAGATTTGCAGAAACATACAGAAGTGAGAAATAAGCATTGCTGGTTTCTACAAGATGTCTTTACACTGATAAAATCAGAGCACGAAAGTAAAAAAACATTAGTAACTCACATAGCAAAAAATTATCTTGCAACATGCTGCCATGTGCATTTTTTAAGATGGGAGCTTTGCAAAAGTAGAAGCAGGGTAGTTTGGAATGTGTGATCAATCTCTCCATTTCTGACATTAAGATTTCATTTCAATTTCTTATTTTCTTAGGATTTACACCTTTAAGTTAATGTGTTCTCATTTAGTATGAGACATGTAGAAATACACCTTAATATAACATTAAAACAGAGGGAAGAAGAAAAAAAATGAAAAAAAATCCCAGTACATTAGAAAACGTGGAAGTTCAGGAAATTACTCACTTGCCTTCTTTATTCTACAGAGATTTTTAAAATTTATAATAAATATCCACAGATGGAGATTCAAATCAAGAAATCATATTTCAGTCATCCTTGATGCTGACAATTCAGAGCAAGCACATTCAGCAGTCAGCATCAGTCTGCCACATTTCAGCTTCAGAAATATATTTATGGCTTTCATTATCAACATACAGTATTATAAACATCTTAGAAAAAATCCTAACTATACGAAAAAACTGCAAGATGGCTTAGTGTCCAACTGCTTGTTGACCCATTCACCTCCGAGTTCTTCGGACTTGTCCACAACTAAATCTACGGTGCCAACTTATCACTGTCAGCCTTGGAAGAACATGGGAACAAACATTTAGTTTGATTGCAAACCTGAGCCTCAGATTACTATCATAACGGCTACATTACTGGAATATTTACCTAATAATTGCTGACAGGCTCGATCTCCTGGCCTCTTTTAACACTCCCAAAGCGCTGGGCAGATCCCTTCGGAAGTATGTGGAATGTATCCAAACCATCAGAAATCTAGAATGGGGCGTTCTTCTAAAACAAACAAACAAACAAACAAAATTAGCAACCATTGTTCTAGACTTTCTTGTAAAATATTGCCAATACCTACAGGTAAAGACATATTCTTTCCTTACGAAAATCACATATTCTGAAACTTTGTAACATTTTTCTCCAGGGAATCTTGCTTCAGAAGTACTACTTTCGTATATTATCAGAGACATTATATTTACTCACCGTGTAGGAAAACCCCTGCCATAATAACTGCTTTCTGTCACTTTTTGTTCAAAGTACCATTGACACAAATCTTATTTCTATTAAAACCAACATCACAGCACTTAAAACAGGGGCAAAAGCTTCTACAGATCCCAAGTCATTGTATATTTTGAGATACTCTGCAGAATTTGGGGGACAACCAATTCTCACAGAGAAAAGTACTTCTACTCTTTCAAGCATGCAAAGAACCAGCAGGGTTTCTCTGAATATTGTTGAGATAGGTGCTAGCACCCCGGCACATAAAATTAATGAGGGATTTAGGCAGAAAAGTACACTGAATTGTGGGGTGGGTGGAATATGTGCATTTGGTTGGTTTAGAGGGGATTTGAGAAGGAATAAAATCTAATTTTGGTACTCAAAATGCAAATACATAAGAAAGGCACAAAAGCGATCACTACTGAGAGCTTAAGTCAGTTCCTCAGAGTTCAGCACTGAGTTCAAATTGCAGGATGAACTGCTTTTCCCTTCTGCTCACAGTTATGTGTGGTTTCAACAGCAGAAATTCAAAAAGACCTCATAGATAATGGGCTTCCAGCTAAGCACAGAAAGCACAGGAAGATATTTGACTTGCATCTCCAGAGGTTTAAGTTGTTCTACATTTCAGCCTCCACCGGGTACCACTGCCAAAGGACGAGCCCATTTTAACCGGCTCTGAAGAGACCCGGCCGTACATGCGACACGACCCGCACAGATGATGGGGCTTCGCATGCAAAAATTCAGGGGGAGGAGGGACGGGAAGAGAAAATTAATACCTTTAATCCTGAACCGCCTCCTGGCTCCCTGTTCCTCACACTGCGACACGCGCAGTCATCCTCCCTCCCTGCCTGCGCGAGGGCTGGCTCAGGCACCTTCCCGAGGGGCCGCTGCCCGCGGCTCCGCGCGGGCCCGCCCGCCCCGGGCACTTCCCCGCGCTCCCGCCCCGGAGCATCGCCCCGAGCCGCCGGCAGACCCCGCTCCGCCACCCCGCAGCCCCCCGGCCGGGCGGGGCTGCCCGTCCCCGCCGGCGATGCTGAATCACGGCGGGCCGGCGCTCCGCCGCCTCTCCTCGGGGGCGGCAGCAGAGGCGGGGGAGCGCCCGCCGCCCCTCACCCTGAGCTCACCTGTCGGGGCGCGGGGCGGGAGGTCCCGGAGCGCTCGGGGCTCCCGGGCGGCGCGTGCGGCGCCTCACGGCGGGCGATCCCGGGCGGGGCGATCCCGCGCGGCCGCATCCGCGGGGCACGGGCGGGAGGAGGAGCGGGAGGTTACGGCGGGGAGCCGGGACAAACCATTCCCGCGAGGGGGCACCGCCGGCGGACGGGCGGGCGGGGCCGGGGCGGACGGGCCCTCCCACACAGGTACGTGCGAGGAGACCGCCCGAGGGGCGGCGGGCGGCGGCCGCGGGCCGGGACCCGTCGGCGCGGCGGGCGGGGGCAGCGCTGCCGTCGGCCGCGTCCCCCCTGCGCCGGCGGTGGAGCGGCCCGCGCTGTCTCGCCGCCCGAGGACGCGAGCGGACCCAGCGGCCGCGCGGGCAGCGCCCGGCCCGGCCCGGCCCGTGAGGCGCGGGGCCCTCAGGGCCGGCAGCGGCCGCTCCCCTCGGCCCCTCCGAGCCGGCCGGCACCGGGGCCGGCCCCGGCTGCCGGGAAGCGCCCGGGGAGCTCCGCGGAGCGCTGCCGCGGGCCAGGCGCTCCCCGACCGAGGAGCCCCGCGGGCGCCCCGAGCGCGCTCGGCCCTGAGGCGCCGGAGCCTCCCCGAGCGCGGCGGGTGGAGCTGCCGGCGGGTCCCTGCGCTCAGCCCGGCCCCTGCCCGGCCCCCGCGGCCCTCCGACCTACGTGCCCTGCCGGACCGTGCTGTTCCTCTTCCCATTTGGACCCGCGGCCGAATGTTGTCCTCCCGTTTGCACAACCCGCTGTTTGCCACTCTGAAAGAGCCATTTCGGGCTTCTGACATACTTTGCATCCTCGCGTAAGGCGCGTGACCTAATCAGATAAAGGCATTAACGATTAAAAAAATAGAGAAACATTTGTCAAATAAAATTTTTTAAAAATTTATCAAAAGCATAAAAAACTTCGAAAAATTGTTAAGAATAAATAATAGAAGCCCAACTGAAATTTAGTCAATTATCTCAATAGGTTACGTAGTATCCTCTGTGTTTATCACGGTTAGGAGCCTGATTCACAAGTACGGAAGTCACTGTGGCAGCATTTGATTTAGGCTGAATTATGTTTGCCGTGGAACCAGCTGTACACTTTTATTGGCTTCTGGTTGCTAATGCTTGAGTTTTCTTCTGTTTTATCAATTAATTAATTTATTTGTACTATTACATTCTTACATCACACATTCCTCACTTTAAAATCAATTCCAGTCTAACCTTTTATGCACAATCTCTTGGCTAAAATAGGCCTTCCATGAGAATCTCTACAACTACCTTTCTAAGGCAGTTAGGAATTAATATATTCAGTAGGCTTAGTTTCAAGTTTCATTTTCTTGGTCAGAAAGAACTGGAACAGAAAGTTGACAATGTCAAATGATGTGAAGCAAGTTTGTTGAAAGTTCAGTTGCGCCCTGATCAGCATTAATTTTTTTATTCTACTTTACCATCGTGCAAGGTAAGCTGATATTTTAAAAGGAACAGATTGTGGGCTTCTTGCAAATACTAAAATGATTGTTAAGGACAGAAAGGCACATGAAAAACCCTTTAGGAAATCCTAGAGAGAAGTCAGACTATTTCTCATGTGTGGTATCAATTTATAACTTATAAAATAGAAGAATTTACTTTTTACAGAAATGGTATTTTTCATTGGGTTTGATTACAGTTTACATCATGTTTTTTACTGATATGCAGAAATTATCATTTATTTACAGCTTAAACCTTTGTTAGGCTTGTCAAAAAAAAAGCAAAGGTATAATTTCTGCTCACAAACATGATAGAAACTCCCGTGCTTGTTTGTGTAGATAAGTGTTTGGAGTAACAGATCTAAATTTTAATGATAGAAATCCCGTGCTAAAGCAATGGGATCTAAGCTCATCCCCATGTAAGCATTCATTGTTTTTCTCACAGCTGTGAAGAAGCTGTGCTACAGGATGCTCCTAGGAAAGGTTTGATTCTCTTTCCGTTAGTCACTTGGAACGCTGCCACTGACTGCAGATGAAGCCATTTACAAGGTTTACAGGCATTACATGTTATCTCTGGGGCAAAGTTTGCTTTGGGCCTGCAGCATATTCTGCCTGTGATCTGCATTCTGAATCACCCTGGAAGTAGATGGTACTCTTACCTCCATGTGGAAACATTAGAGCTAACAAAATGTGGTAAGAAACAAAAGCGGGGTATTAAATACACAGATGCGTAATTAGGATCATTAGAGTTTTGTTTTTAATATTAGGCTATTTTAAATATTGAACATTGATGCACTTGAGAACAGATGTGCCTAGATAATTACTGTAAATAGAACTAGTGATAAAAATAACTTTTGTATGCTGTGAAGATTATCTTATGAATTTCACAAATAAACAAACACAGGCAAAACAGAAAACCAGAGATCAGGAAGAATGTGCTTTCTCGGAAATCTACATATTTCTATGACTTTTCTTAGTTTTTTCCTATTTTTCCATCCAGGAATCGTGGGTTCCTGTATGAATTTAATTCTCACAGTAGAAGAATTGTAGGGGCAATTGGATCAATTCTATCTTTGAGAGAAAGCTTGATGATTTGAGCATAGTTCCTATTTCACCTTTCCTATTACTACTAACATACTTCCTGAATAATTATGAGCTCTGTAATGCTGTGTATATGTGATCCATCTCAAATCCAGTAAATACAATGTCTTCAAATTACAAAGAGGATAATTAAATTCTCTGAAGATCACTGGTCTTTGAACAAAGTCACAAAATAGGCTTTGAAATGCAAACCTAATTCTCCTGCTCAGTCAACCATCAGCTTGCAGAGTTGCAGTAGGATTCATAGTCTGATATGATCCAGAAAATTTGAAGTTGCATTTTACTTCTGCTGTTGAAACATGTTCCGTGTTTGTGCAACTGTTGGCACCAGCAAATGCCAAAAAGGGTTTCAAAACATTAAATGTAACAATCACGAAGTTCAAAAGCTTTGAAACAGAACCAGAAAGTAGCTGTATAATAGGAATAATAGCTATTCCCACTGTTTTCATCTGTTTGCACAACATTCATCTTAGAATATATTTACTAAGTAGATCATTATGCTTTTCTAAACAGGTGCATTTTCCCACTTACTATAAAGCCATGTCCAAACATAGTCTGTGCTGTCCTAAACCACCCATTTTCTAGTGTCAGACTAGAAAACATTACCAATGAAGAAACAAGTTCGGCTCAACTTCCCTCCCTATGCTGTATATTCCCTTGGGATTCTTGCTACAAGATTTCTCAGCCCCTACATAATTTTTGCTTCAAAAAGCAACACCTATTTCTTTTATAAGCCATCTGCTCAGTGTGTTAGCAAAATCCATGCAACAGCTTCCCAGCAGCACCAACACCTGCTAATAGGGGGTGGTGTTTCAGGCCGATACTGCCAGCCTGTCACAGCTTCTTATCTCCTCTCTCTCTAATCTTCAGAGTACTGTCTGGGATTATCTCCTGGAAATCAAATGCCCAGCAAGATGGCTTGTTATTTTTTTATGTATCAGCAAACATGTGCTTGATTGAGTTCATCACTGCTGTAAGCATCTTTTATTATGCAGATCAATGTGAATTTACAAGCTATAGCATTATGATATTGACATAGCATAGCATCTCATGTACAATAACTTTTTATAGTCCTCATCACTCCAAACATGCTCTGGGTGAAGCTCAGTACTGGTGTAAGCAGACACCATAACACCAAGGGTATCCACAGACTACAGGCAGTTACTCTCAACTTAACTTGGCCCCTTTGGTTCAGGCCATGGTTTTGAGCAGCTTTAAGACAGGAACATGTCTGTTTTTAACCACACAAAATATCATTTCAGAGCATCTTTATCTGTTTAGCAATCAAAGCTTGGAGGTTCTTTTTCAAATATCTTCAAGTTCCTGTCTGCTGTCTGCCCCTGTTTAAGAAAGGAAGACTCTCAGAACTTCAGCAGTTTGGAGAGGCATTTCTTTTTGTTGAGCAGCCATCAAGCCAGTAAAGACAAAAAGAAGTATTTCCACTGTATGAAGACTGCAAGATCAAATGAGACATAAGTTGAAGGAAAGTAGAAATTTATGTCTGGAGATGGTGGACAGATTCAAGCAAGAACCCATATCGTAAGGCAGCATCACAGTGATGAGGCAGATGCAAGGTCAGGCCAGGAGGTCAGTCAGCAGGCAAGGATAAGGTCCAGCAATTCCCGGGCAGATCCACAACAACGAGGCAGGACTAAATCTAAGCTGAGGAGCTACACGAGCCACAGCCACGTTGTGACCATACAGACAATCTGCACTCCTCTAGTGGAGCTCCAAGAGCTGAGAACTCAGGGCTGAACTGAAATAGAGCTTCTGAGCCCACGGGTTTGGGGAACTTCCAGCTGAGGCTCATCAGGGCCAGGAGATTTATTAGTACCCTCACTGCCCTGATATAACAGGCTTTGGAGGAACCTGGAATTTTATTTATTGATTTGATTTGATGTAGAACAGATTGTAGGATTTTTTTCTTTTGTGTTATCTTTCACAAGGAACTTTTGGACTGCATATCTCATACTAGCTTAACTAATATTTGTCTGGATAGGCATATGAGATTTAATTCGGAGTGTAGAAGGAACTTTTCTGTTCAGCAATAGAGTTTTGTTTACCCTTTCAATCAAATCTTGCTTGCTATTTACAACAGGAATTTCTGGTTCTAGAAAATATAAACAACATGGGGGTTAACTTGCAGGATAGCTAAGAATACCCTGACATAGGTAACATTTTCTACAGACTGGATATTATCTATTTGCTCTTTCCCTGTAACTTTTACAGACTGAAAATTTGTCTCTCTTGTGTAGCATTCACCAACAGGAACTATTAACAGAGACTATAAAATCAACTGAAATGTGTGGGGTGAGGACTTGTGGAATAGCACACTGTGAAATTATCTCACTGAGTGTATGTGAATTTCCATGCAAAAAATAGCTCATGTCTGGAAAGCTGTTTTATCCCCTTTTAAGATAATGAGTAGGATGCAAATGTAGAACAGATAGCCTGATATTAACCCTTATTTCTTTAAAGCACAGTGCTTCTGTTAAAAATAAAGAGTTTTTCAGCTGATGATCCAGAGCAGACAGTGGCAGATTATGGGTTTGCTACAATCCGAGTCCCATCCTATTCCTATGTCAGACTAAAAAAGTCTCCTTCAACACAGTTTGTAGAAGAGAAATGACACTTCACATTTTATAAAAAATGCACTGAAATCTGCAGCTCCAGGAAGATTTTACCATTCAGAGTTCCAACCACAGTTACACAGGATTTAAATTCACATTCAGTTTAATTGTTCTGCATTTTACCCTGTTTTGACTCATTTATATATTCTGGTTACTTTGTTCTCATTTGAAAGGCTATGTAAGACTTAAGATGACATGAATTTTGATTACATAAGCAAGAATTGCTTTAACTGCCTTTTCCTCTCTCAGGAAAATGAGGGGAAGAATGACATTCACAGGATTCAACCAAAACTTCCAAACAGCTTGATACTCATTTGTGAGATCCAGTTAGTCTAATAAAGTTACTACTTCAGACTTTTTTCATCATCTAATCACAGAACCACGGGTTTTACATATGAAATAATATGAGTTTTTTCATAACTAAATTTTAAGAGGTGTATTTTTATATCAAATACAAGTTATAGAGCTACAATATTAACGCAACCTAAATGGAGATTTTAATCTTAAATATTAGAGACATAAAATGGAGTTCAAAATTAGTTTGTTTTCATCTGTGACCAAATTCACCTGTCTATATATTTCCCACAGATAGCAATTATTTTATAGACAGCAGTGAAAGGGAGGGATATATAGGAAGAATATAATATTTTAAATCTGGAAAAGCAGTAATATACTAACATTATATTACTACTTTTAACAAAACATACAGCAGTAATAGTAATAGTTTTCTAAAGCAGCTAGTATTGAAACTCTGCCAGGAGAGGAGGCAAACTAGATAAACTTTTAATCTCATTTTAAAACATTATCTGGGGAGAAAAAAGTGATTCTGAAGTATCAGGGACACAGAACTGCCAGATTGTTTTTTTGTTTTCATTTTTTGTTATTTTTTCAGAATTCTGTATAAGATAGAACTTGCTGTTTCATATCAGTAAGAGCAAGATTTGAAATATTTATGAGCTAGCAAATATTTAACCCCTCTATTTGTTACGTCTAATGGCAACTCATTGCGAAGGCTACCATTTTCACTCTTATTTGAATTTCCCGAGTATTTTTAATTAGCTTTCTAATAGACTTTTCAGCCTTCTCAGTCACCTCAAAAGGCACAATAAAAACAGCATTATCAAAATAAAATGATAAGTGGAGTTTTGAGTTTTGTATAGTCAAAGTATTCTTTCTGATATTCTTCTTTTGTTTTATATAAATATTTAATCAATAAATATTTATATCACCACAGAAAGCAATACACAAAACAAGAAAAAAAGCTGCCACCAGAAAAACAGGTTTATTTTTGCCGTATATCACAAATTAAAACTGACTGTAAAGGCAAAAAGAATTCAAAAAGAAATGTGCAAGATAAGTCTGTGCAAAAACGTGTGCTGCTCATACAGGTGTGGTTACACAGGATCTCTGTCCCCACATGACCCAGCTTTTCCTCAAGGTCCCAGCTTTTTGAAGACCACGAGTTGTTCCACTGATGTTTGCAGGGGTTGTCCTGGGCAACCAGATAAAACAAAGAGATTTAAAGGGGCCTGCCCTGACTGTGCTATAGTCTCCAAAATGCCAAGGAAGGGAACTCTGCAGAGTGCCCTGCCCATAGAGGAACACAGCCCGGGGGAGGAGAATCCTGCACATTTTCAGCAAATCCTTTGATACAACTGCTTGTTGTAGCAAACAAACAAAAGACTACTACAATTGTACTTTACACAGACATTGGGTGTTTTGCTTTAGACTATGGATTGTAGGTTTTTTTTTACTATAATAGATAATATTAATATAATTTATGTTTTCTTATGATCTCATTGGATTTTTATGTCCAAGAAGTGATAGTGACAACATTATTGAGTGATTATGATTTATTATTTCAATTATGGTAGAAAACAGAGACCTCATTCAAAATTAGGCCCCCATTGTGATGCAGCTGTCCAAACATATATTAAAAGACTGCATCTGGACCAGAAGTCTGCAAATTACTCCACTCAGAGCCATCAGGGAAAAGACAGCACCACCCATGGAGCAGACACAGGCAGGGATGAACCCGGACTGTGCATGCGTCGTCCAGGTTGTAACAAAATCACAGGTTCTCCCAGTCATAAGCAACACCTTTTCTCTCCAAATGAGATAGGTTACCATCTCCTCCTATTTTCTTTCTTAAAAGACCATATTGCATATTTTCCTGTTGCATGAAGCAGGTTCTACAATTCCTCTATTACTATTTTATCTGTTCTTCTTTCTTCTGCACTTGCATGTGCTCCAATTCTCCCGGGTTCATTTTCCTCTCTCTACCATTTTCAAACCTCCTTCTCTTCTGTCTTGCAGTATTTCTTTCCTTTACCATGCTCTCCTATCCGTGGCAGGGTGAAGCTTCCCTCTCCAAGGGGTCCTGCTGCTCTGCCTGAACCTCCTCCAGCCTTTCTCCTCCCTCGTCCCTTGAGATCCCAGCTACCATTGGATTGCTGCTCTCCAACACCACTGGAACTTTCAGAAGTCTCTTGCTTCACCTGACTATCTAAGCCTGAGATTTGTGGATGAAAAAGCACTGCATAAATGGTAAGTATTGGTATTGATTATGTTATTAATATTTGCATGTTAAAGGATCAATATATAAACTATTTAGCTCCCCCTTCAAAAAGCCAGTGAATAGAAAAAAAATATCCTTCCCTCGTTCTCCATAGGGGAGGTGTTTTAAACTGAAGGAGAGCAATTGCAGCCTGGATTTAGCATTTCCAAGATATTACAGGAATAAATTATTTACCTAAGAGAACCATTTCTAACATGTCTTTTGTGCCCATTCAATATACCATGCCATGCTAACTTTGATGGAGTGGATATGGCTAATTATACTCTTGTCTCTTCAATAAATTGATGAAATTTTTATGAAAACCATGAAAGAGAGGGTGCAACAAAGGTATTTTCTTTGAGATAGTTTATGAGGAGTTACAGGCACAAAACCTGAAAACCTACCCAGGCCCAGTGTTGCAGGTGACATCCTGGTGTCACTGATGGCCAAACTTCATTTGAGTATGAAGAAACCAAGATTCCATTTGACACTTCACAAAAATAGTTTCTCCTCAGCAATGGCTTTTATGGCCTTTGCCTCTGCTTGTGTGTGCCAGGGGATCAGAAACCTGGTTTGTCTTTTCACTAATGACCAGGAAGGGCTCTGGCTGATTTAGACATGCCTGCATCTTTGTTCAACACTAGTAGTGAAAATAAGATCTAATGTACCAAATATTTGGAGGAGGCAGGGATGCTAAACACTGTGCTGCTGAATGCCATTGGTTTGTGAACTCCTCTTACAAAATAGCAATTCTGGTAGTAAATATGCAGTACAGTAAAGGGAAAGAGCAAGTAAATGGAAGAGAGTGGGAGAGAGAGTGAAGGTGGGCAAAAGGGATAGAAAAGGGGGGAAAGCAGAGTGTAAGACTAAAGGCATATTAAGTCTTTGGGGTACAGAAAAGGACATTTCTTGGGGAGGAATGGAAATATTTTTTTTAGCAATATAAAGAAGTAAAACTAGGAGGAACAAAAAAAATATGTTTAAATCACAGGATAACTTTTACTGTGATAAAGTAGACTGAAGGGAAGATTTTTGAGGGGAGATATCAAATGACAAAAAAGCAGCTATTTCAAGTGATCTACACATAAAATCCCATCACCTCTGAGTTAAAATGTTGCACCTGAGCATAACAAATGAGTGCAGATGTTATCTCTAGGGCAGTCAGATTTCTATACATCCTCTGTTAAAGACCCTGATTGATTGTTTTTACCTGAAATTATTCAGAAGAAATTACAGTATTGGAAATGAGAAATTCTTGAGGATAATTTTTATATGTATACATTTACTGGTCTTAATATATTACTTGGGAATGGATCTACTCTTTGCACAAAATGGAATGGAACTCTTTCTTGTAAATGTAATTATTAAAATCAGACTACTTAATACCAATTGCAAAATACCATGTGCAAAAACTGTATTTCACATGGTTACCATCTTTTAATATGGATTAAAACAATAAAAGTTTCACTGGAAGCTCTATATTTATTTCAACTATTATTAGAAAATTACCTCAGCATTTCAGATGTGAAACTGAGCTAAAAGAAAATCTGGCTTGGACTAAATGCAAATGGAAGTCAAAGTTCTCTGTTTCATGAGATTAAAAAAATGCTTGAAAACATTCAACTTCCCTTTCTTTGTGAATCAGTCATGCATCTATCAAATATGCAGAATATCTACCCATATCAAAGCACATTCTGCCAATGGCTTCCCAGACTGTGGAGCTGAGAGGAAAAAGCTTTTACATTGACATTTACATTACAACTACTTGAAATAATCACTTCTTTATGCTAATGAGGATTAATATGTTCTACTTGGCTAGCACCATAGATATTTCTTTTAGCTTTGTCAGTCAAACATAAGCCAAAAGCAATCTAAAAATAGTAAATAAACTTTATAGACTGGTTTATTGGCTGCTTTTTTCATATGCAAAGTGGCTTTTACTGTTTTCAATACTGTTTTTCAATAGATTCACACCTATGAATATGATACTATAATTTTTTTTTATTATTTCTCCTAATGAAAGGTTACTGGTCTAAATGTTCTTTTTGAGATTTAGCTTTCTGGTTTAAAAGTGTGAGGAAAAGGCACTGCAGACACATGTGATTAACGAACATCTACTGAAACTCTCCGAGCCTGGAATGACTCCTCATTCATGGCACTAGCAGTAAAAGAAATCAAAAAAAGACACTGAGAAGAAATTGAAGCATTGAAAGGCTCGAACTCTGGAAATACCAGAAACTACTGGAAAGGAGGCAAGAACTTCAGTGTACATCTGAAAGCAGTAAGTGTTTATTAAAAGCAAGTCTATCAGAAGGAGGTTTCCCTCTGGAAAATAGCAAGCGGTGATGCATTCGGTGTATTTAACAACTCTCAAAAACACAAGAGAAGGAGGATATTCATGAGGCTGTTACAAAAAAATGAGGGGTATTGCAGTCTAAATAAAAATGAAGCATATAAATGTTATATGCTTTGATCCTGAAGGTTTAAAACTATCTTGTACGTTATAAGATTGGGGTGACAATTTTATCTGCTAGAGGTGTACGACAAAGCATGACATTAACCTGCCTCAGGGGGAGATCTGGTGAAGATTTGTAGATTAAAAAAATACTAAAAACACCCTTAAAACTTTAAATAGCCACTGGTTTTCAACAGAAAGTGGAGCAAATAATACAGAAATAGACTCCTGGGAGAAGCAGACTCTAGATGAGGCAATTTAGAAGCTGCCAAGATACTAGTACTTCAATAAGTGTTGGACTGGACAGTGCTCTGAAACCTTAGATATTGCCAAGAGCTCAAAATACCGTAAGACAGAGATGTTAGAGGCAGAAAAGCACACAGATCTTGAAATCATAATCAAGGAATAACAACACAACTAAAGTAGATGGAGGATGCTGAAAAGCAAAAGCTTGTATTACTTTGACTGTAAGTGCCAGAGGTCTGAACCATGAACAAAGTGCATGTTGCTGCCTTGGATGACTGTTTTCTTTGGAATAGAAGACACTTGCAGCAAAAGATGAGAGCAAATGGGACATACTACCTTCAGTTAGGCATATGTGCCCAACTCCCAGTTTCTAGAACTGTGCTAAGAGAAAATCAACAGGCTGTAGAAAGACAAGTGGGTAAAATTAAAGGTTTATGAAAGTGAATTTTTTTCTGTTTTAAAAATATGCTCCTAGAAACAAATAATAAACTAGGAAAACCATCTTAGATTGTTTTCCTATTTTTAGATGGCACTACTAAAGATACTACAGCAGAAGAGCTGATTACACATTAAGAACCTTTTTAGCTAGACTTCTTTACCCAATACTGTGATATGTGACAGTGGGACACAATTTACAGGACATGCATTTGAGCAGAATACAATAAAGCTTAGATTTAGATATGTGACTACTAGTTCCTCATCATTACTCACTTATTGGGTGCAGAATATGTACAAAACTTGGTGAACTCTTTGTGTGAACTCTCCTAGTTAGAATTAAAATGACCTTCAGTTAACCTAGCTTATTTCACTTCCAAAGTGAGGTAGGCTACATTGAATTAAGGTCATTTTTAATTCTGAAGAAAAATAGATACTGAGGCATTTAACATAGCTTAGTCTACTTTAAATTAACAGCTGTAATTAACTTGGAGATCTCTGTAGAAAGACATAAGAAGATAAATTAAAAAACACCACTACTTTTGTTTTTAATCTTCTTTATTCCATAGAAGGTAAGTGATTCAGAGTCTCAATATACGTAAGAACAAACAATCATCAGTAAAATATTGGTCACCTCTCAATTATGGTAAGCATGCAGATAATTAAGTCAACTCCCCTGAAACTGGTTTACTATACAGGTTTTTTAAGAGCTATGCATTTTAAAATAACTTTGACTAGATAAGAAGTCAAATTTCTATTCAAATCTCTGTGACTAAATGAGAATCTAATGTCAGACAACTATATCATCAATTTTGATTTATGTTTCATTCCTTCTATAGTTCACATGCAGCAAAACAAATATATTGCTAAACTACTAAAAATACAAGACAAAATATGCATTTGTTTGTTTGTTTGTTTTCCTCTACTCAATGTGTACAAAATCAATTTTTCAGAAGTGCAGCAAATCAAGATAATGTAAAATATCTTGCTTTTCTTAGGCTGAGCAATCTATCATGGACTTAAAAAACCTGGAACACCTGTGTAGAACAGCAAAGAACTTACAGAATCATAGAATTATTTAGGTCAGAAAAAGACCTTTAAGATCATTGACTTCTCTTGATGCAAATAAGGAAATTTTTTAAATGAGCCTGATGCCAGCCAGATACCCACAAAATGATCACAAAGCCAGTTGCAGAGACAGGTCAGTATGAATTTTCTGTAACAGTAATTAGGAATTTCTTGTGAATCACAAATTTGCAGGCAGTATCTTCTACAAATATGGAATAATCTGCAGAACAGTTACAAGCAACTGACCAAAGTGCTGCCTGGCTGATATGAAGAGACTACACCCACTGAGCCCAATGATCGTGGGAGATAAAGGCCGAGAACTGAGCAGCTGCACTTGCCCACTAAGGACGTCTGTAGTTTATCTCTGAAAAAAACACGTCTACTCAGCAGGACGTTGATCATAAGACAGCACCTGCCACTTCCTATGACTGAATATGTAGTCACTATCCATAGAAAATTTGGTAAAATGCTCTCTTGTCAAGGGGCAATACTGATGGCAAAAGCATAGTACCAATTTCTTTAAATAAGTTTAAAACATCAGGAAAAAAACCCCACCTTGCAACTTTAGGGCTCTTGAGGGGTTTGTGGTGAACTGTAGTTAAAAATCAATAAGGAAATATATAAATCCCTTGCTTTTATATTTACATGGGGTGTTTTTGATCACTGGCTACCTTGGGAAACATTTGGGAAACATGCCATGCCAAGACGGAAGGGTGGCAGTAGTGAAGTGTTGGCTGCTGGTGTAAACTTTCTTTGGAGCTTTTTACTCTAAGTGTACCTCGCCATACTGAAGGAAGCCCAAGTTGCCCTTAATTAAGACTCCCTCCTTTGAACCAAAATGTCCCTCAAAATTATGGTGTTTGGAACACTTTCCTGAGGCTCCAGATTCCATTTGGATTCCCAGTTGAAGGGCATTGAAGAACATTTTTCAGATCTGGCAGAGAAAGTTCTTGGCCAAGCTGCTTTAATTTCATCTTGGATTCAGGGGCTGACAATCTCAGATATTGTGGAAAAGCCATGTAAGACCTTTTACTCCTCTCTGAGCGGGTGGGGCCTCAACAGGACTGAATTTGGCATCAATGGATTTGGCCTTACCTGCCCAAGGCTGTGGTTTATTGCTGTCTGTGTAGCTGGTGTGAGGAGCAGGGGAAATCGCTGTACTCCTGCTTTCATCCTTTCCCTTAGCACGCCTACACGACATAATTGATATATTCTTGGCAGATCTGAAATTATGCTGCAGTGATGAATATTCCTGTTTCTGGGTCAGAAGCTGTAAAATTTGGAAAATATCTTCCATGTTCACAAAGAGATACATATGCTTCTTGGCACGTTAGCAACCTGCTAGAAAAACATCCCACGCTGGCAGAGCAGGGGTTAGCTGAGAGCGGGAAATGTGCCAGGAGCCTGGAACAACCTGAAAGGAAAACAAAGAGTTAAGTGCCAAATATATCAGTCTGTTTAGGAACAGAGAAGGAGGCTGCTAGGGGTATTCAAAAATGCAGGAATGTGGGATTTGGGGAAGAGCAGTCTAATGGTATTCAAACCCTGCAGTTTACGGGCACTGCTGCAATGGTAAGGCAGGCTGGCCATAAAAAGAGAATTACAACTAAGGCAGGTACATATTCATAACCCGAGCAGAGCCTACGCCCTCAGGGTAAGAATTATTAGTACAGATGGGCAAACCCATCAATCTGTGTATGCCAATCCCTTGCAATGCAGGCACACCTTAAATGCCAGAGAAGAAAAAGAAGATGCATAATCATTTAAATTTAGTGACTTGTTTCAAATGTGTATTGAAAACAACTGCTGTAGTTGCTACAGAAATGCTGCTATCTCATCTAGAAATCAGAATTATTATGGAGTGAAATGATATGTGGCTCCAAAAGTCATTACCATAGGAACAGGTGATTTCTATTAAAAGCACGTGAGAATCTTTGATCTAGCAGAAATTTATCTTTTCTGTCCTGAAATGATCCTCTCATTTTTAGTTCTAAGTCTATGTAGAGTAAAATTTGTGAGTTTCATGAGGGAACTATACATCTGCTACAGAGCTTTCAGCTTTATCAGAGAAAAAGACTGGTCTTACTAGGATATTCCTAATTGATATTGTTGATTCCCAACAAATATATAGAAAAGTGGATGAAAACCTGCTGAGAGTCACTGAAGCTCCATCATTAAATGCACAGAGTTGTAAAACTGCTGAGCTGAGTATATTTTTTAAAATCTCATACAGATCAGCAAAACAAATGGAATTTGAATTTTTTTAGATTGCACTCTCAGTGAAATATTTTAACATACCCAAAGAAAACATTTTTCGTATTTGCATGATTTGATTTTTTAATCAATTGTCTTGAAAGAAAGAAGACAAACTACTTTTGTATGAGCAGTGATACGAGACATTTCAGCATAAAAGGATTTTATATAAGAAAATTAAGGCAACTGAAGATTAGGGCTAGAATAAGAGTTGACAGTCTGAATGCTAATTATATATACATAACATCTATAACCTATACTACATTAGTATGCTCTGCAATCAATGAGTATTAACTTGTTAATATAGCATATGTGTAAGTGGTGTGAATGAGAATACAAATGTCCAGCCCTAATTCCTTGTTTTGGTTATCTTTGCTGAGATGTGTAATGCCAGGACCGTGGAAATGGTTCATTTATTGTTTCACAGCACAGTTGACTTATATTTGTTATGTTTCTGATTAGGAGGGTGCTTGGGTATAAGCATTTATGCAAATCCATCAGTGCTCCATGTGCATTCAGAGCACGTGCTTACTTAAGAACCAGTGTCATTGCTTTGGTGCACATATATATATGTGGTGCTGGATGTGTATATGTAGGATTTTGCTGGAGTACATGCAATGACCAACTGATCCGTGTCCACTAAATCCCAAAGGGCAGTAATGACTATTGGACCTTGGGGGATCCCCACATGTGCAGCCTCTGCAGCATAATTGCCTAGCGAAGGGATGAGCTGTAAAGACAAGAATATGCTAAAGAGGCTGCAGCACATCTCATTTGTTAGTGATGCTGCTGCTGTCTTCTCAAGGATATCAAAATGCCTGTCAGCACCTGGATGAAAATCAGCTGACTCAGACTCAATCTGGCCAAAACGAAAATGATGATGGCTGGAGCGGGGAAAATGTTTAAAACTGGGATAAGATCTTCACCTATCTGAGATAGCATCTTCAGATATTTATTTAAACTCTACAGCATCTCAGATTTCTGTTTTTTGTCATTGTATGAGTGATCAAGATGACAGATGACAAAAGCACCCTCTCCTTTTCCCATGCTTAACTTCTCCTCCTGGTACAGATCTGGCCATTGCAAACTACATGCCTTTGCTTGGCAGTGAATTACCAGTTAATCACTGAACCTCTGGGTAAGCGCCTAAAGAACGCAAAATGAGACAGCTCTCTTCAACACTAGCAGCTTCACCGCCTCCAATGGTTTGCAGGTTATTTCCTCACCATGTCTACATCTTCTTTCTGATCTTCAAAGCAATAAAGACCTGGCTTCCTCAGAGACTGCTTCTTTAATCACAGAAGCACAGGTACTCCCCTGAAGCAAGTAGTTTCACACAGATCAGGATAATGCAAGTGTAAAGGTGAACAAAATCAAGAGAAAGTCCCTTAACTGAAAAGTTCATTGATCAAACCTCAACCTGCAAAACATCAAGATAATTCTGGTTAGTGTTCCCAAAACTTTGCAGCTGTATAATACAGGCAGTTTGTACAACTGTCAAGGTAGAGCCACACGCTGGCTAAATCTGCCCAGTGTTCACATACAATGTACTCCACTGCACAGTCTCAGGAGACCAGAAAGTTCCTAGAAGTATGTGCTTTAGTGGGCATTAATGTATATGTATAAAATCCTGTCTTAGAGAACAAGGAAATTCAGTATTGGGCTGTGACAGCCCACGGTGTTGGGAGAGGATTTTGATAGCCCCTCTGTGAAGGATGATAGCCTGGACGGCTGCTGCCACAGCAATTCCTGCAGCCTTGTGGAAAGAAGGCTGCCAGAAACATGGGTATGACATACATTGTCCTGGCAGAATATATAGTTTGTGATCCATAAGATTAGCACTTCTGCTCTCCACTCTCCTCACATAAAACAGAGCCTTTTTTTTTTTTTATAAGCATTTCCTTCCAGAGCTAAAACGCTCAAAGTGTTTCATATGGTAAATATATAAAGAGAGCTATCATCGACTTGAAAGTCACAATACCGCTTGAAAATGCGTAGCTGTAGCTATTTATGATGGGTGGCAGCTAAAGGGGGGGAGGAAAAAATTTTTTTTTCCTGGCAACCCGCTTACTTTCTACGGTTTTTTTTTCTATAGTCTGATGAGCCACGTAAAAACAGTCAGTGAACAGGCGGCAAGTGCGAGTTCCCTCCCGTCCGCCCGCTGGGCGCGGGCCCCGGCGGGTGTCCCCGGGGATGCTCGGAGCGCGGGGCGGGCGGCGCCGCAGGGCCGCGGCCTCGCGGGGTCACCTTGGGCACGGCGGGCTCGCCCTCGCCGCGGCCCCGCGGGCGGGCCGGGCCTGCCCTGCGGCAGCGGGGGCGCTCCGGGGCCGCCGCCCGCCAGGCCCGGGCTGCGGAGGCGGCCGGGGAGGCCGCGGGCCCCCGCCGGTCCTGCCCCCGCGAGGAGCCGCCGCCGGGCGGGGGACGCTGCCCGGGGCTCCCGCGGCCCTCGCCCCGGGCCGGCCGGAGTCGCCCCCGCCCGAGGCAGCGGCAGCGGCCGGGCCGTGGTCGGGCCGTGGTCGGCGGCGCCCCCGCGGGCGGCGCAGCGGGAGGAGGCGCCGCCCCGGCCGTCATTTCCGCCGAGTGCGGGGCGGGGGAGGGGGCAGAGCGCTCGCCTCCTCCTCCGCGGCGGCCGGAGACACAGAGACCCAGCGCGGGGCCAGGGCAGCTCCGCCGCCGCCGCCGCCGCCGCCGCGCCCGCGGGCCGCGCCGCCCCGCCAGCCGAGCCCGGCCCGGCCTCCGCCCGGCATCGCCCCCGCCCCGGCCCGGCCATGGGGAACGCCGCCACCGCCAAGAAGGGCAACGAGATCGAGAGCGGTGAGTGAGAGGGACCGGCCGCCGCCTCCGCCCGCCTCCTCCTCCCGGCGCCGCTCCCGGAGGAGGGCCCGAGGCCGGGCCCGGCGCGCCCGCCCCGCGCCGCCGCAGGCCCCGCGGCCTCGGGCCGAGCCCCCCGCCCCGCCAGGCCCGGCCCCGGCCCGGCGCGGCCTGCGCGGGGAGCGCGCCCGGCCCCGGCCCCGCCGCGGGGGCTCGCGGAACCGGCGGGGCGGGCCCGGCCGAGGCCGGCGCTGGCCGCGCGGCTGTCCCGCAGCAGGTGTCCGTGCCCGCGCCGGCGGAGGAGGAGCCGCGGTGTCGGCGGGCAGGTGCCGGCGCCTCCGCCTGCCTCCAGCCTCCATCCTCGCCCCGGCCCGCTCGCTTTCCCCACCCCCGAACACACCCTGCCGGCGGGGGAGGCCTCTCGCCCGCCGCGCTCCGTCTGCGGCGGGAGGGTTTTCATCTCGCTGCGGGGAATATAGGTCAGAAACTCGTGTGCCCGCCCGCATCGTGCAGCCCCGGTGACCCCGCGGCGCGGCCCCGGCCCCGGGCGTGTTTACATGGCTCGGGAGCGCGCCGGGAGAGCGCTCGGTGCAACGCTGCTCTCCTGAGCCCTGGGTAAAATGGAAGACAAAAGCATTGATCCGAACTCGCCATGGCAGGGAGCTTTATGCTGGTGTTCCTGTTCGTTTGTTTTGTTTGGGGTTTGAGGTTTTTTTTCCCGTCGAATTATTTCAGCACAACTTTAAATTATATAAAGTCGATTCGGTTGTTCGGAAAAAATGCCTAGACTTTATTTTTAGTAAGATAACTTCCTTAACTTCGCTTCTAATGAAAAACTTTGGGTATGTTTGTGATGGATAAGAGAAAAGAGATGGAGAGCAGGCAGTTGTGCAAGCTCAGTGTTCTGACAACAATACCCCTTGTTACTGGAAATTCCTTGGGCATTAAAATGGAAAAGGACTTTAAACATCCAAGTTACTTTTTTTTTTTTTTAATTTGTTTACTCTTTTTCTGTTTACTGTTGAGGTCTGAGGTAGAACCGGGTAACCCGATTTGCATAGGCCAGTGCCTGCCCACACAGCATTCCTCTGCCTTCCCAGGGATCTGCATGGGTGCCTCCAGCTGTGGGGCCGGGGGCTCTGCTTGGCCCACCCAGCTCTGACATGTGGTTTTGTCTTTCCGTTCTTGCCTCTTATCTCACTCTTATTATAGAGTTCACAATCCAAGTATGTTATGAGTATTTGACCACTATTATTTAGGGGTTTGGGGCTTTTTTATATATTTAGCTGAGTGCATTAATTTTTGAGGGGAAGTATTTTAGCCTACCTATAAAGATATGTGTGGAGAGAGAGGGTGGATTATTCGAAGGACTTCACAATAACTCTGCTGCTATTAGTCTGTGCAGTTAAATAACACAACACACAGTGTTTACTTCCATTTTAATTCTTTGCTCTTATTACCTAATACAGTGGGTTTTAAGTTGCAGAAGGAGTTTCTTTTTGAACTCCTCTCTCTCTCCCTTTGTTATAACAGCATAAAAATGAATTGCTGCTACAGACATCAATCTCAGACGTTCAGTTACTCAGTATATTTAGCAGCAAAAAGCTCTATAATGATACAACTTCTGTAACTTGGAGAAAAAAGTGGTCATCAGTGACATACTGCTGGGAAAGACTTATTCATTTACTATGGAATATCAATAACATATGAAGACTATACACACAATAAACTATTAGTTGCAACATTTGGTTTACTATCAGTAAATGTTGATTGTAATTTATTCAAATGATACATGGCAACTAAAAACTAAAGAAACATAAAAAGTGATGGAGGTTTAATATTTCTGATTTATGTTTGCCTTGTGGTGCCGGTTTCCAGTTTTGCGTGTTAAGTGTCCTCAGTAGCGTATATTCCAGACTTCAGGACACTTAAAATGAAGTTGTTTGAAGTGGTAACAGATAAATATCCAGGTTTGAATTGTAAAGGTGATGTTATGCCCTTGATCCACTCATGAAGCTTATGGTATTGCGTGGATCAAGGACATGCTGAGGTCCCAGAAAGAACAATGAAGGGTAACACAGCTTCCCCTGATAACTATACTTACTAGTTCATGAAGTGTAATTTGAGACCTCTTTCACTGTCTGCGGTCAGCACAGTAAATGCTGTTCACCTAAGCGTGGCCCTTTTATTCTTCTTGTTTATTTTAGTTTTTCATGTATTCAAATACCTTTAATACTTGTTACTTCACTCAGGCTATGAAGTGGAATAAAACCATTTGTATGTGAACACCAGTAGCAGACTGGAGCAAAAGTTTTGGAGTATTTCTAGACAGAAGTTGCAGGTGAATGAAATCTGAATGCAGGTGATGTTTCTCAAGCTTAGCCACCAAAAGAGTGAACTGGGCTTGTGTAGCAGGAAGAGCAAGAGACTTGTGTGTATACAGGAGATGGAAAGCTTCAGTGTAATCTGCTACATCCTTCTTTCTATGCCCTTCTGCTCCAGGTTCTCCTAATGTGCATTGGATTTTGATTTGGAGGACCAAAATTAAAAATTATCCCTTAGTAAAGAGAAGCTTAGGTGTACCCATTTTAAACAGCTTCTTGGTTTTCTATGGGGCACAGCAGCCTGCAAATTCTTAGAGCCCTTTAGAAGAGTAATACAAGTATCTGTCTTTTGAAATCTGAAGACAGAATTATTAGTTGCCATAAAAGTTATTCTAAGTTTGATCCCTCATCCTAATATTAATTTAATTATTCACTTCACTGTTTGTTGGGATTTTTTCAGCTGCTCAATTTACAGTAGTTGAGAACTTCTTTTCAACCTAGAAGTTAAAAATGTCAACATGTAGCAGGTTACATTTTGTTAAAAAGGCTACAGGGAGTCTACCTTAGCTTGTTGTGATTAATATAGGAAAATGTTAGCTTAATTATTATTCATTGTCTCGGAATTATTTGTTGAAGTAGCATGAAACATAACTACAATCCGTGTCTTAGGTTTAAAAATGGCCACATAGTAACTTTTAAATTCAGTAAGTGAATCTGTTACTTTTAAGATCGTTATTGATTACATGAAACAGAAATGTTGTAACTTTGCTAGAACTTCTTTCTAAAGTAGAAGGAATGTCAGGCCAGCAAATTGTATAGTTTGTAGAAAGTTTTGTGTGTGTTTTTCTTCAGTTAACTCAATATTACAGATTTTTAAAAGTAATGATGATGTATGGCCCTGAATTATTTGCCCCTTTAGATGTGCAAGATAATGTCATACATGAGAGCAAGAAATTTGTCTATAAATGAATAGTAATCTCCCCTGGTGTTTTGTTTGTGGTTTTTTTTGGGTATTTTTTGTTTGTTTCCTGCTTCCCCCCCCCCAGTCCCCCGCTGTTCCTCTGCCTTCCCCTCCCTCCCAACTCAAGAACACTTAGCTGTGATATTTTCTGTTTCTTTGTGATCACCAAGCTGGGTTAGAGACCCGGGGATTAGAGTACACTCTTTGGTGACTGGAAGATTTGTATGCTTTCTCTTTTTCCAATAGATTTTGAAAATGGATGGGTTTGGCTTCTGAGTTCTATTTGCTGGGATTCAGATGGCCCTTGCTGCTCTTTCTGTAGCAATATGTGGTAGCAAATTGCTCTTAAAATGTATTTTAAACGTAAACTACACAATTTTCAAAGCATAATGCTGTGTACGTATCTTGTTACCTGGTAGCCAGATCTCCAGCTTGCAGTGCGTGAGGAATTTATTAATCTAACGTGATTTTACTAACTTTGACTTCTGTGGTCTTTAAATAGCCAAGTACAGCGTGTGTGATGTGTATTCTGCACGTGAGTTTTATGTTCATTCACTCCTCCTCCTCCTCAAAGTGTTCCCACTACAGTATCTTCAGTATGACAGAGTTCCTATTATAGTCAACTCTTTCCTTTTTAACTCTTACAATCATTCTGTAAGTAGTGCTCCTTTGAAGTGTGCTTGACAGGAAGATGCAGCCTTTTTCTTTTTCTTTTCCCAGTAGACTTTAACCTCCTCAGGGTACATTTTTTAAGAATTGAGTTATTTTTTATTTTTCATGTGCATTCAGTGCTGGGTCATTCTGCTATTGACTCAGTAAGGACCAAAAGACACCACAAATTTGTTTATTGTGAAGACTGGATGAGGCAAGGCTCTGTCACTGCTGACCTTGATTAGATTAAAATCGGGGAAGTAGAGGTGAAAAACTCCATATCCATTGCTATCCCATGGTTGCTGATTCTCTGTCACTTTTCCAGAGACCCTTGTTTCATTTTTTTTGATCAGAGCGTAGTTTCGTTCAACAGATACCATCTTTTTCTCTTGTTCATTGTGCTTATGCTCTCTGGTTTTGAAAATGGTAGCTGTTGGAGCCTTGTTTACACATTTTAGAACATCAGCTATAGTATATATTGTATAAAAGGTAATTAATAATATATATTCCACTGATGCTGGAATGGTCTCCATGGTTAATATCTCTACAAAATGTATTTAAAGCTTTTTTCCCAATATTTTTGGTCTTGTATTTTTTTATTGGTCAGGTAGGTTTCAGCAGTAAGGAACTCTGTCATATGAATATCAGAAATAGTCATAATTACTTGCTGAAGAAATACCTGAAAACTCCTTTGTCGTAATCGCCATTGTAAGACTACCAGTATGCACCATCTGAAAATTCTGCTTGGATTCAAAACAAAATACTTATCTACATCTTGGACTAGCAAAGAGAGAGGTTATCCCTCAATAAGTGATAGCCACGTGGTAGCATTACAAAAGGTCACAAGAACCTCCAAGTGACGAATTAGTTTGTGTTTAGGTGTTGTGGTTAGGCCATTATTACAGGCTCAGGCTGCTTTAAAGACAGAATATTTTAAATTATTTGACATTCCCTTGTTCCTGGGTGTCTTTACTGTTTGTTCATTTATCCATATATCCACATTTGTAGAAATTGCACAATCAAAAGCAATATCTTGAAAAATACTCATATTTCTTCTATTTTTAGCAACAGTCACTTTGTTCCTTAGCCTAATTAGGGCTATGCTGCAAAAATTCCCCATCTCATGGGTACAGGGAGCAGGATGTGGACAGAGCAGGACGTAGGGCTGGAACACTGCAGGGCCACCCTGCCGGGGCAGAGGGCTGTGCCCACGCCGTGCCAGGCTGCCAGGGAGCCTCCAGGTAGTGAAGTTCTTCTCTAACTGACATGTCTCTCCTTTGGACAGAGCTGTGGAAAGGCTTTTGGATGGCTGTCAGATTTTGTGCTTTGCCTGCGTCTTTACCAGAGATCATGAAGGACTTGTTTGTCCACAAGCTTTTTTTTTTTTCCCAAACTGCAGCTGTTGGTTTAATAAATAAATTGCTTCTGCTATACCGCAGGTGAGTTCTAGATCAGATCTGAGTAGACTGTATTTTTTTAATCAGTGCTTCTAGCATTTAAGCTTGCAGTGTTTTCAGTGTTAGGAACCTTGAGTCAGTGGGGATTTTCCGTATAAACTTTTGAAATTTAGTGCTGGAACTTGGTAAAGAGTCAAGCTCTCAAGCTTTGTTTTGTTACAGGTGCAAGGTTCTATTTCACAGGCATTTCTTTTAGTTGCAGTTGTGCTTTTCTATCCCCTGCCACTTGTCTTCTTGCCTCTGTGCCCTCAAGTGTGCTGGAGCAACTGTTTGAGACAACAAGGTGAACTGAATTTGAGATTGATCTAGGTTAAAAATAACCCTGCAGAAAAGGGAAAGCAGAAAGGACGTTGGTTAACCTGGATCAGCTTCCTGCTCCAGTTCCCCTCAGGTAGCAGACAGTTGTAGCAGTGCAGCTGGGTTAGGGCACCGGGGAGAGCCTGGAGAGCGGGCACTGAGCAGAGCCTGGGCAGCGGGCACCGAGCAGGGCTGCCTGGCCTGCTGCTGTGCTTTCAGGCTGTGCTGCTGTGCTTTCAGGCTGTGCTGCTGTGCTTTCAGGCTGTGCTGCTGTGCTTTCAGGCTGTGCTGCTGTGCTTTCAGGCTGTGCTGCTGTGCTTTCAGGCTGTGCTGCAAGGATTTTCCTACCATAGCAGTTTCTACAGTGTGAGGTAGAAGTGTTTCCTGTGGAATGGGAAAGTAGCAGTGGAGCTGTGAGGAGGTAAGTAAAGTGAGGATTGCGTTGTCTTAGAGTTGCAAAACTAGAAGACAAAATCAGTTTGTTTCCTTTTTTTTTTTTCTTTTCCTGCTGTTGTCTGGAAAGGATTACACACATTTCTCTGATTTTATTTATTTGTGTTATCCTGGTGTTCATGAGTTAGGACCCTATTTTGTTTGTAGAAACACAACAAAATTTGTTCCCTGAAACTCGCGTGTTCTGTTTTGGAAAATAAGGTGAATACAAACAGATGGGAAATAAAGATGAAAGGGAGACTCTTAGTTTGTGTAGCAGGAGAACTGGGACAGCACTTTAGAGGGTATGCTGTGCAGGGAGCTAAAAGAAAGATGCTGGGGTAGCCCTGCCTGTGGTGTTGGGAATGAGCAGTGGTAAACACCAGTCTCTTAGTGCTCGTCTTGGCTTTTCTCTTTGGCATCTCACTCGCTGTTTCTTCAGCATCTCCGCAGAAGAACGTCCGCTAAGACTGAGGTTTCACAAAACAGCTGAGCCCATCTGGTGACTTGCACTGTTGAAAAATCCATTTTTATTCCGAGACCCTTCACGGGTCACAATTCACGTGTTTTTCTGATCCATTGTAAAGCTGTTTTACATAGGCAGAAAACTATGTGGGTTTTATCTCTTTGCTTTATCCATAATTATTTTGCACGGCAAATCAATTCACTGAGGTGTCAGATGGCAAGAGACAGATTCAAAGGAGGCACTGGAAGCGCTGTTGGCAATGAAATAGTCCGGTGGCAAGAAAAAGGAGTGTATTTTCTTAGCGCTGAGCTCTTTAAGACCTCACTCTACTAACTCCTTGGAAAAATGATTACTCCAAACTACCACTTTCCCATCTGTCTTTGTTCATATAATGAATTACTTAAAGACTTCAAGTTTTCAGGGAGAGGTGTTAGCACCTAGCAGTTGGACATTTAGAGCTATGTGAAGATAGAGAAAAATAGAGCAAAACGTTGCTTGTTTCTGTCTTTATAATTATCAGGTGAATTTTTAAGAAAATAATATTTTAGAATTTGTTTTAGAATTTTTTGTTTTATTTTTCATTTTGTATTTAGCTTCTTTTTTTTTTTGCCAATTTAATATTCAAACCAAGTACCAAAGTCTTTATTTCTTGCATTAAACTATTTTCTGCTTTTCCCTGCCCAGAGGGACAAGGGGCTCACTGGTTTCGGATAGAATGAGTTCTGCTGCATATTCCATGATAAACACCTAGTAAGGGTTAGGCCAACTGCTTCACATTCTGCCATGCAGCAAAGGTGTGGAAATACCTTGTTGTTTTGGATTTTGGCATTTATTATGTTTGGGGGGGGGTTTAATGGCCACAATTTTTGTGACTTCAGAATAAACAACCAGTTCCTTACATTGGGTATCATCTGTCTGTAGTTCTGAGCAATAGTTTTGTGCATTTTAGAAAATCTTTTCAGAAAGTCAGGGGTGCATGTTAGAGCCAAACGGATGTCCAGATTCTGAGAAAGTGTCTTTTCTGTGACGTAACTGTTCACTACCAGAGAAAGACTGATGAGCAGTTTTGAGCCAAATTGTCCCGTTAGGAAGGGCAGAGAGGTGCTGTTCTACCTTGCACTGACTGTTTCTTCAGAGAGATATGATATCTCTGTGATAGGCTAACACTGAATAGCAAGATATCTTACCTGTGATATTAAAACAAAAGACATAGAAAATCCTCCTTCATCACACTGCTAGATGAATGAACGTCTAATCTGTTGGGTGATTTGTAAAGGTAAGCATTAGTTCTGTTATTCCTCTGCCTCTTGTTAACTTGTACCCTTTTGTTAAAATACTATAATATTTAAACAGAGGACATCAGGAACTTTTTGTATGTTTTATTTCATTCAGGTTAAGCTGTTTCCAGGAAGTGTGTACTCGCTAACCAACTGCACTTGCTGCTAACGCTTGTCTGTAAACTCACAGACATCCACAGCTGCTCTGTGGCTCAAGGAATAAAAACAAAGGAAAGTGCATTTCTGGCACAAAGATGGAAACTTGAAAGATAGGAAAGATTGTTACTTTGCCTGTGCCCAGAGTCCGTTTGCTTTCCCCTCTCATGAAATGACATAATTAGGGGTGTATGTACTCCAGTACATCAGCAGGTGCATTGTAATATTAATTAAGGCTAGTTTTGATTACTATAACGTGAAGCAGTTTGAAGTTCTTTGTCTTGTAGTAGGGAGCAGTAATAGGTGCATTGTATATGTAAATTGTGATTGTTAAGCATATGATAATCTAGCCTGACTCTGCACAGGGCAAAAATGTGACTTAACTGCACCCAAAGTCTGTCATTAAGATGAAGTTTTTAATGCAAATTGCCTGTATTCAAGCATTTTATTAGCCAATCCATAGATTAATGTGGGAGATGGAGGTTTTAATCAGGGTTTGTCATTGAAAAATGGGGTAGGTGCTGAGAGAGAGAGGAAAAGCATTACATAGCTAAAATCATGCCAAGCCCATTTGAAAGATCATGGCGTTTCCCTCTAACTGGTGTCATTATGATAAAAGGAGATTTTTTCATTGACTTGTTGAGGACTATTTTATATTGGGCAGTTTTTAAACCTTTAGTACTTCAGCTGTACATTTGCTCCTTGTGAAAACTTGTTTAGTGAGAAGTGGGGGTCTCACTGAGCTCTAGGGCTGTGCATGCTCTGCAGATCCCAGCACTGTTCCTCTGCTTAGGGAACTATGGGGTAAGCACTGTAAAGCTGTGGAGGCTGCACCGGTGCATCCCGTGGGCAGGCTGCATTCTCTGAAAAATCTACAGGTTAGTGCTCCGTGTTTATGTGAACTGAACCTCAGAGTCAAACGATGTGCTAGATCATTTAGCTTAATTTAATGGCAAATGTGAATATCAAATTGCGAAACAAATAAGTTTTGCAGTTTGTTTAAGTGTACAGCAGCTTCATGGGATGTGGAATCGCCCGGGACCTTGAGAGTGTATAGTGCTTTGTAGTGGCTCTTTGGGCGTCTCCAGGTTCTTTTGCAAATTAGCAAATTTCTTTCCTCTTTGCATTTCCTGAGGACTAATGATCAGATGCAAACCCGACACAAAACAAAATTAGCTTCAGTTTTTCACATGGAATGTGCTAGTACCTAAGGAAAAGTCCCATTTCTGTCTAAATTTGGCCAGTTGTTATGATGTGCTTTCTGTGAAGATGGGTCTTTTGCTTGTACCTACATGATTATCCAACTGCTCATTTAATATTCAAATGCAAAATTTATTTCATTTGCATATTAACTTAGGGTTTTTTATATTGAACTCTAAGGTAGGACATTCTTGAACTTTGAATGTGTTCGCAGTCTGGTTTTTTCCTGCTCCTGTTTTCATTTATTACCGTTTGTTGGTGACAAGCATCAAACAACTCGCATCTCAGATGAGCACTCAGAAAAAGGTTGACAAGGATGGAATGATGTCCATGTGAAGGATTATTATGTAATTGCTGTGTAAGTGACATTTCTTATCCAGAATAGTTAGAGGACATGATCTGTAAAACTGTGTGTGGCGTGAGAAATGTTCAGTGCATGCCTGCTTCTTGCATTTGCTAAGCAGCTGCTTTGAGTCACTGCTTCTGTTGGCTTTTTCCTTAGGAACAGATATCAATTTATTCCTAATAAAACATTAGAGCCCTTCTTGAGAATGAGAAACTAGAGAAAAAGAGGATGGAGAAAAACCAGGCAGCAGCTGGTAAAAGGAGTGTGGATCAAGAAATGTAAAAGGAGGGAGCCAAAGGGAGCACTAAGTGGAATATGTTCTGGGTCTTGTCCCTGTTCTCCCATCTCAGAAAAGGGAGCTGATAACTGCTGGCCAGGGATGCTCTTCCTGAGGAGGTCAAAGTAAATACCACAGGTATCAGGGCATCCTGAAAAGCTTCTTCCACCTGGCTGCAGCTTGGTCAGAGCAGTGGAATTGATGAAGAGATCCTGCATCGTGTAGAACCTTAGAAGGGAAATGTATAGAAAAAAAAGTGAGCCAAGAGCATCTTAATAAGATGTTTTGGAGAAGCTGGAGTAAGGGTTGCCATTTGTCCCATTTGGGCCATGATACATGTGTGTTCCACCTTATCCACAGGGAGCTGGCTCTCAGGACCCCAGGAACAGCATTATGGATGTGCTCATATCTTTCAACCCTGTTTTTCCTGGCTGGGCTCTGGATTTAGCCCAGAGTACAAGCTGATCCACCTGGCATCATGCCTCTTCTGGTGGTAGGAGATCCTGTCCCCTGCTGTTTAGGCAGGGCAAATGGTGAGGAAGTGAAGTACGAGGGCACAGTGGAATTTTCCAAGGCGAGGTGTGAAGATGAACTGGATGCCATGCAGCCTACGGAAATACTGCATGGAAGAGGCATGTGTGTGTCAGGACAACAATCTTCTGCTGGTGTTACACTTCCCTCAGGCTGTAGTCAGGAGTTACGCTGTTGCTGCAGAGGTGGCATTGCAGGTCAGGATACTGGTGACCGCCTTCATGCCAGATGCCCAAAGCTACATTCTGTATTTTTGTTCTGCTGTGGGTGCCAAGTATACTTGGCACGTTCTCTAGTTTCACCCACTTGTTGTGCTTGTTTGGGGGGATTGGTGTTTTTTGGTTTTGATTTGGCTACTGTTAGGACTACATTTTTGCCTTCTTAAATTGTAACAACTTGAAGGACCGGATTTATATCTGCTTGTAGGTCATCTTTCAAAACTGTTCTAATTTTACTGTTTTTTCTTATGTACTTGAGCAGAACAATTACCTGGGAGTACTTTTTAAACAGCACGGTATTTTAGTAGTTCACATAGCAGTCCTCTAAGTTCAGATCTAAATTATCCAATGCTGTGACAATTAAGCCACGTTTAGACCACAAAACCACCCCAGTGAGTTCAGACATCTGTAAAAATGAAATACTGCTTTTGTTGTGGTTACATATTGTTTCCTATCAGAGGATACTGCAAAGTTGTTGCTGCTGCAGCAGACGTGTAATTCTGATTCAGATAACACTCCTCCAAATACACAAAGAAACAAGAACCTCCCAAACAATAACAGATGTCAGCAGCATCTGCAATTTAATATTTCATGAGAGAATATGCTCTGCCATGTGATGAAATGCCTGAAAAAATTTAATGCTACCTTTCATTCAGTAGTTTTTGATGTAATCACAAATAGGGAGATTGATGTTCAGTTGTATTCTTGGAGTGCAAGCCAATGGGCTCTTGTCAGCAAAGAAGTGAAGGTCCCAAAGAGGAGTAACACTGAGACAAGTCAATGATTATTTTTTTAAACACATAACACTAGTGTGCTTCTGTATTTTGGAAGAGAAAAAATACTCCTCAAGCTATAATGCTATTGCTGATACCTATATAATTACTAAATACTTAATAGGGACTATTTATACTGTTTCTTAATTTTCTTGCATCTTCCCTCTTTAGTATTACTGCTACTGTGACTTAAAAAACTGCCAATAGTTTTGGCTTATGCCCATATACTGAACATATTCCATCTTTGGCAACTGAAGCATACATTTTCCCCAAACTCAGTCTCTTTTTCATTATTAAATGTACATTCAACAAGAAATCAAAACTGTTTTTCATATAACTCTTGCCCTCTTGAGGCTACCCAACTACAGTCACACCACTTGAGAGGAATCAAATTCTCACCGTGGCTTTATTCTGTAAAATGTACCTGATCTCTGTCTATTCTGTCCTCCCTAACTTGCAGTCACTTTTTATAAACCCCTCTCTAGTGCTGCACAGGTATCAAACAATCTCAGGCTCAACAGACTCGCTCCACTCAGCTTTCCTGTAACATGTCACGGAATCATAGAACACCAGGTTGGAAGGGACCATGAGGGTCATCTGGTCCAATCTTTCTCAGCAAAAGCATGCACTAGATAGGATGGCCCAGCACCAGTTGAACCTTAGAAGTGTCCTACTGTTGAAGAGTCCCCCAGTTCCCTGTGGAAATTATTCTAATGGCTGAGAGTACTCATTGTGAAAAATGTTCCTCTTGTGTCCAAGTCCAAGGGGGCTGCATGTGAAAGGCTTGCACTTAGATGCTTTCCATACTGAACATCGACTCCTCTGTTTCCTCAGCCACTGTGCTCTGGGCTAGTCCTCTGAACAACAGGACTGGCAGCAGAACAAGTAAGTTTGTGTGTATCAGTGGAAATGAACGAGTTGATTTAGTTGGTGGAGAAAATTATAGTGTTCTGAATAGAACTGTGGAAAATCAGCCAACTACTATTTTCTGTTTGGAATTATTTTCACACAAAGAAAGGCAGAACTACTACAAGTTATCTTCTGAAAGAAGGGACATTAGGGTAGGGTTCGTAGCAGTAGGCTACGAACTTTATTTTCACTTTAAGTGAAAAATACATCCTGCAGAAAATCAGTATCTTCACCATTAAGTGGAAAATTCAGTTCAGCTGCAGAAAAGGTAAATGCAAGAGGTGCCTTCATTTTTCTTGTCAAAGATCATAGTAAATTTGCCATGCTTATACCTATGGCCTTACAGTATCATTTAGGGTAACTTCAGTATGGATTCTGTCACATCTCCTCGTGCTGCTGCACAGTTCTGTGCATCTCTTCCTCCTGTTACTGCCTACTCACATGCTGGATCTAAAATGAGTGTGTATGTATTAGTCATCTTCCAGTTTTATTTGTCCTAACAAATACTTGAGTACATTCTGGAGCAATTAAAAATATGAAGAGGAAGACTAGTGATCTTGGTCAAAATAGATTGTGCTCTGACGACCATGAGGGTAATCACATTTAACAGAACTAAAATGATACAAAAACTGTTTTGGTCTCAGTTGTAGGTAAAAATGGGACAACTTTTGCTGATAGTATTTGAGAATGGTATGGTGATGCATATCATTACTCAGTCAGTCAGCAGCATCTATGGTTCAAGAGAAGGCTCCAAAGAGTCCCTCAAATTAAAAACTGTCTCATGTTAACATATCTAAAAACTGAGATCAATACCACACAACACTAGTGCTTTCTCCTTCCCTTCAGTGAAACACTTAAGTGTGTTTTTTTCGATGGCAAAATCCACTTGCAACAGCATTTCACCCTTGTTTCACATCCCTGCTTTTTATCAGCCCAGCACAAGGTGGGGCAGTGTTTTAAGTGAGGTCCATGGAATTAAAGGGTTAAAACAGCCAGGCCAGGTGGGGGCAAAGGTCTTAACTATTTTGGTGGCACTTCAGAGCAGTCCTTGAACAGCTGTATCAGCACAGGAGGAGCAGCAAATTGTAGCTCTGAGCAGAGCAGCAGGGCTGGTAAGGGCAGGATTTTTTCAAGTCAGCTTTACTGCCAAAGAAAATTGGTCATGTAAGTACTCCATGAGCAGCAAGTAGAAGATTGTTTCATAATTATAGCCTCAAACCTCAAGCTGGAGACAGTACAAACATGTTTGGGTTTTTTTTAAAAAAAACATCATACCAGCAGAAATCAGGTTCTACTCTGAAAGCTCTTGCCCACCAGAAATTATAAAATTCCTTCTAAAAGAAGTCCTGAAAAAAACCACTTTAAGCAACAGCAAGAAGTAATTGGGACTACAGCCAATTTAGAAATTCAACCAGATCATCATACAACACTGTCCTATGGTTGGAAAGCACAACAGTTACTTGGCTAGATTATGTTCTGTATTTCTGCCATCAATTACTTAACATAAGTTCTTCTTTAATAAATGACATGGTTTCAAACATCTGCTTAAAAAGAGAAAACACAAAACCAAACCCAAAACCCACCAGCACATAATCCCAACTCTTCTGAAGGGAACAACTTCATAATACCACTTTAGCTCCTGAAAACAGAAAGCTTCTAAAGAGATGGGTGGCTCAGATGTTATGGATAAGTTAATATTTATTTTGTAATGGTCAGTTGGGATCTTTTTATCCCCACTGCACGTGGTCCAAGTTAAATGTTAGAACTTTTCTATCAGGATTTCACCTCATCAAACAAAACAAAACACAAAAAACCCTCCCTCCATATCATCGTGATTTTTTGGGTTAGAGAAAGTGAGGAGAATTAACAGTTTTATGACAACAAATATGATTATGTTCTAGGCAATATCATTGTTTGTAAACATTTTATTGTATTTTGACAAATACGATGTTGGTGAGTGATACATTGCAGTTGAAGTTAGAAAAATGGGAAGAAGTGGTAGCTAATATATCAACAGTTGCATCTTAAAGCCTTCGTGTATTAGTAATTTAAAATTCTGTAATATACGTAATAACTGTAGAGTTATGTGAGATATAACAGGAAATCAGATATCAGCTTTACCTTTTTACAAGTAAATGTACAAAAGAGTGGAGATGATGGTCAGTTCTTGTTCCATTCACATCTTAGTCACCAGTTTTGATAAGGCAGCCAAAATAAGAAGCCTGTTTCAAGGAAAAGTCTTTTAATATGTTGTGGTTTGTTGGTGGGTTTTTTGGTGGGTTTTTTTGTTTGTTTGTTTTTTAGCAGGTGTATTTGATTTATTTATATAGAAGGGAATAAAGTGTATTTGAAATATTTATTCTCTTAGGGAATTTTTTAGTTTTTCATTTGAGTCTCAAGATGTGTGGGTCACACTGCTATTCCAAACACAGCAGTTTTGATCTGAACATAATGTATGTGACATCCTTGTAAATATGCCATAAATTATTTGCAGTATGCTGGTGGTGGTGTGGTAGTTATATTTTGAATTTGGGTGTCTGGTTAAGGGTAGAAAAAATTGTACATTTATGGTCGAAGTTGAATTTTTTTAAACTATGTTCATTAATAGGTAAAGAATTTGCTTTTCTTCTGTTGTTCTCCTGGCACTTGTTCATGCTAGCATGGTAAAATTGACTTGTGTCTTACCTCAAAGAATTTTAACCTCTTAATAAAAGCATTTTTAAGAAGACTTTAAGAAACTGAAAATCTTTTTACGGTGAAATCTGATATTCTGGTCTTCTGTTAGACGATGGAAGTACAGCATTTTCATTCATTCAAGCTATATGTTTCAGTATTACTTGGGAGGTATTAACAAAGAGAACATATCTTAGGAACAAATTAGTTTATGAGGATCAACACAGTTTGTCTTAATTCAGTGTTTCTATTTTAGCACATGTAGCAACGTAAAAGATGTGAATATCTTCTTTATTGAAGAGTATTTCCTGTTACTTTCTTTCCACTGAGTTATTTTAATGACAAACACTACTAAGATTCTCACGAAAACAAAATATTTTGAATTTTGGATGTGGCTTTCCTGCCAACAGGTGTTTATATACCATGTCCCTGTCTCCTGTTTTGTCTTTTGTCTTCTAAATTCTGGTACAGCCAAGATTGTCAGTCATTCATACTGAACTGTACCTGTTCAGGTACAGTTTGGAAATTCTGCACCTGTTCAGGTAATCAGGAAGACATTTCCACTTTTAAAAAAGAAAACTGATAGGTACATCTTGAAACAGGGTGTCATTGGGTGCTTTTTAACACTTTGTATTTCAAGAAGATACTTTAATCTCATATTTCGGGATAATAATGTTGCTTTAATTAGTAAATGGTGAAGTCTATTGCAGGTTAAAAACTATGCATTTTAGTATTTTGAACTACTAGTAATTAGTTAAAATTTGCTTTGCCTAAAGATTACATTATTTCAGTGTGGTTTTCAGTGTCTTACTTTATTTGGTAGGAGTAGGATTATTCAAACCCTTCTTATGCTACCTCTTACTATGACACTTGTGACATTATGGGTTGGATAAATTTTTAGTGAAAGTGAAGGATGGAAATGCAACTTTCCTGTTTTTGCTAAATAAAACAAAAAAAATCCGCCAAAATTCAAACCAATCAAATTAACGTTTTCAAATTAAAAAACCAGGCAGCACACTGCTGAACTGTTTCAGGCAGGAGAACTGTAGCACTTGTGTAGGGTTGTATCATTTGTGAAGATGTGTGTCTGTGTTTCTGAGGGGAATTGAAGACACAGCAAGGGAGCCCCAGGGAGAACTGGAGCCAGCAGTGGAACACAGCCTGTGAAAAACATAGGAAGGTATTTTTTGGCTGAGCACGGCTAAAGAAGACTTATTGTGGACTTTGCACATTTATTTCTTTGTAGAGGTAGAATTTTATACGTTCTTTGTAAATGCCCAGGACCAAATCAAGATGATCTGCAGAGAGCAGCCCCTCCCCTGTTTCCTCTGTTCCAGTGATGAGTGGAGGATGGAAACAAGCAGCCAGCTCAGGTCAGATAGGCAGCAATGTGCATTTGTGTGGGGAACCTGGGTTTTTTTCTTGCCTGACAGAGATATAAAGGTATGTACTGTCCCAAAGATTTTTTTGCTCTATCACCTAGTCATGTTTCTTTGCTTTCATGTTATGGCTTATTATTTGTATCAACAGGCTGAGATGTGGATTTTCAACTGATATGTCATTTTCCTTTCCTGGGCAGTTAAATACCAACATATGCTTTCTCTATGGAAACAACTTCTCAGAGCTTGTGATCAGAGGCCACCAGATATAAAGTGTATCAGTTTATTTTGCAAAACTGATGCTTTCTTGCTGCTAAGAAAGTTTGCAATTCTTATGTAAATTTATAAGCTTTAAAAAAATGCCGTTGCAACTTTTCCAATTCTGCCAGACCTTTATTGTCCATAATAAAGAGTCAGCTTAAAAAATGAATTTTTATGCCTGTATAGCTCTGATAACAATTGAAGGATTCCTTGCCTGGGCAAATTAAAATCAGTCTCATGGAGGGGAGGAGGGAGGAGAAGGGTTTTATTGAGGAATTTTATTCCTATGTGTTCTTCTTACGATTCCTCTTGAACTTCTTTCAGATGTAATTAGCACAGACACACATGCACACACCCTTTGTGTTTTTTATTGCACCTTTTTTCCAAGCTGTCTTTCTATCTAGCTCTGTTTTATCTCTCCATTATGATTTTGTTCAAATTGGAATTTGTACAATAGTGTACACACACGCATATCTTCAAACTATTTTCTGTTGAAGTTCTATGTGAAAGTTACTTAATTTGTTACCAAAACTTTACCAATGCAGTGGGTCGAGAATTAACTATAACCTGAATTTCCTCCCTGCTTATTTTCTTATCGTTCTAATAACTATTTCTTCTTTATGAAATAGGCACCCATGTACCATTTGATCATCATGGGGATAAAAAAACCCCGTACCTGCAACTGAAAATAGTATGGTTTAAGTAACCTGTCACAGAGCAAGGCTAGTGTCTCCTCAAGGGTGCTGTTGAGTAGCCTTCAGTAGCAGTGTGTCCAGTGTGTCCTGGTGCTGCTGGGGGCCACTTGGTCCCGCTCCCAGAGTTGTGTAGATCTTCCCATCCTACACAAAGGAGCTCAAAAGATGCATTTCCTTCGCTGCCTAATCCCAAATGAGTGCCAGGGTAGTTCAATACACTGTTCTGCAGGAGGTACCAGTCTGTGGAATAATGAATACATGACTGCATCTGTTATAAAAAAAAACATGTGAAAGAGGATCATGCAGGGGTTACTAAAAAGATGCTAATCCTGGCTTTTTTAATGCCTTTGAATACCAAAATATGAAATATAAATCATGTCTTTAAAACACAGTTTTCTGTTTAAGTTATGTAGACAAGTACTTGTTTATACAGTTTGATTTGTAAATGTATTTCTATGAAAAGGCAGTAACTTTTACTAGTCATTTCCTGTCTTTATTCAGAAACATTCATAATTAGTATGACAGTAGGTTGATAGCGGTTTAGTTCACTTTATCCAGTGTCAGCTGAATTTCTGGTTATTATTTTTAGAATGTACAATAAAGCTAAGAGGTAATATAGTAGCTTTTTCAGTGGCAAAGCTTGTAGCTTGTATGTTTTTATGTTCAAGTTAGAGGAATTTTATTAAAAATTTTGAGAAGACATCAGTTTGGATAGATATTACATCAAGTTTAACAAAGACAGTTTGGGATCATGAGAAAGGGAATAGGTACTGGTGCTAAGCCTTTGTTCTCTGGAACTCTTAGAGAGTTCTTTTTTCTAAACTCAGAAGTGCTCCTAAAAACCCTGTTAAAAGCCCACCTGTCTGTGTTCTGTAGGAACAACAGAAATATGTCAGGCTGTGGTATCACAGCAGGAGAGTTGCTTGTAGATACTATTTGACTCTTATCCGAGGTCAAAGCACAGTATTTGTTGACCTTCCTACATAGCTTGATGCACTGAAAATCTGGGCTGTTAAACTTGGGAGTCATATGATTGTCTAAATCCTTACTTCTCATTCCCGATGTTCCAGAAAAACAAGGCAGAGGCAATTCAATCAGGCTTAACAGTCCTGTGGCTTTTAACCATTTCTGAATGCCTGTTAGGGGAAATGGCGCTTCTGGGAAAACCATTAGCTTTTAAAATTAGTTGGCACTATTAAGCACCTTTCATCTGAAAACTGGCAAGTAACTGCAAACATTTATTAAACAATTAACTCTTTAAAAGACCTAGACACACAGCAATACAGTGAAGTGACTTCTTATAATTACCTACCATAGGCTTATAGTAACACTTCTAGTAACTTGAAATAATGAGTATATTCATTTTTTTGCCAGTCATGCATGTGAATTGGCAAGTCTGTTACAGAGAGAAAACTACACCTTATTTTATGGCAATTAGTATATCAATTTACTTCACATTCTCAAAGTGCTTATTAATTTTAGCTCAAAATAGATCAAATGTACCACATGTGACTGCTGTATCATAATACTACTTATCTATTTTTAAATCTAAATGGACTCTGGGAAAGTACTTTGCAAACTTTTGGCTTCTGTTGCAGAGGAGGTTTCCTATGTGTTCCTGGGTAAAGTGCCTCGCAGTGGAGTCCTGTAGTATCCATTCTGGCTGTGTTTTAAGCTTTTATGTGTGTTAATAATAAAAACCTGAAATAAAACTCAGGTGAATTGTGTAAATCCTTTTTCAAAATGAGGAGCTGGGGAAACTCCATCTGCTTCATTTCAGTCCTGAAAATGTCCAGCTATTGCAAAAGAAAATGAGATGTATGCTGAAAGTCATGAGCTCAGAATCGTATTAATGGTATTTTGTTTTGTAAATGTTTTTTCTGTGAACTTCCATTCAACACCAAAGAAATAATTATTGTTTTCCTGTGTGTTAAGTTTACAAGCTTTTCAAAACTTATTAAGTGTTTCTTATTAAAAATATATAAACTACTGGAAAACAGACAGTCTTCACCTATCTTACTCTGCAATCATGGAATCACGGCTCAAATGTTATGGGTAAGTTAATATTTATTTTGTAATGGTCAGTTGGGATCTCTTTATCCCCACTGCATGTGGTCCAAGTTAAATGTTAGAACTTTTCTATCAGGATTTCACCTCACCAAATTATCATAGTTGTGAAAATGGATAAAGTAAGAGTTGCCAAGGCAGTGAAGAGTTTTGGTGTTTTCTAGGGTGAAGGCTGCTGTAAAATATAACAGATAAATCTAAGGAGAGCAGATGAAATGCTGCTAAACTGGTTGGTTCCATGGTTCCATCAGAGCATTGTGGTGGTGTATTCTGATTGTAGTTTGGGTTTTGAGCATAAATATGTGTAATTGTCACTTGTAGTAATTCAGTTTGAGAGTTACAGACCAAAATACCAATGGCAAGCAGCACCATGGAGATATCAGGGGAGTACCCTTAGGTGGCAGCCACTGACAAACACAGTCCTCAATAGACTGTGGCTGTTTGGTTGCTCAGCCTGTGAGCCAAGCAGCAGCAGTGCTGGGGCTTCCTGAGCTCACTTCATGCTGCAGTCTTGGCTCTGGCTGAAGAGACAGCACGCCAAGGTCAGATTTTTTTATTTTCTTTTACTTCTTATGAAGACATCAACATATTAGTGATGCTGCAGCCACCAAGTTTTACAACTTGAACATTTTAATCATTATCTATAGGAGTATCAGGTACAAATAAAGCAGGACAGCAAAACAGATTTAGCAAACATTAGTGTTGGAGTTCATTTTCTCAGCATGCCTGAAGTGTATCTGTAGTTTGGTATTCATATTTGAGTCAGCTACTGCCAAGTCAGACGTTGCTAAAATATTGAAGAATATTGAAGAAGTGGGTGTTTCGTCTTTCATTTGTGCCCAGTTGGCAGTCAGTAACTAAATTAAGTTTTCATTCAGATTGAGAACTGAAATGAAAAAAAGTTGAGATAGTGAGATTGTGTTAAATCAGTTTTTGGCCTTTGACCTTCTAAAATTAATGTTTAAAACAGAATTAAGTGTGGAATTTTATATAGACGTGGAGTATTGTCCTTTAAGTTTAAATGGCTGAAGAATTGGGGCAGTGAGGGGTTAGGCTATTTTCTTCTCCATCAACAGTAATAGGCCAGACCTCTTTTTATCTGGAAAAACTTTGCCTGCACTACGCTTTGGGGGCTTGCATTGTACAACATATATATATGTATATTTTAATGATATGAGAGACTAAAACTGTTGTAATTGTTTGAGACAATACTGGTGAAGGTGCCTTTTCTTGCTTTCTAACTTACCCTCAAACTGAAGTTTTGCCTGCTCAGATGCAGAACCCTCATCCTGTCCTTCCTTGGCTCCTTGGATCACTTTTGCCTCTGCCTTGTGTCAGCTCCCTAGTGCAGTCTTGCGTCAGGACTCAATTCCTTGTTATTAGCCCTTCCTCTGCTTTTTTTCTCCCTTTCCTCCCCCCACTTCTGTTGCAAAATTCTAATTTTTGACTGAGTGTTTGCAACATTCTGGTGTATTCTAATATTGTTACGTTCCCCATGTTTGTCTCATAGTTGTGTCATATTTCAGCCTGTTTTATCAATGATTAATCTCAAAGTTGCTGGTGTAAATATTACTATCATACCTTTAAAAGATCTATTTCACTCAACATGTTTTCTTAGGAGGGTCTAATTTGGTTTTTTTTTTGATTTAGGACAAAAATCAGACCTTATTAAATATGTCCTTTTTTTCTTTATAATACCGATTCTCTTAATCTATAATATGTCAGCCAATTTAAATTGTTTACTGTCAGAAGTATAATGTTAATCTGTCTTCTTGTCTGATGCAAAAAAAATTTAACAACAATGTTTGAACTTGAGGATGCCAATGTAAGCATATGAAACACCAAAATAAGTCTTCTTTTTAATTTAAACAAAACCCAGTCAATTTTATTTGAAATTGTTTCCATGTATATGACTTAGTTTTCTATTAAATTTCAGGCTACCAATTATTTTTAGACAACATAAATTAATGAGAACAGATGGAATGTATGATTAGAAATTTTGGCATATTGAGCAGTCAGACTGAACTGAAAAATACTTAAAAGTATAATATGTGGGACAAAATTATATCAAAGAGGTATTTGCAAAAGCAGGGGTGCAAAAGGATGCTTTGGAGAAAGGCAGAGGGAGCCCCAGGGCTCAGCCCCTCTCACACTGTGCAAGGCGTGAGGGGTGGCAGTGTCTCCGAGGGGTGACGGTGTCTCCGAGGGGTGACGGTGTCTGGAGAACTGTATCTGTGCACGTGAATTCACTCCCTTAAGGGCCTGAACCAAAGAATTTCAGTAAAAACTGACCAAAGGAGTGGAAGGAGGAGAGAGATTCTGCTTTTCAAAAGCACTTCCTAATGTATATTTGTATAATGATGTTCATATATGATGTTTGGAATTAAAATATTTACCATGAGGCATGAATTGCATTTTTTTAATAGTATAGAGAAGAATTTGTCTTTGTAGAAAAGGAGAAGAGTTAAAAGTTCATGCTAAGTTTGTTGCCCTGCTATTTTCAAATCTATTGTAGGTGACTTGCCAGCATTTTATTATCAAGGTTGTTAGTTATGGTTTTGTTTGGAGTTCTACTGAAAGTATCCTTTTCTTATTTGTGTTCCTTGAGGTGGTTCCTTTAAGAACAAAATTTGTACCCAGGATATCAGCCTTTCATTGCCTTTTCTTAGAGTGAGTATATACATACCCACTTTCCTTAGAAAGTTGTGTTTCAACATGAATGGCTATGAGGCTGCAAGTTTTCCAGCAGAGGATAAAGCTTTGATCTTCTAGCTGGAGTTGTTGTAATTCAGGAGTAAAATAAACTTTTCTATATAGGCTGTGTAGAGTGTTAGGAAGGAGCTCAATAAGCTACATCCAAGTGAATGGATATGAAGGAAGTGTAAGAGGTGTAAAGTAATTTGGGATCCTGTGTTTGCTTTTGGGCAATTTGCCAAGTCTTTGTTGTTAATTCTATGAAATAGTAGATTGAGGAACTATATACAGTTTTAAATGCTACAGTCTTGGTGGAGGGTGGTGATGAGCATTAATGAGGTGCTTTTGATAAAGACTGTTCTTGAATTGGAACTCGTGGTGTAGCTTTTCGATTATGAGAATCTGCTGCTCTGTTCCTAGAGTTGATGGTTATGTCCTAGAGTCCTAGTTATCCTACAAAAAGCAGGGAGCTAAGATACCTTTGGAGCCTGCCATCTGTCTGGTGTGTTTTCCCTGGGTGCAGAACCCTGTTCTCCAGGGGGCTGGTGCTGCACAGACACTGCTGCTGCTGGGGGACTAACGCAGAGCTGCTGAGGCTGCACCACCGATGGAGTGTGGGTTACTGCTGGATTTAATCTGCTCTTCATTACCTCATGGGCACAGGTCTTAATGAACATATACCTGAAGATAATAAGTGTACGGAGATGTAGTTAATCCAGTAATTGTCACAAATGAATCTTCAAAAAGGACAGAAGGTGAGCAGGTTATAAAATCTAGTACTGCTTTTGGTTTTGCAAAGGAAAGAGCAGCAAAATTTGAGTTAGTTTAAATAATATCCTTCATGGTCACCTTTTGCCTATATCCTCTTGTCTCTTCCTACCCATCTTTCCATATATGCATTTTAGCCCTAGGATGTCTTTGGCACCTTGATAGGTTCCAAATTGGATCATTAAGGACTCAAAAGTAATATTTTGAGTTGTTTTGCAGGATCTATCTATTCATTCTACCCTCTGAAAAGTTCTGTAAGAAACTGTATTCAGTGTGCCTAAATAGTATTTTACTTTAGTGAAAATAGTAGGGGTTGCATAGATTTAAGGTGTGCCTGAAAAGGTAATGCAAGTGTAGATTTCAGACTGAGTAGAACTTAGAATCACATTCAACATGGACTCCCAAAAGCCATTCATCTTCAGAACTTGGCCATGTTTGACATCCTGAATGCCCAACAAACCTCCAGGAACTGGTCAGAGTTGCATTAGACAATGTTAGCTTTGTTAGCCTTGCACAACTTTTCAGAAAAATTTGGTATCAGCAGTGTTTTCAAAAATTACAATAATGCTTCATTTGCCTTATTTGGCTGACAAATCAGTTGATATTTACTTCTGAAAGTATCGACTTCACGGAGGCAGAGGAATGGAAATGTCAAAGTAGGTTACCTAGTAATACATAAGCAGTCATTTCCACTTCAGATAAGTATTCATTTAGGCTTTCATTTCTGTGTAATTTAGGTGTTGGGCTTTTTTTTGTCATATAGGAAAGATGAGGACAGGGCTCAGTTATTGCAATTACTGAGTTCATTATTTTGATATTTTGCTTAAATGGGATGCCATGTGTTTCCTTCCACCCACCCCCCCAAGAGTGGAGGGAGGTGGATCTTATAGTGGAAATAAGTTTAGAAAAAATTGCCCAATGTATTGCAGCTGGTACCTCATTTTGGCAGTTTTCTTGGATAGAGTTTAACATGAGAGGAATTGGAAGAAAACCAGAACCTTCCCACATGCCATGTGACTCCCAGAAATAACAACTCTGTATTGAGCTTGTTAGGAAGAATTATGAGCATCTGAGACTGGCTCAAAGGGAAACATGGTTGTTCTTCCAGGAGGAAGAAATGAAGCCTCTGCCTAGTTACAAACTTTTAAGTGTTTTTCTCAAAATGGTTCAAGTAAACGAAGATAACAAACTGAAGAGATAACATGTCTTCCAGCTCTGCTGAATTAGAGGGGTTTTTACTTCCCAGAAATTAGAAGGGCCTGCAAGATGCTATCATGAGATAGACTTCAAAACTTTTCCTTTATTTTGGAGTAATCATGGTTAGGATGGCCTATGCTATGATGTGACTGCTACAAGATTAAGGGTAACATTGGCAGCTCTTGGCAGGAGCTGCCCCAGTGGGGAGGGCTGGCTGGGCAGTGCTCTGTTCTCCAGGGGTGCAGTGTGCAGTGCAGGTGTGCTCAGTGCAGGTGTGCTCAGTGCAGGTGTGCACAGTGTGCAGTGCAGGTGTGCTCAGTGCAGGTGTGCACAGTGTGCAGGGCAGGTGTGCTCAGTGCAGGTGTGCACAGTGCTCAGTGCAGGTGTGCTCAGTGCAGGTGTGCTCAGTGCAGGTGGGCACAGTGTGCAGTGCAGGTGTGCTCAGTGCAGGTGTGCACAGTGTGCAGGAGGTGTGTGCTCAGTGCAGGTGGGCACAGTGTGCTCAGTGCAGGTGGGCTCAGTGTGCAGGGGAGGTGTGGACAGTGTGCAGTGCAGGTGTGCTCAGTGCGCAGTGCAGGTGTGCTCAGTGCGCAGTGCAGGTGGGCACAGTGCAGGTGTGCACAGTGTGCAGGAGGTGTGTGCTCAGTGCAGGTGTGCTCAGTGTGCAGTGCAGGTGGGCACAGTGCAGGTGTGCACAGTCTGCAGGGAAGGTGTGCACAGTCTGCAGGGGAAGTGTGTGCTGGCCTGCACAGTGGCAGGGAAAACTCCCATGGGATTCTTGGGCAGGAGGGGATGGGCTTGATTGTCAGTGCTTTGAGGTGACTACTGTGAGAAGCTACTTTTAGTAGCAATTCGCAGTATGAAATGCAGTGATTTTCAGAAAGCATGTTTAATTATTCTTTGCTCCTATTTCTCTTCAGAGAAAATTAAAGGTAAATACAATTACAACTAATGGATGTTCTTGTATCTAATTAAAAACTAACTTGAAGATTTACTGTGATTTAACCTGTCAGTTAAAAGTTTACATTACATTTGATTTAAAATTGTTTCTTAGTTTAAATATTGTTGAATGGTGGAAAAGTTTATTTTTTGTGAAATCTAATTGAGTGAGCTCTATCACAGCTAGTCAGCATAATGAAAACCTGCTTACTAGAAAGAAAATATTTGGGTTTTAAGCAAAGCGTAGAATTGTCAGTCTTCTCGGAATAAAGATGTGTATTATCAAGCACTGATTTTTGCACTAAAAATAAGCAAAAATTTTATGTTCAGCACAGCTTGTAACTTATTCTGTGTAAGCTGGTGAAGGAATCACTAGTTTCTTTTGATCTTATTAAAAAAAATCTTTGATCATTTTACTTTGAAAGTGAAAATACAATTGAAAGGTTGAGGCTGCTTGAGGATACAGTATTAAGGCATTATATCTTTGCTGACATTCATACTGCATGCAGAGCTGACATGCCATGGGAATTGTTTGACTTTGTTCAGAGAATTACAAGTAGTGGGGTATTTTATGCATAAAAAAGAAGAGAGGAAACACTGTGCATTTCTTCTTGTAGGATTTCTATCCTGGAAAGTGCTTTCTGCTTTCCTGTGTTTTTAAACAAATATAAAAATAAATTAAATATATTTGTAGTCATGTGTTTCTCTCAGTAAGTGTAAGAGTGTAAGGTAGATCTGACCATTCTGCCTGTCCAAGCTTTAGTTGTTTGGCCTTTATTGTAAAGTAACACTTGGGAAATGCCAAAGGATACTGTGGACTGAGAAGTAAATGCCTGTTGCTTACTGATAGCTGGAAAACACGTTTCATAAATAGCAAAAGGGAAATGTTTTTTTTTCTTTTAACTTGGTAAATTATTTCTGTTATATCCAAATATAAATACAATTTAAGAATATATTCAGACTGCTAGTGAATAAGTTCACCGTAAGTGAAAAAAACTGGATATAATTTATAAATTAAAACACATCACTGACAGTAAGATCTGTGCACTTTGCTGCTGCTTCACTAAGAAAAATAGCCAGTAATTAGGATGTTGGTGTGTGAATTATTTCCCCTCTAAAAAATCTGATATATTTAGTTGTGTTTATACAACATGAGACATGTGAATGACTGAGTACTTTTAAAATTTATTGTTCAGATTGCAGTTTCTGTACCTCACACTTTGTTTGGTCTTAAACCAGCAGATGGCATTTGTTATTTCATTTAAGTGCAGGCTAACATAAATTTTGTAAATGTGGTGTAATTAACTTCAGTATATAGAGAAATGCTGTTGTCTGAGCTGTACTTCGGATGCCTCTGCACTGATGCAAGTTCCTGTGACAGACTCTGCTTGCTTGGCCCAGCGTGTGTGAGGAGCACGGAGTGACCCTCGGAATGCCCTCTCACACGCTGGGCAGCCCCGTGTCCCGTGGCCAGCAGCAGGCTCTCTGTTGGCAGGGATTTAATGCCATTTGCCACTCCAGCTGCCTTAGTCATCCCACTGGTTTGGGGAATCTCTGAAGCTGGGCAGGGTGGTAGGAGTGGGGGAACAGGATGCTCTCCAGGGTAGCCTGTAGTCTATGGGGGAGGCACTGGAATACAGGGTCTGTACCGTGGTGAGATCATCTCTACAGCACATGGCCAGTGTTTGGTACTTCACACCATACTTTATGAAAGCCACTACTGTATTCTAGTTTGCACTCTGTATACTCTTCCATTCCATGAAAAAGCACTATCCCTTCCAATGGAGTTACTTTGGGTTTGCTTTCTTTCTTATTTGGATATTTTTTTAATTGAACCTAAGTGTCATATAATCAAGGAACACTCTCGTTTTGGAGGAAAACAAAGGTATGAATTTAAAATATTTAGCTCAAGGTGGAGTCAGTTGGTTTTGTTCATTTTTTCCTCTAGGAAATGTGCTGGTCATTTAAAATGCAGATAGGCTTCCTGGAAGAGGTATTAAAATGGCTCTAGTTACTTAATATTTAGTATTCTGGTCTTTTGCTCTACAGTACAGATCCGATAGTAGAGTGTAGCTGCTAATATAGTGAATAATTTTGGCCTACAAGATTTTAGTTTAGGTGAACATTTTACTGCTGTCT